>NC_085987.1:46384147-46697161 GCF_910591565.1 Cydia splendana | reverse complement strand
TTCACGGCATCTGCAGTGGCAAAGGGTGGCCATGTCATAGTTATTGTCAAATTTCTGTGTAAATATGGGGGTAATAATTAGAGATGCCCCGAATAGTGAATTTGGCAAAATACCGAATATTCGGCCCCTCTCTCGGCCGAATACCGAATATTAGGCATGGCATGCGAACATTTTGAGTCACAATTATTATGAAAACTGTTCGCCAGAAAAGCACAACGTTTGCTAAGATATTTTTTTATGTTGAACAGAATTAATGAATGTAATTACTTAATTAGAGTCAATCAAATCAGACCCATGATAAAAATAAAATACTTTGTAATCAACAAATGCTCAAAAACGTTTCGTATTTAACTACTTTCCAAGAACACATTTTAAATATTAAATATACCTAGTTTTTGGTTATTTCTTTGTGTAATATTTCTTTTTAGGTAAGTGCAACAGATATTCGGTATTCGGCCGAATACCTAATATTCGGCAAAGTAGTCGAATAGGCCGAATACCAAATAGTTGCCGAATATTCGTGGCATCTCTAGTAACAATGACACACTCACAATTTGGTCTGTATCTGTTTATGTCGGTGCAAGTGCAAACTTAGCTTAGATCAACTCTAAGTAAAAGCTTGTAAAAAGCTGCTTCGCGAATTTGTATTTTGAATTTGTAAAGAGGACAACAACGCGTATGCGAAATTTACTCTCCATAGGCTATGGTGATCGCTTATTAGGTTTGTTTGCCACCGTCCTTGTATAAAAGAACTGTATCCAGGTGTGGACTGTGGACACTTTAAAAACCTGTACACAGGAGTTAGCAACGCGCTTGTAGAGTTAGACCAAGAAAAGTCTGCAGCGAAACGTCAAACTTCTATGAAATTATGACGTATAAATAATACTTGCATTGCGTGAGCTATCAAAATAGCTGCAGACTTTTCTTGGTCTAACTCTAACACCTCAGGGCCACTTGCACCATCCTTCTAACCCGGGGTTAACCGGTTAAGCCTGGAGGTACCATGGTTACCAGTACAATTTGAGACTGGGTTAACGGTTTAACCGGTTAACACCGGGTTTGTGGGATCAGTCCGCGTAGACAACATGCCAATGGCTTACGCTCCGTAGCGATTGAAACGCAACTGTCACTGTCGCACTAATATGGAAGAGTGATAGAGACATTAGAGAGGCACAAAGCGTTTCGTTGTCGTAGCGATAGCGATTGTCACCTTGGCTAGGCCAGCAGGAGTTTTAGGCATCGATATCGATAGATTACGGTGACTAGGCTGGCCGTATACTTGTTTGCCACCGACATGGTACAGTCAGCTTCTATAGTAAAGGAAGAAATAACGTGCTAAATCTATCTGCCATGCCATTACTTTTCGCTTCAAAAGTATAAGTAACAGTTTAATTGTTCTACATACAGAGATAGGTATATGTCTTCTTTTACATATAGAGATATATCTCTTTATGTTAAGTCATTAGATAATACAAATACAAGTATAAATGTTTTATTTCGGAAATAAAATTATATTATAACAATTTAATATTATGTTTATGCTGGCCCCCAGACTAGGCATAGCCTGTCCTGTGGTGGACATAATACGGACACAAGTAATAACCATACTACAATGAGGCTTTAAAGAAAAAAAAAGCTATTAATTATTGAATTTAACGATGACTCACGTTAGACCGGGCCGTGTCCGGGCCGGAGCTTCAGGCGCTTACTTTTCTATGACATGACAGCCGATCACGTGATGCTTTCCATAGAAAACGATGCGCCGGAGGCCCCGGTTCAGACACGGCCCGGTCTAACGTGAGTCAACCTTTACAGAGATGACAAAGAAAAGAAAGAAAAATAAGATCGAGAAACGTACCTAATATGGCTAACATTAAAACAAACATAAATTATGTTTACCATTTCAGAAATAAAACATTTGCACTTGTATTTGTGTTATCTAATGTGTCCATGGGCGGCGGTAATCGCTTACCATCAGGTGATCCGTCTGCTCGTTTGCCACCTATATCATAAAAAAAAAACTTTTTGATATAAGTAATGGAAGCTTAGGTACTTTTGACGCGTAATCTGATGCTGACTGTACATATATAAATTAATAAATATATAACTATTAAATTAAAACTCCCTACGCTATATGCCAAAAAATCCATTTTATGCCAAAAATGTCTTACATCGTTTTGGTAAAGAGCGGATGCTCTTCAAACTGCGGGATCGATTTCTATCAAACATAGCTAAGAACCACCGCAAGGAAACTCGCTTTCACATTAAAAAAAACTGCATCGAAATCGGTCTAACCTTTGGAGAGCTACGTTGCCACATCAGGCAGACATACATTGGCGTCAAACATAATACTTTACATAACATCCGATCTTTTAGCGTCGAGGGTTAAAAACAAAAAACCGGGCAAGTGCGAGTCGGACTCGCACACGAAGGGTTCCGTACCATAATGCAAAAAAACGGCAAAAAAAAAACGGTCACCCATCCAAGTACTGACCCCGCCCGACGTTGCTTAACTTCGGTCAAAATTCACATTTGTTGTACGGGAGCCCCACTTAATTCTGTTTTTAGTATTTGTTGTTATATCGGCAACAGAAATACATTATCTGTGAAAATTTCAGCTGTCTAGCTATTACAGATCACGAGATACAGCCTGGTGACAGACGGACGGACGGACAGCGGAGTCTTAGTAATAGAGTCCCGTTTTACCCTTTGGGTACGGAACCCTATGACAGAACGTTAAAACACGACATACATATATAACGGTCATTTATATTTCTTAATTAAACGCTTACAAGCTTTAAGATAAGGGGGCCTATATACCAGTGATAAGCTATCGCATCCTGCCCGCCATCCCGGCGATAACGGGTTCGATGCTCGCTTTTGTTACATCTGAATGAAATTAGAATGAGATAAAGTCTTTGAGAGGATATTTTAAGATGAAGTATTAACTTTTAACTTTCCGAAGATCATTCTCTAACACTAAATTTCGAGCACAGCGAAGCGTTCGAAATTTAGTGGTAGAATTCCCCTCATGTTTGCTTTCAATGCCGGATGGTAATTATTAAACCTTACATTTAAGAAATAAATAATTTAGACGTACAATCATGACATAATCATCAAAGATCCGTAACAGTTTATTGCCAGGGTGCACGACAGATAATTTTTGGCTGGCTGTACTTGGCTGATGTATATGTCGTAGTCAGATCGTATAATCCGCCGTATTACATTACGGCTAGCCGTTTTCAAAAACAGGGGCGTTTTGAAATGCGGCGGTTCGACGATTAGCCGGATGGCCGGATTGTCATTGTCACTACTATTTTAGATTGTAGAGTGACCAGTTCTTTCGGTCGCCTACGTAACCGGAGTTAGACAATGTTTGCAATTTTTTTTTTTTACCATGGTCCCACCGCACTACATGTGTTTCTTTTCCAAAACATTCCCTTCACAACTTAAATAGACGGAGCCCCGCAAGCGGGGCTCTTATTTCTGGGCGGTTTGCCCTTCGGGCATCTGAAGCTACCTAACGAACCTAACCTACTTACCTACCTACGCTTTTTTCCCCAAAGTGTAATGTTTTCACGGACGTCTCACTAAATCAATAGGTAGGTAGGTTAGGTTCGTTAGGTAGCTTCAGATGCCCGAAGGGCAAACCGCTCAGAAATAGGAGCCCCGCGAAGCGGGGCTCCGTCTAGTTAAGTTGCGAAGGAAATGTTTTTTGAAAAGAAACAGTCCGACGAACTCCAGATTTGATGGACACCCCAGCGTTTGTCAGGCAGCGCCACAGGTGTTAAAAATGGGAACTAAAAACTGTCAAAGCGGCGGCTAATGACTCGCTGTATTACATTACGGCTAGCCGTGTTGAAGAACGTATGGCGCCGAATACATTCCGGCGGATTCTCATTCAGCCGCATTCAATCCGGCTAATCGTTAAACCGCCGCATTTCAAAACGCCCCTGTTTTTGAAAACGGCTAGCCGTAATGTAATACGGCGGATTATACGATCCGACTGCGACATATACATAATGTTTTTTAACTATAGATGGTCAAGCATATCTTGTCAGTAAAAAAAGGCGCGAAAGTCAAATTTTCTATGAGACGATATATCCCTTCGCCCCCATAGTCTAATAAAACATGGTCTTCCATTCCCAGAGTGACACGGGGCTACGTCACAACAACATGGCCGCTATATATAGCGCTATCGCATATTATCATATAGCGCTGTCGCATGATGACGTAAGCCCGTGTCAGTTAGGTGACCTAGAAAAGACGGGAATGGAGTACCAGGCGGAGTATATTATTATACCATGTTCGCCCCTACATTTTTCAAATTTGCCGCCTTTTTCTACTGACAAGATCTGCTTGACCAAGTATATTACTTATGTTATGCGAGGTGTACTATATGTAAAAATTTGGGCATAATAGATCATGCATTGCGATTTCGGGATTGTTTAATAAATATGATCTAATGTAAACGTACTGGTGCTCGACGCGGTCCCAGTACATGTCATCTTGAAACTTAAGTCAATCGGGTGTCAGTGTCAAATGTGACGTTTCTTCAAACAAAAACGTCACTTTTGACACAGACACATCTAATCCATATCGTTTCTAGATCTATTAATTGACGTATCTTAAAGTTCGAATCCGGCAGATGTCAATAGAGGTGACAGCAAGGCGTCATCTATTGGGCATTAGCATGTCGAGCACTAGTACGTAAAAAAAACCAAGCTGAGTACGATTAGTTGAAAAAGTATGTATAGATGGTCAAGCAAATCTTGTCAGTAGAAAAAGGCGCGAAATACAAATTTTCTATGAGACGATATCCCTCCGCGCGTACATTTTTCAAATTTGCCGCCTTTGTCTACTGACAAGATCTGCTTGACCAACTTTATGTTGTATTTTATGTATACGTACATAATAAAGTGAGTTACATGTCTAAGGTCTAAAATACAACGATCAATGCTAAAATAATAAGTAGTTACGCAATTGTATATGTATTTCGTACAACTATGTTACGTGTTAGAAACAATTTTATCCTAATATTTAAGATAATGTAGCTAAGGTCATAGCTTCAAATTTTATCACTGACCACCGTAACCCCGCTATCAATAAACGGCTAGTACACTCGTTAAATATTTATTCTAATACCTTTAAACGAGCAATTCTTACATATTTATTTATTTAAATGTATATATATTTCGGGATCTCGGAAACGGCTCTAACGATTTCGATGAAATTTGCTATACGGGGGTTTTCTGGGGCGAAAAATCGATCTAGCTAGATCTTATCTCTGGGAAAACCCGCATTTTTGAGTTTTTATATGTTTTCCGAGCAAAGCTCGGTCTCCCAGATATTACGAGTAATCGAGTATCTATCTATCCAAATGGAATCGCAAACAGACTCTTATAATAAGTATACAATGTAGCAAAACAATACGTAAAAATGCCACGATCACAAGATTGCTCACATTGTACTTTTGGTATCCATCGGGCACTCTAACAAACTTACCAATGCAGCTGGTACATTGTAAAACTAACATGTACCGGTACATTTTATTGTTTACAAATGCCATATGGACCGCAAAGTTATGTTGGTGGCGGCCATTTACGTCCCATGTGGTTCGCAAATGGTTGTGCCGAAAATGAATGGATTCTCGGGATTGAAAAGATCTTTTTTTTGTGAATGGTGTTTTTATGAAACAGTGGTCTTTTTAATATTTTTATTTTCTGTTAACCAACACGAGATACGATGGTATGAAGATCATTTGGACAAAAGTAAGAAAATTAAATTCACGATTTTGTAGGTAGGTACTTACATACTTTATAAAGTTTTTTGTACTAAGAGGAAATGGAACGGTCGTTTCTCCATACAAACGTAGTCCCCATTTTACTCTCTGGATATTGACATTCTGGTAAATATTTCTTCATAATTTGAATAACCATAGCCATGCCCTTAAGTTTGACTCTTTTTCAATTTTTTGATTATTGTAAAAAATTGGACCAAAAACAGATTTCATATTTTTTTTTTAATGCTCCTAACTCTTATAATAATTAAAAGTTCGAAAAAAAACACACGTAAATACGTCAAAATATTTTCAATAATGATAATATCCAGAGAGGAAAACAGGTCCTCCACTTTCGTTTTAATATTCACACTAAACCACGTCATGAATTGTATTGTAAGTATGTAATATGAAGTTAAATAAGCAATATCTTGTAACACGAGCATTTAGGCAAAGATAATTTGAAATAGAGAGTTACTGGCATGGTGAATTATGTAGCTACAACAGCACATTTACTGCCATCTTTCGACAGAAGATTAAAATGGTTAGAACGCCATTTGACCATTATCCTTTCACTGATATGTGTTAGCTTGTTAAATATGAATATTAACGCCGTCTACTCGAGAGTAGGCCAAAAGTATGGTGCAATATTTTCGAGTGATGGTGCCATAACCATTGGCCTGCAGTCGACTAGATGGCGTTAATTTCAATATTTAACTAATTAATCCTTTACCAGGCTGTCATTTCAGAAATGACAATAGAATACCAGTCTTACTCATCGAAAATAGAACGCATGTTTGAAGTGCCGTATGTGGGATATATATATACCTTAGCCTGGTCAAGGGTTAACACATATTAGTGAAAGAATAAGGATCAAAGTCAAATGGCGTTCTAACAATTTTAATCTTCTGTCGAAAGATGGCAGTAAATTTACAGTGGCTACATAATTTACTTTGACAATCCGCCTCTATACACTCTATTCTCATTGGGTTAGGCTACGATTACTCATGATGATATCATTTTAGTGGTCTGTTTTTATTAAAATGCATAATAAACATAACATGTGCACAATGTGCGCGTTGTCTTACTTGCCTTTATCTATTCTGTGCTTAGAGAATCCAAACGGAGTGGTCATTAACAGGCGTTCCCCTCTGTCGAAAATAGGTGGCCAATGGTCAACCACATGTATGGACTGACGTTTATCTGACATGGCTATTTTGACGTTACGTATACATTTGATGTGCCCCTCTCCCGCAAAAAACGGGAGACTATTTTGTACCGAAAATTATAGACATGGCGTCTCCGTTTGGTTATATCCTCTAAGATTCTGTGGTAAGTACGGCTACCATCAGTTTTGATATTGACATAATTAGCTCGCGTCTACGTAAATTACTTTCTAATATCTGGGAGACCGGGCTTTGCTCGGAAAACATAATTATTAAAATTCAAAAATGCGCGTTTTCCCAGAGATACGAGTACAGTCGCCATCAGATATATCGGAGCGGCCAAGGTGTTCACAATATCTGAACACGCGCTCTAACGCTCTGACAATAGAGGCGTGTTCCGATATTTGTGAGCACCTTGGCCGCTCCGATATATCTGATGGCGACCGTAGGACTGAATCATGTATTTAGGTAACATCTTTATATTATTAATTAGTCCCATTAAAAATAAAATAATAAACCAAAGAACGAAAAAGAACGTAATAATACCGGTATTTTTGTATGGAACAAATACCGGTTTCCGACCCCTGTGTTCAACAAAATTTATGGTGTAGGAAAAATCATCGAATTTTTTCTTGATCCTTTATTTGATCCATACTTCCATACTGAACGGGGCACCTTGTAATAGAGTTAGACCAAGAAAACTCTGCAGCGATTTTGATAGCACATTCAGTGCAAGTGTTATTTTTAGGGCATTTTCACTTAACTGTGCACCTTTAACGGCCGGTTAGCAATCGTTACAAAACTGACGATCAATGTCAATTCCCATACATTTTGTCAGGAATTTAACGGTTAGACGTTACTGAGACACGACACGAAAGTCGCGCTTTAAAGTAAAAGTTAAATGAAAATGCCCTTAAACGTCAAACTTCTATGAAATTATGACGTACTAACACTTGCACTGCGTACACTGACTACTGGCGTTTACTCGTGTCGGAGGCCAACGGCGCAATTTGGGAAATGAATTAGAGATTAAGATTAACTATATACGATATAGTAAAGATAATATAACTTTACTATTTCATATCTAGTGAATCTCTGATTCATTTCCCAAATTGCGGCGCCAGCCACCATGAGGTACCTTTTGCCGTGGAACGTCACATATCTTTAATATTTCATATCTAGTGAATCTCTAATTCATTTCCCGAATCGAGCCGCAAGACTCATTTTGGGTCGCTGCACCACTAAGGTAAGGTTGCACCAAACCGTCTGTCACCGTTAAAGCGTTCGTAATTTGTTTTTAACCGACTTCCATTTCATAGAAGGAGGAGGTTCTGTATTCGGTTGTGGCTATGTTTTTTTTTTTTTTTTTTTTTAATGTATGTTATCGATTACTCCGAGACCCGTGGGCCGATTTGAGTAATTCTTTTTTTGTTCGAAAGGAGGTACTTCCAAGGTGGTCCCACATTAATCTGGTGCTGTTCTGATGATGGGATCCATGAGGAATTGAGGGAACTCCTCAATTTTTTGTATGGGAATTTTCATACTTCATTGACGATTATCAGTCTGCTAAATGTGGTTGGTGCAACTGGGCCTAAGTAGTAGAAGTTGTTGCCTTTAAAATTATACGATAGAGCTGAAATTAATACTACCACGTATGAAAAAACCGGACAAGTGCGACTCGGACTCGCGCACGAAGGGTTCCGTACCATAATGCAAAAAACGGCAAAAAAAAACGGTCACCCATCCAAGTACTGACCCCGTTGTTGTATGGGAGCACCACTTAAATCTTTATTTTATTCTGTTTTAGTATTTGTTGTTATAGCGGCAACAGAAATACATCATCTGTGAAAATTTCAACTGTCTAGCTATCACGGTTCGTGAGATACAGCCTGGTGACAGACGGATGGACGGACTGACGGACGGACGGACGGACGGACGGACGGACGGACGGACGGACGGACAGCGGAGTCTTAGTAATAGGGTCCCGTTTTACCCTTTGGGTACGGAACCCTAAAAACGGTGACAACGAAACATTATGATGACATCGATCTGACACCGGAGACCGGATATGGTCACAGGAACTCTTTTTTTTATATAATAAATGTACTTATTAATAATTTGCTTATAAGGTAAACGTACTAGTGCTCGACATGCTAATGCCCAATACAGTGGCGGATTTGCCCTAAGGCCCAGTAGGCCCGGGCATAGGGTGGCAAGAACTTAGGGGCGGCAAATTGTGACAAAAAATTCGCTAGATGATAACAAGAAATAACTCAAAATGTATACATATACAATATGATGGGTAAGGGATGGGTGGGCTAAGGGGCGGCCACGGGGCCTGGGGCCTAGGGCGGCAAAGACTGCAAATCCGCGCGCCACTGGCCCAATAGATGACACCTTGCTGTCACCTCTATTGACAATGACTTAAGTTTCAAGATGACGACTGGGACCGCGTCGAGCACCAGTACGTTTACCTTATCTGAGCCTTCACATGGGAAGTGAATAGATTCGAACCAAGCTAACACTGCATATAATGACGAAGTATTAAGGCTATGTCATCAGTTGAGCAGTGGGCAGTGACCGTTAATTTTCCAGCAATTTTGGTGCAGCATAGTAAAAATAAAGGATTTCCTTAAAAATTTTTCTAGGGTCTTTAAGGTCAATATTACTGTTATTAACCCTAATTATCTATTCCACTTAGAGTAGGGCAATACAGATGCTTTTAACCAACAATGCTGCACCAAAATTGCTGGAAAATTAACGATCACTGGTCATCAGCATCACCAATGTCAAATTTTTATGAAAATAAGACGTTTATAATGACACGCCCTCACTTTGTTCTAATAAAGTTAGTGCAAAGTTAGATTGGACGGACTCTAGCTCTGTCTATGCTACGTTAGAAAGATGAAGACTTGAAGAAAAAAACAAGGCGGGCGAAAACTAAAACTTTTTTTTGACAAAAGCATTATCAAAATGATACTAACTAATATTTTCCACACCCAGGTCTGCGAGTACTGCGATGACACAGTCGAGAACCGCCGGCATCCCCCCGAGTACGCCGTGGACGGGTTGGAGACTCGGTGGCAGAGTCCGCCGCTCTCCCGAGGCATGAAGTATAATGAGGTCAACCTCACCATCGACCTTGGACAGGTGAGTTTATGATCAAAATCCTTGATGATAGTAAAAAACTGCTGGCATCCCCCCGAGTACGCCGTGGACGGGTTGGAGACTCCGTGATGAAACAACGCAACCTAATTGTGTTAAGGGTTTTTAGAATTGTCTCGATGAGTATTAGTTGTCTGTCGAAAGAAAAGTACAGTCAGCGATAAAAGCTTGTACCAAAAATGAATTTTTTGCCAAAAACTTATTAAAAATAAAGGAATGTCTCCTTTAAGTAAAATGAGCCAACTTAAGGATTTAAGGTAGTTTCCCTCCAGGGCCCGACTAATGTTTCCATACTCTATAGTTGTATGGGATTTTGAACAGCGCGCCATACGGGACGTTTTGGAAACTCGAAATCCCATAAAAAAGACACATAACGCAAACGCGTACGTCGCGTCACGCTACCGAATGAAATGTACACTAGTACGTCTACCATCAGTTTTGACATTGACATATACGCTCACGTCCACGTAACTTACTTTCTATGCATCTCGCTCGTACTCGCATATTAGTGCAAGCGAGATGTACAGAAAGTAAATTACGTAAACGTGAGCGTTATGACAATGTCAAAACTGGTGGTAGACGTATAGGGGTACGTGTCATACGCGTCTATCCAGGGGGCCGATTTTGAATTTCGACCGCTCGTTTTCGTGTATTTCGTTCAATAATATCTCCAGTACCCGGCATTTAAATTCTACTAATAGAATTGAAAACGAGTGTTCAATACCACTCGATTCCCAATGTCTATCGCTCGTATTTCAAAAATTAGCATTTCGCTGTTTTCCACCGATTTTCGAGTGACGAAATCGAACGCTCGAAATTCAAAAATCGGCCCCCTGGTCTAAAATCTAAATATAATTTTATGTCCTGGTGAAGTGACCGGGTTGAATGCACTCGGAACTATATTTGGACACGTGCATTCGGCGCTACGTCCCTTTCTTTTCCTTTAGTCTGTTTTAAATAGGCTGCTATTTAACTGATCACCAGATTTAGTAAAATTTAATACCAAAAATATCTATTTTACCACCCTAAAATAATGAATGATCACCAAAATTATAACACCATTTTAATGTGAAATGATTACCAATTTTATTACATTTTACTATCCTTTTAAAGGAAATGACACCAAACTAATCATTATTAACCCAAAAATAGTAAATGATTACTAAATTTCAAACCCCATTTTAATGTGAAATGATAACCAAATTTTTACATCTTGCTATCCTATTAAAGAAAATGACACCAAAATAATCATTGTAAACCCAAAAATAGTAAATGACCACCAAAATGAGAACTCCATTTTAATCTAAATTTATAACCAAATTTTTCAATCTTGCTATCCTATTAAAGGAAATGACTCCAAAATAATCATTGTAAACCCAAAAATAGTAAATGACCACCAAAATTGTGACCACATTTTAATTAAAAATGTGCAAATATTTAATATATCGTTATCCTATTAAATTAATTAATCCACTTCGTCACCTTTTTCTAGTAGCATTTTATTTCTGTAAGGGTCGCAGTTCAAACCTATCAAACCTAACCGTTCAAACCTAACCTAACCTAACCCACTTTTCTAGTAGCATTTCTTTTCAGCAAGGGTCGCAGTTCAAACCTAACCTAACCCACTTTTCTAGTAGCATTTTGTTTCTGGAAGAATGATTATTTTGGAGTCATTTGCTGTAATAGGATAGCAAACTTAACCCACTTTTCTAGTAGCATTTCGTTTCTGTATGGGTCGCAGTTGAAACCTAACCTAACCCACTTTTCTAGTAGCATTTCGGTTCTGTGAGGATTGCAGTTCTAACCTAACCTAACCCACTTTTATAGTAGCATTTCGTTTCTGTAAAGGTCGCAGTTCAAACCTAACCTAACCTACTTTTTAGTACCATTTCGTTTCTGTAACGGTCGCAGTGCTAACCTAACTTAACCCACTTAACTGATAGCAGTTTAACTTACTTTTCTAGTTAGCATAACGAAATGCCACTAGAAAAGTAGAAGTGGTAAAGGTTAGGTGGGTATTTGGTGCGGGGTACGGGGGGTTTACCGGGAGGGGCTAGTAATTTTGGCATCAGTTTACTTTATTTGGTGGTATGTATACATTTTTTGGTATTCATAGTGGTTTATTTAGGTGAAAATATCGCATTAATTTGGTCTTCAAGATTTGGTGATCATTAATGATTTTTGGTGATCATTCAATATATTTGGTATTTGAATACAATTTGAAGTGCAGTCGTAATTAAAACGGTGGTAAACTTTTGTATTTTTAGGCCTTATTTTTTTGGTGTTCAGTATTTTTTTTTGGTAAGCATGTTTTTTTTATTTAGGGTACCAAAGTATTTTTTGGTGGTCATTATATTTGTAGCCTTTTAAATACAATGTAATATAGGTAAAAAAACCTATTTTCAGTGCTTACACACAGTTACTTAGTAATATTATTATGTTACTTAGTAGGTATATCACAGACTTGAATATATGTATATTATGTTTTGTACAAATTTATAATTTTTAATTTTTTCCCTATAGGTAAGTACTTGTAGTGTCAGACGATATTACTTTTGCCATATTTCATAGTTCTAGGCCAACGGAGTAGCCTATACATTTTGATTCCGGTGAGAGTGTCGAAATAATTACTTTTTTGCGACATAAACGACCGTATCTTATTTTATGTTAAACTTAAAAAATAGATTTTTTCACAGCTTTAACGGGCCGTAGACCCGAGTATTATACATAGTTTAAATTGCAACTCGATAACTTAAGGCGTTCCCGAGATAAAGGGTCTTGGCAGACAGACGGGCGGACAACAAAGTTATCCTATAAGATAAGGATTCCGTTATTGCTTTTTGAGTAACGCAACCCTAATATAAAAAAAAAGTTAGAATATACAATCCATTCCACTTTGTAATATCAATTAATAAACCATTTGGGAATGCACTAAGTTGGATAACAAGCAGTAGCCGCGTGTGTTATGTTGACGTCTTTGGTGGACAAATATAATTATTTAATTATATATAATTATATTGATAGCAAAACTCTCTGAGCCTCGGTGTGTCTTACGGGTTTGCAATAAGATTCAAGTACGAATTGTCCGTTAAAATTAATGGTATGTCGGTACCGCTACTATCATAAAATGGTAGTGTGTCTATCCATCGAGCGGATGGCGTGGGCTGATAGTTAATATTATTACTTGGAAATAAATTATCGCATACAACAGGAGGATTTTTACTAAACTATCTAAACATCATCCTTCTATCTATAACGGAATATGTATGGCCAGTCCCCACGCTAGCCCAATGCGGATTGGGGACTTCACATACACCATTGAATTTCTTCGCAGATGTATGCAGGTGTCCTCACGATGTTTTCCTTCACCGAAAAGCTAGTGGTAAATATCAAATGATATTTCGTACATAAGTTCCGAAAAACTCAGTGTACCTACGAGCCAGGATTTGATCCCGCGACCTCCGGATTGAAAGTCGGACGTCATATCCACTCGGCGACCACCGCTTATCCACTCGGCGACCACCGCTTATTTTTTACAATAGGTACAATACAATACAATACAAATACTCATTATTGCACGCCTCATTACAGAAAACAATACAAAGATTACAGAAAAGACGAGGTTAAACAACAGGCGGCCTTATCGCTAAAAAGCGATCTCTTCCAGACAACCTTTTAGCCCTTTTAATCTCTGCTGCTGACTATACTTTTACCACAGAATAAATAATAGTACTAGCACAGAATAAATAATAGTACTAGCACAGAATAAATAATAGTACTAGCACAGAATAAATAATAGTACTAGGTACAGAAGACTCACTCTCTAACAAAACGCGTCTGTTACGATCAGCACAGATATGGCCGCTAGGTGGCGACAGCGCCACTCGCGGCTTATGGAAAACCCCAAAATTGGGGCCGAACGGATGTACTTTTAGCTACCTGTAGCAAAGCGACGAAATCGCGGAGTGAGCCACGCCTGGTACTAGGTACAGAAGACTCACTCTCTAACAAAACGCGTCTGTTACGATCAGCACAGATATGGCCGCTAGGTGGCGACAGCGCCACGCGCGGCTTATGGCAAACCCCAAAATTGGGGCTGAAACGGATGTACTTTTAGCTACCTGTAGCAAAGCGACGAAATCGCGGAGTGAGCCACGCCTGCTTTTACTAAAAATACGAAGGGAATATAGAGACTAAAATCGTGATTTTACTACCTGTTGCCTGTATAAAATGCGCTATAAAATGGGTAATAAAATGTGCCTATTCGCAGCCTCTGTTTATATGATCCAAACCTGTTGGAACTCGTTTGCTGAAAACCGAAACGTCTTAAGGCAATTTTATTTCCAGCGGTTATACAGGGTGAAATAATAAAATAATAACCACCAGCCATACTCTCCGTAGTGACCTTATAGGACATGCTAATAACTTTTATTGCGGGACCAATGACGAAATCACTAAAAAATTATTATGGCTGTGTCATACAAAGTACACGCTCTTCTCGTAGAAAAAGTACAAAAAATATTCCTTATAGGTTCTTATGCATACATGTATACATGTATAAAAATGTATAAAAATATATAAAAAGTTGTATACTTACCTTTTATCCATTCTGATATCCGACCAAGTACCTACTTATTAGGATCGCGTCGGTGGTTGGTTGTGTGTCAGATGTTTCTGCGGTACTGTGAGATGATGGACGAAAGTTGATTGTGATCTGATTTTCCTAAATTGTGTAAATACATTACGTAGCATTGACATACAATATCTAAGGATTGGCCATACGGACAATAAGAAGGAGGAATGAATGGGACCAGGCCGCGTAGCCAAGAAGCCAATCGCTTACGCTCCGTAGCGATCGAAACGCAACTGTCACTGTCACGCTAATATGGAAGAGTGATAGAGAGACATAATGCTTTTCGTTGTCGAAGCGATAGCGATTGTAACCTTGGCTAGGCCGGCAGTACAGCGGTATGACACCGCTACAACGCGATTGGTTGATGAGTCCGCATCACGCGCGCGATTGGTCGCAACGCAACTAGTTGCGTTAGACTGCACGATTGGCTCAAATTCGTGAGTGACACCGCTTAACTAGTACCATTTTTAGTGCCCGTAAGGCCAGTTCTTACATATTATATATAATACGTCAATGTTACGTAGTCTATAATCTGATGTGAATAGTGAATTGGTTTCGGCTGTAATGCTGTATATATTACGTTTTCAAATAAATAATAATAATCCATTCTGGCTGATGTGATGCCGCTGATTTTTATGGGAGACCCAATTTTTTTTAAAGATTTCGGCATTGGTCCCATAGTAAAAGTTGTTCTGTAATTATGACCTATAAAGTCACTACGCAGTGTATGGCTGGTGGTTATTATTCCATCCTGTATATTGCTAGGTAATTGCTTTCGTTAAAATGCTGGCAGACAATGACTGGGTCTATTTGACTCGCCAGAATTATATGTCGTGACGTCAACATGAAACAAATTTTCTGCAAACGTATGTACCTATTTAAGTGCACGCTAGAATGGTCTGGATCTGAACCGAGACGCCCGACACTTTAGTTTTCTAACTATCCTCGTCATCACAGGTGAACATTTCGATCACCTGTGATGACGATATCACCGAAATGGGCGAAATGATGACCTGTCATAGAAAACGAAGTGCCGGAAGCCTCGGCCCGGCTTTATTCGGTTTGCCAATGTCCTGACATTCTCGGCGGCTTCATATGCTTTCTAAAGATGTACGCAGATGATGATGATGCATTCCTGTTATCCCTCACTAGGGATATAGGGCTCGCAAAAGAATTTTCCATTTGCCGCGATCTCGAGCGGCTACTTCCAGCTCTTTCCAGACGAGTCCAGTACAGCCAGCCTCCTCCACTGATCGCCTCCATGTTTTTTTTTAAAATGATATATGAGGAAAACGCACTCTGTTTGTTTCTGGGTCTTGTCCGCTACTTCTTTCAGCGCCGCCAGCTCGGCTACTACCCTTTCTCTGACCTTGGCCAACTCTTTGGCGTGCTGCGTCTCAGACAGACGGTTCACCTGATACCCTGATAGTAAGCGATTACCGCCGCCCATGGACACCCGCAACACCAGAAGGGTTGCAAACGCGTTGCCGGAATTTAAGATGGGAGTACGCTCTTTTCTTGAAGGTTTGAAGGTCGTATCGGTCCGGAAATACCGCAGGTGACAGTGCATTCCACAGTTTAGCTGTGCGAGGCAGGAAGTTTAGTACAAAGCCGTCCGACTGCCAGCCGAATGCCTGCGGAGGCCCTTGAGCAGATGATTGTCCGGTCCGATGTACGCAGATAATGAAACTAATGTTCATGTCTTTTCAGGAATTCCATGTGGCCTATGTGTTCATAAAGATGGGCAACTCTCCGCGCCCGGGGCTCTGGGCGTTGGAGAAATCCACCGATTACGGGAAGACGTTCATTCCCTGGCAGTACTTCTCTGATTCACGACAGTAAGGTTTCTTATAATTACACCATCATGTTTTACTTGTATGGTTTCCTCTTAGAACAACTCCTAAGAAATGTATAGTTTTTCACAACCAAGCTCGTAAAGGCTCTAGCTCTTTATTCTTCAAAAAACTGATAAGAAAGTTGTGTTTTATCTACAATAGTGGTAAAGTTATGCAAATTTTGAATCTTTTCCTCGTGTTCGTTGGTATGATTGTCTTTAAAGTGATGATTTTGAATGATAAATATTTGACAACAGTTTAAGTTAATTTTTTCTTCGCGTTGGTGTTGTGAAAGATTTGTATATTTCACTCGGGAGCAAAGTTTATTTACCCCACTCCCCACCCCTTTCTGAACAGTAACTATGTTATTTAATTTCTTAACTGTAACTTATTTACTTATTTACTTAAATACCCCAAATCTTAGGATACCTTAGTACATATTCTTGCATATAAAATATATGAAAATATTACTTGATTTTGTACCATGGCAGTGTATTAATGTATTCTTTTTTCAGGGACTGCGAAAGATACTTCGGAGCGCAGAGTTTGGAGCCGATCACGAGGGATGACTCAGTTATTTGCAGCACAGAGTATTCGAAGATCGTACCGCTGTCAGGAGGAGAGGTTTGTACACTTCAAAGACCTTTGCTATCAGCTTAGAGACTCAGTAGTAGTCTTCAATGAGCTGTAGTTTTCCCCTTGGATATAAAATCTGCCCCTAAATCACCGCTGTGAAGATGACAATTCGCCGTACATTACTGGTCCAACAAGTAAATATATATTGCTACGTGCTTGTCAACCTGGATATGTAAGGATAATTGTCAGTGTCGGGTGTCAACTGTCAATAGTCAGCGTGGTGAAATAGGCACCAGTTGATATAGTAGCTTCTACAAGAAAAAGTGCCTGCGTCATATGGACTAACTCTCTCTCTCTCTTCCTTACTAGCTGATTTCGACCACAGCGACTGAATTATATTCCTTAGATGAGGATACTAAGCTGGTCCGCCCTCATTTGACTGCAGTAGCCAATCTTCGTCTGCTAGAACAACTAGTGTATTTAGATAGATTAGAAGACAAAAACGAATCTTTACATTAAATTCACATTTTCTCTCACAGATCCCAATTTCCTTGTTGAACTACCGTCCATCGGCGTTGAACTACTTTAACTCTTCCGTACTCCAAGCCTGGACCAGGGCTACCACCGTCCGCCTACGTCTGCTGAGGACCAAGAACTTGCTGGGTCATCTCATGTCCGTTGCTCGTCAGGACCCTACCGTCACTAGGAGAGTAAGTACGCCTTGGAGCTATTAGACTGGATCAGGGCCATGGCCGTCCGCCTCCGTTTGATGGACCAAGAACTATCTATAAGCCAGTAAATTATAATGTCATTGAAATCCGATTTGTGAAGTGGATTTTGCTGACCTTTTTCCTCTATCTTGTTTCCCCACAGTACTTCTACAGTATAAAAGACATCAGTATCGGAGGCCGCTGCATGTGCAACGGCCACGCGGACACCTGCGATCCGAAGCCCGACAGTGAGAACCTGCTGGTGTGCCGGTGCCAGCACAACACGTGCGGTCCTCAGTGCAACCAGTGCTGCAAAGGCTTCGAGCAGAAGAAGTGGAGGATCTCGCAGAATTGGAACCGGTTTGCGTGTGAACGTGAGTGAAACGTGGATTGAAATAGGACCTTAAATGCATGATCCCTGCTGAAATGTTTATAATAATCCTAAAATCTTCTTCAACAGCTTGCAACTGTCACAACCACAGCACGGAGTGCGTATTCGATTCCCTCATCGATGAGCAGCGTCTGTCCCTCGACATCCACGGACGTTACGAAGGCGGTGGAGTCTGCCAGAACTGCCAGCATAATACCGATGGCATCAATTGTAATAAATGTAAACCGACGTTCTACAGGCCTGTGGGGAAGAGATGGGATGAATATGATGTGTGCCAACGTAAGTAAATTTTCTTAGGCGATTAAAAACAGTAAAGAATGCAAATACAACTTCTGATAGTCTATTACCTGTTGTCATTGTCATTTTAAGGCTTATAATACGATTCCGCAATCTTTTCAAATGGTTTGAGGCGGAAATGAAAGCCAAAGCTTGTCTTCTAAGTACCAAGTTTACTTCGCAACGAGAAGTTTTATATAATACCAATTTGAAGTTCATACCCATACTTTTGAAATTTATAAATATCCAGCTTGCAACTGCGATCTCCACTACTCAACGGGCAACTGCGAGGAGGGCTCAGGACGCTGCGAGTGTCGCAAGGAATACAACCCGCCCAACTGTGACTCCTGCGCATATGGGTGAGACTGTGATTTTGAGAAATTGAATATTGGGCCTTAGCCGCGCACGTCAGTTGACGTCTTTGGCGATCAATAACAAATGAAAAATCCAGAACTTGCCACTAAAGTTTGAACCTTTAGTTCAGGGAATAGAGTTGATTTCGGCTTTGTTTGAAAATTGAACGAAACAAATGAAATGCGACTCTGTTCCAATTGAATATGATTTAAATTTCGTCGAACTGAATAGTACTATAGGTAGGACCTTGGGCCTTAGGAGGATAAATAATGGTTAAAAATCGATGATGGTAAAAAACCTTATAAGTATGTGCAATTCTTGCTGGCTAGACTCTATTTAATGTCATATGTGCCGAGAAAGTTTTGCGTGCATTACGTAGTTGGATGTGCACTCCGAATGCAGAGCGGCGAGGGACGGATGGCCTGGTATTGATGGTATGGACTTAGGCCCTTATTCATAAACGCGCTACAAATCTCAATTAGCTAATAATCGTTTGTCCTTATCTGTCATTTTGACTTATGTATTTGTAAGAAAGGGATAAAACATGATTTAACTAAATCAGGCCCGTAAAGTTTTATGAATAAGGGGGTTTATATATTATATTATGGACTTAGTATATTGGTGTTTGACGACCGGTCTGGCCTAGTGGGTAGTGACCCTGCCTGTGAAGCCGATGGTCCTGGGTTCGAATCCCGGTAAGGGCATTTATTTGTGTGATGAACACAAATATTTATTCCTGAGTCATGGGTGTTTTCTATGTATATAAGTATATATTTATCTATATAAATATGTATATCGACGCCTAGCGCCCATAGTACAAGCTTTGCTTAGTTTGGGGCTAGGTAGATCTGTGTAAGATGTCCCCTAATATTTATTTATTATTTATTTTACTATATCATATTTGTGCAGGTACTTCAACTATCCGAACTGCGAGCCTTGCACATGCAACCTGAATGGAACAGAAGGACAACACTGCACACCAGTAGAGGGCATTGTAAGTAGATGTGTTGAACAATATTTGAAGGGTACACGCCGACTTACAGTACACGGAAAGAACATGTCTAGTCACTCTGACAGGATTTTCAGTTATCGCGGTTTGAAAAAAACGATGTATGTACATAATTAACCATATTAGTTTCCTGTATAGGTGTTATGGAAGTAAAAAAAAGGAGTTATACAAATGATTACAGAGTTAACAGAAGCTGTAACTAATATAGGGCTCATCGAGGGCTCTACATTTTAAGATAAAAACCTCATTTTCCATAAAGAGTGTTTAGACATGTTCTTTAATATACTCTTCATTTGTATCGGCTTAAAATCTAAACAGACTGGAAATATAACGAAATGTTACATACATTGGAAATTACCAAATAACTTTTCGTTGGCATTCGTTATTACCAAACATTTTTTTGCAATCGTTGGCAACGCCAGGGGGCGAAACGGATCCTTTTGGGCATTCTCGGCTCCGTTCGGCTCAACATTGCTCCGAGCAATTAGCAATTATGGTTGCAACTTGACGTCCCTTTGCGTGTACGACCACAGATAAGATAATAATGGATTTTGACAACCCTAAATAGCCAAATGGGATAGTACCATACGTATGAAAGGGACAGCATGATTCGACCCTGAATCGCTGTCAAACTTCGGTTTTGAAATAAGCTAGTTTCTTTTCTGTACGGTAGTACCTACTATTATTTATTCTGAGGCAACGCTACATGGCTACATTACAGGGTGGACCAAATGGTTCCTCGAACGCCTCTACGCTTAATTACGAGTTGTAAATTAATCACTTTAATTACACATATTTGAAACTAAAATGTTGTTTTTTTTCTTTAAACAGTGTCCGTGCAAGTCTAACTACGCGGGTAAATCTTGTGAAATTTGCGCTGATGGCTTCTACTCACCGGAGTGCAAAGGTAATTTGGACAATATGTAGCCAAAATGTAGTGTTATACATAGTTTTTTTAGTATTTTACAAACGTCAGTTTCCGTACAAAAAGTCATCCATACAATATACATCAGACTAGTTTTTATGTTGGTGGATTCGTCGATCTATTCGCCCAAAGTTAAAACCGGCCGTTTTCGTTTTGAGTTCATAGATCGAAGAATCCAGTAACATAAAAACTTTTTTAAATATCTTTCGTTAAATTTAAATAATCACGATTATTTAGCAGTGGCGCTAGTGTGCACGTTGATGGTCTCTTAACATTGTACTGAAATGAAAAATGTCCTATACACATATTGTAAATACGAACGAATAATCATAGAACCAGTAATATCAAATGCAATATTGCAACATTGTGATAATGACGTTGTCTCTTACACGCAGACTGCGAGTGCAACACCATCGGATCTGTCTCCCAAGTGTGCGACAAGGATAGCGGCAACTGCACGTGCAAGAGCAAGTTTAGCGGACGAACCTGTGATCGGTGCGAGGCCGGCTATTTCAGCTATCCTACGTGCAGCCGTGAGTATTATTTATGATTTTATCACTACTTATTAGTTTTTTAAGAGTGTGTCTTGTTTGGTTCTCCTCATCAGTTAAAGAAAATCATTTTCGTATGTTGTTATTTATGAAGCCAATATCTAATAAGTCTGGTTCATTTCTTTTTTATTTCTCTCATCCAGTTTAATTTCTACTGTAAAATGGACCCTTATCCTATATTTCACTTCCACTAATTATGTATTGTATAAAATAAAGTATATGTTACTCAATTAATTTGAATCAATAAATTAACAAGTTTAAATTAGCTTAACTGTTATTATATTTTGTTATGTTATTAATTATTTTGTTATAATATGTTATATTGTGTTTCCAAACAGAATGTAACTGCGACACCACTGGAACGCAGTCAAGGATTTGCGACGATGTCTCTGGCACGTGTATATGCAAGGAAGGTTTCGGAGGAGCGCGCTGCGACCAGTGTCTCGCTGGGTAAGTCATAAAACTTTAGGAACACTGCCACCTTTAGGGTGTCCGCTAGTTGGCGCAGTTGAATGGAAGGGGTGAGCGGGTTAACGAAAAATAGTACTTCATGCACCTGCGCCACCTAGCGGACGCCCTTATACGCATTTCCTCCTGAACTTTTTTCAAATTGATTCTATCAGTAGTCTCGACGTAACAGTGAAGCACATGATATAAATATAACATTACTAATTTCTTTACAGTTAACTTAATTACTAAGCGTAGGTATTTCACTGAAATTATATACATATCCTACGCATGTAAGAAAACTTGCGGTGTCTACATTTACTTATTATTAATTAACGCTCCGTTGCTAATTTATTAACCATACTCATAAATATCGAAACCACTAGCTTGACCCAGTTTAACAATTTGTAAAAAAAAACGATAAAACTACCAGAAACTTTTTTTCTTATGTCCCTAAGGATGCTTAAAATCCTTTTCAAGTTTTCCCAAACAACCTGTAGTAGAAAACTATCTAAGTATTTAGTTATTTGTCATGAGTTCTACTCTTACTTCCCTTTCCAGTTACTACATGCAAGTCCAAGGCCGCGAGCGTGCCTGCGTCCAGTGCGAGTGTTCCACTACTGGCTCAACTTCGACCAGCTGTGCGGCTGACGGCAAATGTAACTGCCTGACCAACTTCGGTGGCAAACGTTGCGACCAGTGCTCACCTGGATACTACAAGTATCCTGAATGCTTGCGTGAGTAGTCAAAATTGTCTTTACTTCAAGGACTTCTTGACGCTGAAATTTACCGCACTCCTAGTTCTTTGTGTTGGTATGTTTATCGTACTAAATAAAATTTTGGGCACCCAAGGATAATAAAACTATATTACTTAAGCGACCAATTTAAGAATAAATCGTACTGGCCTCCATTGGAGTTTTGAAGAAAACTCTTGAATACAACCCCAAACAGGTTATTTAACCATCTACTTCTTCTTCTTCGCGTTATCTCGGCATTTTGCCATGGCTTATGGGAGCCTGGGGTCCTCTTGACAACTAATCCCAAGAATTGACGTAGGCACTAGTTTTTACGAAAGCGACTGCCATCTGACCTTCCAACCCAGATTGGAAACTAGGCCTTATTAGGATTAGTCCGGGTTCCTCACGATGTTTTCCTTCACCGAAAAGCGACTGGTAAATATCAAATGATATTTCGTACATAAGTTCCGAAAAACTCAATGGTACGAGCCGGGGTTTGAACCCGCGACCTCCGGATTGCAAGAGGCATGCTCTTACCGCTAGGTTACCAGCGCTTCTTACAAACAGGTTATTCAACCATAATAAAAGTAAATTTACGAGTGACCATGTTTTACTAAGATTCGAATTTTTATACAGTGATATTGCTGTCAATGCTTCACCTACATTTTAGTTTTACCGGGTAAGCAAAATAACTATGAGTGTATACAACAGTACCTATGATTTTTTTTTATATCGTCGTTACGCTTACCAAATCTTATATGTGCGAGATCTTAATAAAATGAATTAATACTTTATGTATTTTGTTGCTAGGTAACAATTTGTCAATCAAAAATCGAACACAGCTTTAAAAAGCGCAACGACGATAATATAGGTTCAAAATTAACATAGTTTTTATTTTATGTGTTTACGCCTCGAGTGCATCAAATACTACTCTAATTTAACACTTTTTAGCATTGCTGATTGAGCTGTGTGTGATGCGGTAACGAAAAATGACGTTGACGTGGCAAATATTGAATTCTCGTTAGCTCCAATTTGACATTTACTTTACGAACTGTCAAAAATGTGTCTCATAGTGGGCGTCATTGTCGCCCACCTCCAATATCATTGACCAAGTCGATTGCATTCAAAGACTACCCTCATCCTACTCTAACATTTAAAATAATTTGAAACGGAGTATTCAGGTATTATTATGTCGAATATTATTATCCTCGACATGGTTTGATCCAATTTGCGAGAATCGTCGTCTTGGAGCAACGACTCGCCTTTACTGGTCGAGGGCGCGAAATGTACTGCTGGCCAAAGTCCGACTCGCATAGCTGCTCACGACAGGCGGCATCGGCGGAGCAGCGACGTCACCGTTGCGAGGACGGTGCTACTTCTGTCAAGTTCATCCTACTCTTTACTACAAAACAAATTATCCTAGACTGTAAACAGGTAGCAATTTAGAAGCAAATACCTAGGGAATCCGTGCACACTGAAGGAGGCAGTTAGCAACCTGAAGCTTTTGCTAGATTTCGTGGAGGAGCTGGGGTGATTAGAGTAGCGCTACCTTGTTTCACTCAAAATATAAATGGATGTCGATTTGCGGAAAATGCCCAGCAAAACTAACTAACTTAGCTGCACTTTATAACGACTGACATATTTCAGCTTGCAACTGTGACGGATCCGGCTCCATCGGCTCGACTTGCGACGATGCCGGCAACTGCCACTGCAAGCCCAACTTCAACGGCATCAAGTGTGACAGCTGTAAGGAGAGCTTCTACAACTATCCGGCGTGTGAGGAGTGCAACTGCGATCCTAAGGGCGTTATCGCTTCTTTTGCTGGTAAGTTTATTATCTACTATCAAAGTTTTTTCTCTCTCTCTCTCTCTCTCTCTTAATCTTGTTACTTAGTTATTACCGTATCTTAATAATGAAGATTACGTAACATTGTTTTTTCAATCCTTTGCTTTGAGATGTATGGACCATTTACCCAACTAATGTGGATAACAAATTAAGTAAGTGTCCAGATCTTAAATCAGATCAAGTCGAGTAGTTTCACTAGTGTGTGCTCTAGATTCTTAAACACAATCAGGAAAGTTCGGTACTTTCACATCATATAGTGTATACTAGAAGCAGTATTTAATTTTAACGACCCCTTTGTATTTTAATGACACTTGCAAAGCCGATAGTCCTGGATATTTATAAATTGGTAATGGATAATTTAAAATAGAATGCTAATATTTTATGAATAATTAAAGTCAGTCTTATTTTTAATGCTGCTTTCAAACTGCTTGATAAAAATAATCTTTGTCCCAGGTTGCGGATCGGTGCCAGCAGGAGAGCTCTGTCAATGCAAGGAGCGCGTGCAGGGCAGAATCTGCAATGACTGCAAGCCACTCTACTGGAACCTGCAATATTATAACCCTCATGGGTGCGAAGGTACGTTTTCTGTTCTGTCCCCCGAGCCGCAAAAGCCTTTGAAAACCAATTAGAATTTGTTGCCTGAAAACACGGTAAATTGAATGAGTTTTTTAATGACTTGCAATGCTTTCATATTATTGTGTCAAGCTACAGTTACCTATTGGAAGATATTTTTGAAACACCATTTAAATCTGCTTCAGACATGACGAATTAGCTTTTCTTGGTGTCTAATTTTCATCAATCATAACTTACACCATTTATCATCCAGCGATGTTGGTGATGTTCATGGAAAGTTTCTAAAATCGCGAAACATTCCACACGGAACTTGAAAACTTCCTTTTATTCCTGTAAAATCCTCTCTGTCCTTTGAAATCTTTCTGCAACATGCTCATCATGATAGGTCTTCTTCTTCCCCGCGTTATCCCAGCATTTTGCGACGGCTCATGGGAGCCTGAGGTCCGCTTGACAACTAATCCCATGATTCGACGTAGGCACTAGTTTTTACGAAAGCGACTGCCATCTGACCTTCCAACCCAGAGGGAAAACTAGTCCTTATTGGGATTAGTCCGGTTTCCTCACGATGTTTTCCTTCACCGAAAAGCAATCAAATGATATTCCGTACATAAGTTTCGAAAATTCATTGGTACAAACCCCGGTTTGAACCCGCGACCTCCGGATTGAAAGTCGCACGCTAGGCCACCAGCGCTCATCATGATAGGTACTGATTAAAGTTCCTCTTCAGAATGCAACTGCGACGTGAGCGGCACCCTAGGCGGTCTGGGGTCATGCAACACGAAAACTGGACAGTGCATGTGCAAGCCAAACGTGGATGACCGCCAATGCTCCGAGTGCGCTGATGGATTCTACAATCTTGATGCTGGGAACATCTTTGGTTGCTCAGGTAAGATTCTTAGCAAAGTCGCCGATTCATAAACGTATTCTTACGGCCCGATTCGTACTTTAAGATACGTCAAATATTACGTCTAGAGTTAGACCAAGACAAGTCTGCAATGATTTTGATAGCACACACAGTTCAAGTGTTATTAACCTGCTAGCCTGCTACCTGTAATGATGTTTATGAAATCCAGAATTCTGTTACAATTTGTCAGATTTACGAGTATTACGTATAACCCTAGCTTCGCAAATAATTGATGTTTTGTTGACGAATGATGTTTGTATTGTATCTATGTGAGCAAACCACGCCCTTTAAACTCATTTCTCTTCCACCAGAATGCAACTGCGACGTTGGCGGCTCCACCGACAACAACTGCAACAAGACCACAGGTCAATGCTACTGCCACTCCCGTGTCGAAGGCCTCCGCTGCTCTCAGCCAATCAGAGCTCACTATTTCCCTACCCTCCATCAGTTCCGATACGAGCTAGAGGAAGGACAGACGCCGTCTGGTGCTGTTAGATACAGGGACTCTCAGGATGCGTTCCCGGGACACTCTTGGAAGGGCTACGTCATGTTTTCACTTCTACAGGTAAGTTTATTTGCTCCAAAGCTATCAGCCAATCAGAGCTCACTAAATCCCGCTTCACCAGCTCACACACGAGCTAGAGGAAGGAGAGACGCTTTAAGGCGCTCTCAGATATAGGGACTGTCAGGAGGTGTTCGCGAGACATTCTAGGAACGGTTACGTCATGTTCTCTCTGTTATAAGTAAGTTTTTTTGGCCCCAGACCTAATTTCAAGGCCACGAAGATCTCAGCTAATCAGAGTCCACTGTTTCCCCAAAGGGTTTGTTACTTCACGGACACCAGACCGTCAATATCTCCAGCTTCTCCTGAGCAACTCTTAGAGGCGAGACACTTGTCGAGTTTTGTATTTTGGGTGGTAGTTTGTTATATTTATTTGCGTATTTTATTTTTAATTAAATGTTCTTAATTGCAAACAATGTTCCCAGGTTCCCGGGAACATTGTTTGCATTTAATAACAAAGAATATTGTCAATACTACTAAAGTATTTATATTTCAGAATGAAGTCATCAACGTTGTACAACTGAGCAAGTCGTCTCTCTACCGCATGGTGGTCAAGTACGCCAACCCGCTCAAGGACCCGGTGGTCGCCACTATACTGGTCACCCCGGAGAACCCTGGAGATTCGCAACAGACGTGAGTACATTTAAAAAGCGTAATAAAAGAGAGTGCCTTTACCTTTCCTATGTGTTTCCTAGTCGTAGGTTCAAACCTCTGTTGTGCTGTATAGAGCACAAAAAAAATGTGAAGAGACACTGAAGAGATGACTTAAAAATTTAGTCAGGATCCTTATCGTACACAGACAAGGGGTTATAGTATGCATTTTCTCAAATGAGTTTTAGGCCTCAGAGCTCAGACCCTAATCCGTTAAACAAAAGCATTTTTGTTTAAAGCAAACATGTCGTAAAATAGCAATTATTGTGATAGTGTTAAGGTTGAAATTTAAGTAACAGTACGGTTACCATCAGTTTGTCACTGACATAAACGCCGTCGAGAACGTAATTTACTTTCTATACATCCCATTTGCACTGATATGCGAGTGCGAGCGAGATGTATAGAAAGTAAATTACGTTCTCGACGGCGTTTATGTCAGTGACAAACTGATGGTAACCGTACAGCTCATTCATGTGGGGCGATCGGTCGCCTGTGTGCGGCCTGTCAGGTAACAGAATGAGCTGTTTCATAAATTTGATCCTAATAAATAGGACTGTAAAATTTATTTTTAAACGAGTTTGTTCCCGTTCAGTCAGTAGCGGAAGCATTTGTAACCGCTCAACAAAAGAAATAAAGGCTTTTGTTTAACAGATTAGGGTGTGAGGCGTAAATAGTTATTTGTTTTACATGGGGGCAAAGTTGTTGTTTAACCGCTCGTGCTAATATTAATACCCGAGCAAGCGAAACATTCCAAAATTGAACCACGAGCGTAACGAGTGGTTTGATAAATGGAATCTTGAGGGTTGCGAGGGTTTCAAAGCACGAGGGTTAAACAAAATTTGCCCCCGAGTGAAACACAAATTTTTTCACCACACCGACCCGAAGCAAATATTAAATGTAAAATGTCAAACAAAATCAAACCAAATCAAATCCAAATTAATGTTATTAAATATTTATCATCCAAAATCATCATTTAATTTAGTCAATTCTACCATCAAACATAAGAAAACAAGTCAAAATTTGCATTTGATTATTTTGCCTCACATGTGAATAAAATGCAACTTTGCTATCAGTTTTTGAACTGCAAAGTAAGCCTTTCCGAGCTGGTGTGGTGAGAAATAATTTGAGAAAATGCATACTATAAGCAAATGCGAGCGCTATGACATAAGTAAACAGTAGAGTTGGATCATTATAGCAGAATGTTTTATCAATGTGACTTATAAGTGAAAGAGTGTAGTGTAGGGTTTTTTTTATCCAGTAAACGAACCCCTGCTTCGAAAGTCTTGGGGGCAATAAGCGTTATCAGAAATATTTTGAACTCAATAATTGAAAATTAGACGGCTTGTGAAAGGAAAGGGAGATAGTGTGCACTTTCATTTGCCCATGGTTTACAAAATCTAAATGCTTAATTTCCACACTTATACCACGAATGGCTTTCAGGCATAATGTGCTCCTAAGGCCAACAGTGAATCCGCAATTGGTAACAGTGGCGGGTGAAAAAGGAAACACCCCCTCACCCTTCGTCATGGACGCTGGAAACTGGACGGTGACCATCAAGACCAACAAGGAAGTGCTCATTGTAAGTATCTTCCCTGGTTGCGTACTAAAGGATAAGGGACATAGGTATAAGTTCCACCCTATGGTCCATGGTGGATACCATTATCCTGGAGAAATCAGGATGGTAAGCGGCCACTGTGGACGCTTGTAACTCCAGCCAGGTGTGTTACATGGACCCTTTAAAAATAGTGTACATTGTACAATCGTTTTTTTAAAGAACCCCGTATTGTAGACTATTCTGCATTTGGCGTCATATCATAAAGCAAGCACTTTCTAAGCTGGTGAAGGCCTTAATTGTTAAAATAATCCTCCTCATACTCTCAAAGGCGATAAATCTAACCTATAACTCTTCACAGGACTACTTCGTCCTTATACCAGAAGCGTACTATGAAGCTACAGTTCTCAAGAAGCTGGTAGACAGACCCTGCACCATCGGAGACCAGGATCTGTGCCGCGAGTTTAGGTACCCGAAGCTCAGCTCGTACCCAACCGTTGATGCCAGTGGGCTGACATCTGCTGCTAGCGATTACTTGGATGACAATGTGGTAAGTTGACTGTTTGATCTCTTTCTGGACTCTTTATGGTCATTTATTTTGTTCTCACGGAAACAAGGACTTGTCTGTTCTATTTGATAAGTTGAACACAGCTCGTATAAAATCTTTCGTACAAGTCAGATGAAATCAAAACACTGACATGAGAAAGCTTTTCTCACTTCATACAGAGATCTATTTAACATCTCATCTTCTCTTCGTAATCCTTATAATCCGATCAAGCTATACTGCGCAGACATTTCTCTAGGCAGAGTGTAGGAATGCTTCCATAATTAATCGTCAAAATCCTATTTTCTAAATTCTCTTCCAGCAACTGAAAGAACTCGGCGTACCAGCATCCACCATACCCGTTCTAGGCACCCAATCTCTCACCTACAACTGGATTATCAAACCTAATGGCCAATACATTATACTCGTCGAATACGTCACACCTGTCGACCGCAACGCTGTCGATATGGTCGGAAATCGCGCGAAGATCAATAGCATAATCAATGTCAACTTCAAGACTGGCGGCCAGGAGTCGCAGGGGAGATTGGTCCTTAATGAATGTCTATACACGAAGCCGTGTAGGCAGGTGGTGACTGATGATAAGGCTAGGGCGTTTGTGGCTGAGGTGTTCGATGAGAATAATGAACTTACACTGGAGGTGAGTGAAATTAAATGTTTTATCTATTAGTCTAGACAATTCTGGATTTAAGAATATCTCGTACATATCCCCTCAGAGTAACCTCACATAATAACTAGATTTTAATGAGGTTGATTTTTTTCATGTAACATTAATAGGGAATATTACTGATAACTCTGCGTAGAGGGTTACATATCAGAATACCGAAAACTGATTTACCTAATGTTGAATCACCTATGCTTGATTCACCTATTTTTAAATTACCTATCGATCATTTTACCTAAACATTGACTGACCTAAGTTTATAATACCTAAGCTCAAATAACCTAATGGACGAAACACCTAATGCACGATATACCTAATGCACGTTTTACCTACTGCACGTTTCACCTAAAGCTATTATACCTAATGCACGAATCACCTATAGCTGATATACCTAATGGACGATACACCTAAAGCTGATATACCTAATGAACGATGTACCTAAACTTGATTTACCTAATGGACGAAATACCTAAAACTGTTAAACCTATCGCACGAAATACCTAAAGTTGATATACTTCCTGAACGAATTACCTAATTTCGATATGCCTAACGCACGGAATACCTAAAGTCTATATACCTAGTACAAAATTCATATCATTTTGCCGAATGATCAAGTGGCAACTCCACCCAATAAATCGTATGATTTCCCAACCTTACAGTAGAAACTGTTTGTTTGGATAACAATTTAAAAATACACTTTTTGAAACGCTACTTTTTAGGTAGTAGAATGATTTCGTTAGTCTAATACAAAATTAGTTATGTTATCTTATCTTATCAAAAACTAAAGTTAACATCATGACGATGAATAAAAGTCGGTTTTGGCACTGTTTGGTCGTAGTTAACCTAACACGCTCCTCCTCGCTTTGCTCGTCATCGCACCTATCTCGACTTCTTGTATGTCCTAATAATATTCTACTAAACAATAATTATATTTTTGATTTTAGGTACATATTTCGTTCATTAAGTGCATCGACTTCAGGTATTTCGTGCATTAGGTGTATCAAATTTAGGTATTTCGTTCATTAGGTATGTTAACTTTAGGTAATGCGATCATTAGGTATACCGACTTTAGGTAATTCGTGCAGTAGGTATGTTAACTTTAGGCAATTCGATCATTAGGTATACCGAGTTTAGGTATTTCGTGCATTAGGTATACCAACATTAGGTGTTTCGTGCATTAGGTATATTAGCTTTAGGTATTTCGAGTATTAGGTGTTTCAACTTTAGGTAAATCGAGCATAGGTATTCTGAGCTTAGGTAAACCAATTGTAGGTGAAACGTGCAATAGGTAATTCATTCATTAGGTGTTATGAGCTTAGGTTAACTGATCAATAGGTATTTAAAAAAATAGGTGAAACGAGGTGATTCAACATTAGGTAAATAGATTTTCGGTATTCTGATATGTAACCGCGTAGAGGACGTCACTAGGTCAATCACATGGCCTACCGTGAAATACGACAGTCGAAAGTTCGGATTCTGTGTCACTATCACTCTTGTCTATTCGATCGATAGAGAGGCAGATAAAGAAATTTCGATTTTCGCGTTTCGCGGTAGGCCACCTGTAAACAAACCGCCTTGATGCATCAATGTCATAGTGAAAACTTGTCAAAAAACTCTTTAAGGCGTAGTATGTATGTACAAGTTACTCTATGGTTTACTAAACAAATTAGTGCTGCACTCTGGCGGCAGAACATTGCTGTAATACTCCCTATTCTATTTAAAATACATATATTTATAGCGCTTACTGGCTTTAACAGAATTTTTCAGTGATTGGGATAGAAGATGCAGCATATACATACCAATCCCTTAAAACATATTTTATTATTATTACTTATATCTTTATTTATCTTTTATCTTAGGCTAGGTTTTCATGAATATAAAAGTAAAAAACCAAAAATAATACAAAATGCATATAAACATATTATAAAAAACCTAACCTAGGGTGCCGCCAGCAGTGGGGCAAGGCCCAAGCTGCCGGTGGTCAGGGCCGCAGAGTGAGGAACCGACGTATACGCGCCACGCGCCTTCTCCAAAATTATCGTCTTTTGCATCTGAACCTTGATCCAAGCACCCAGCAGCACCACCCAGTCTCTCTAGGTGTTGATTGAGACTCTTCGCTATGAGACCGTTCGCTGACACGACTATCGGAACAATGATCGTCGAGTTAACATCCCACATGGCGGTAATCTCGTGAGCCAGGTCTAGGTTAAAATAGCAGATAGAGTTTGTGCGGAAAGATAAGAGTCGTGGAATGTTTGGGGCCCAATACTCTTCTCTTTCCTCATAGACTCTACGTAGTCTACGTGCACATCAATCACAAAACTATCGGCGTTAGCCGCAGATGCAAAATATTTTAGCATTATAACATTGATTTCGATTTTATATTTCTGCAGGGCAACGCAGACAACCTGGCTGGCATAAAGTCAATCACGGCGATACCACAATCTGAATGGCACCTGGCCTACATTACGCCCAAACCGTACACGCTGAGAAGAAATGGCGAGACTTTCGTCAATGGGTTCGACAACGCCAATACTAAGGAGGTATTTATACAAATTTTGACTACCATTTCTCGTATTTAAACATGGCTAGCAAAGATTCAAGTTTGAGTTTAGTTAGGTTATACATACATGCACATACATATATAATCAATCACGCCTATTTCCCGGAGGGGTAGGCAGAGACCACGGATTTCCACTTGCTACGATCCTGACCTGACATAGGTTACCTCTTTCGCTTCCTTCACTTTCATAACATTCCTCATACACGCTCGCCGGTTTAGGGTGCTCTTGACCTGGCCTTCCTTCAGGATTTACCCAGGTTCTTCAGGTCTACCCCTTCCAGATCCCGCTTCTACTTCTCCCTTTTATACTCTGTTAGCCTTAGTTAGGTTATATTATATTACACAATAAAAATGTCCCTTTGCTATTGCGAAGCAAATTGCTAATAAAATTTTGGTATATGGAGTGTCATTAGCAAGAAACGTCCCGTTTGGACGATGTTCGTCCCCCTTTAAGGATGACTCACGCTAGACCGGGCCGGAGCTTCCGCCGCTTCGTTTTATTTGGAAAGCACCACGTGATCACTGATCAGCCGTCATAGAAAATTACATGTCGGACGCCTCGGCCCGGGCACGGCCCTGTGTAGCGTGGCTCATCCTTGTAGAATGGTGATTCGGAAGCATCAAGGACCAATATTATATTATCTCTATCCCTTCTTTAGACACGCTTCTTCTTGTAGGATTAAAAATGCTCATGGTTTCTCGGTTTGTGGTGTCAACTTTTTCGACATTCGAGTTGACATTAAACTCATTTCCAGGTCAAAATAGAGCCATCGGACAACAGTACGACCCCGGCTTTCGTAGTGGCTGGGTCGAAGCCTGTGACTGTCGATATTTCTGTACCCACACCTGGACCATACGAGTTCTTGCTGCACTACCACCAGCCTGATCATCCAGGTAACTCATATTAATACTTTCAGAAAATATTGAGCCGTCTCTAGAGAAGGTTTAAGGAGAACCTAGTCTTAAGACTAACAAGTAAAAAAAAAAACAACATTTGAGTCGGATCCTAAAAGACTTGTGCCTTCAAGCAACACCGGCTTCCGACACGTCGGAAGGTAGGAGCCCAAGCGATATCTTGCCGTACAAATCGTTCTGCTATTTCTTGCGTGGGAAAACGTGCACACAGTCGCACTTCTCACTCGCTACATAAAATTCCAATCTGAAATGACGACACAAATACATATAAAATGGCACACGTCAAACGGCGCGATTCGGGAAATCAATTAGACATTCACTATACCTATATGAAATAGTAAAGATATGGGACGTTCCACCAAAAGGTACCACTGCCCCGGCTGAATATTGGAGCGGCGTTAATAATAGTTTAAGCGCCAGCCGCCATAAGGTACCTTTTGCCGTGGAACGTCACATATCTTTACTATTTCATATCTAGCGAATCTCTAAATCATTTCCCGAATCGCGCCGAAAGACAAATCTTGTACACCTCGATCTCTTTTTGTGTACGGATGAGTCACAACACGCACCGCGCTAGTTGTGTGCATGCCTAGTTTAGCATTGTGCTTCGGCAGAGGGCTATAGTCAAGTATAGTGTGAATGCCGACTCCTTTCCCGGTGTTGCTTGTACATACCAGATGGTATGAAAACTCAAGTTTTTCTTCCAGAGAGCTCCATTGACGTGACCATCTCCTGTGGTAACAATATCCACGCTGGTCGTGTCACCCTACCGTTCTGCGGTTCTTCATCAGGATGCAGGGAACTGCTTAAACTACCGAGCGAGATATTTGATGTTACTGACAACTGCTCATTGACATTTGAGGTAAGACTTTGAGAGTAATAGCGTCAGGCGCTGGTGGCCTACTACCGGTAAGAGCGGTCAACTTTCAATCCGGAGGTCGCGGGTTCAAACCCCGGCTCGTACCAATGAGTTTTACGGAACTTATGCACGAACATTTGATATTTACCAGTTGCTTTTCGGTGAAGGAAAACGTCGTGCGGAAACCGGACTAATCCCAATAAGGCCTAATTTCCCTCTGGGTTGGAAGGTCAGAGCCATCTGAGCGACTGCCTAGTCGCTTTCGTAAAAACGAATGCCTACGTCAATCCTTGGGATTAGTCAGGTCGCCTCTATTGTCAGGGCGTTAGAGGCGTGTTTAGATAGTCCTCAAGACCGAATATAAAAGCTACTTAATTATAATAGTGCATAATCTTAGCAAAAAGATTATATAAAAATGCCAAGATGCCAAATCGTTTGCGCCGTAGCGAACGAAACGCTAAAATGTCTCTCTGTCGCACTTATATGTAAGTGTGATAGAGAGACATTACCGTTTCGTTCACTAACGGGGCACTGGTGTATAATTTGTTGGTAAGGTAGGGTTAGTATCTGTTAAACATAACATTTTTATATGTATATACATATATATGTGTGTGTATGTATGTATATGTATCGTATTTTATTTTTATTTGTATGATATACTGTTTTGTATTGTGGTTTTTCTGTGCTAGAATTCTTATATTTAATATGAAACACCTACTGACATGACATAAATGTATTAATTTCCGCTACCTAAAGCTTCTCTGGAAGAGATCGCTTTTTAGCGATAAGACCGCCTGTTGTTTAACCTCTTCTTCCTGTATTATTTGTATTATTTTCTGTAATGAGGTGTGCAATAAAGAGTATTTGTATTGTATTGTATTGTATTGTATTGTATTGTATTGTATTGTATTGTATTGTATTGTATTGTATTGTATTGTATTGTATTGTATTGTATTGTATTGTATTGTATTGTATTGTATTGTATTGTATTGTATTGTATTGTATTGTATTGTATTGTATTGTATTGTATTGTATTGTATTGTATTGTATTGTATTGTATTGTATTAATCCACAGGGTGCGGACAGCAAGGGTGTGTCTCTCCAGAGCGTGCTGATCATCGAACCCCGCTACTTCACGGAGTCGGTGCTGGTGGAAGCCAACATGATGGACTATACCAGGGAATTCATCACCAAATGTGCTAGCAACCATTATTACATCGAGCCTGAGGTCACAGGTAACTTCTAACGCCTATTTAACCGACCGGTCTGGTCTAGTGGGTAGTGACCCTGCCTATATAGCCGATGGTCCCGGGTTCGAATCCTGGTAAGGGCATTTATTTGTATGATTATACAGATATTTGTTCCTGAGTCATGGTTGTTTTCTATGTATTTAAGTATTTATATATTATATATATCGTTGTCTGAGTACCCACAACACAAGCCTTCTTGAGCTTACCGTGGGGCTTTGTCAATTTGTGTAAAAATGTCCTATAATATTTATTTATTTATTTAAAGAAAGAGAAAGATTTTTTGAGAGAAAGCAGGGAATTTGTCGCCAGTAAACATTATTAACTATTATATCGAGTCTACAGTCAAAGTACAAGAGTTAGTCATTTCCTTATTTCAGGGGACATGACAACATACACAGTTGTAGTATTTGATAGTGGAACTAATACAGGAATGAAAAAAACAGTCTTTTACAAATGTGGCACTTATCATATGCGCATCAACGCACCAACTTTTTTTCGCACTGCAAAACGATTTTTCTACTATGGAATTTATATGAAACACTTAGCATGTGACGTCACAATCAAATTACCTACTCTTATTTGTAGTGTAGTTTTATACGGGTTTTGAATTGAAATTGTGTCTAAACATAACTGTCTGTTTCTCTAATAATCTTCTGGTGCTTTATTTCATGCATGGTGTAAAATAATTTATTTTTCTCAAACATGCAATGAAATGTCATCACTCCGGGCGTTATATTATCAGGCTTCGAAGTATCACGTTTAGGGCGGAGCAACTCCAGAGAACTGTAAAGGAATTTCATACAAAATTTAAGGCCTAGGCCGGGAATTAATTTTTTTTAATTTTCCATTTCACAGATATGTGTGACACACCATCGTGGCATTCAGCCATTAAAGTGATAACACACTATCGCACCGCTTTAAAAAAAAACTATAGGCAGTTTATGGTTAATTCATAATTCATAATTTTTTATTGCATGAAAGTGAGTACAAAAGGTGTTAGCATATATGGTACGATTTTTTTTTTAATCTTTATAGGGCTGTATCTCCTAAACCGTGCGTCGCAGCGCAAAAATAATAAAATGTTCGTTCCTCTGTAAGAAACCCTTGATTAATATTTAAAAAAAAGGCACTAAAAAGAAAAAAAAAACAAAAAAAACTTTATAATGCTGTATCTCCTAAACCGTACGTCGTAGCGCAAAAATAATCAAATTTTCGTTTCCCTTTAGGAAACCCCTTAATAAAATTTAAAAAACACGAAAAGAAAAAAAAGAAAATAAAAGCAAAAAAAATATTTATTAAAATATATAAAATAAAATATGTATAGTCGTAGCACAAAAATAATAAAATTTTCGTTCCCCTTATGAACCCCACGCACTGAATAACCTATCACATTAGGACATGAAACAATCATCATCATCAATTTTTATTATTATTTCATTGCATGTTTAAGAAAAGCACTATACATACCTCGGCGTGAAAAGGGGTTGTCGGCCTCATAACTATCCGGCCTCACTACGTTCGGCCGTCTATATGCATTCGGCCGGCAACCCCTTACTTCCCAGCCTCTGTAGTAATGTACTATTAAATACAGTAAAATACCCTATTGCATCGCTTACGGCCACGACATTGCGCTACTGGCGACGGCGGCGGCGGCAGCCATAGGTTGGAGCGAGACACAGCGATCGGACCTTTGGACCTATGGTTGCCGCCGTCGTCGCCAGTCGCGCAATGTCGTGGTGGGGCCGTTAATGTCTTAAAAACTCGATTTGTAAAAATCCGCATAACAGTGCAATTTTCCATTTCCGTTATCCAAAAATGGATCTATTTTGCCCAAATACCAATTAGGATTGTTCATTTTTTAGACCCCATCTTTAGAGCACCGCACAAACCTGTTCGCGGTGCTCTTATGGGATCACTTCGGTCTTGCAAATCGGTTAAGTGCGTTTTTCTCAAAGACAGTTTGGTGTAGTTACCTAAAATTTGGAATAGTTATTTTAGATATAGGTTAATTAAGGATACCAATTTGAATGATTTAGTAATTCGTGGCTCAGTTACCTATGCAACTATCTTTTACTGCAATAATATGTACTATAGTACGTCTTTCTTTTGTCTCGCCATCATTATATCATCCGAAAACCGGCAAGGGAAAGGCGCTGAAATATACAATAACACTGTTTGTATACATTCCTCCTGTCCTAGTGAATTTATTTTTTAAATAATTGTTTTTAATTTATTTATTGTGAAACTGCTGACATACGATTGTAATTTAATAATCTTGAATGAAATTTTGATTGTCAGTGTCATTTTTCGTACTTATTTATTCATAATGTAAAAAAACTGACAATCACAATATAAATTCCAAAAAAATTACCATGTGTATTTTTAAGTGACATTGTATAATATTGTGAGATAAATAAATCATATCATTATCATATCATTGTTTTGCCCCAGGATTCTGCCGCGACGCCGTGTTCTCAATAACGGCGGAGTACAACAGTGGGACGCTGTCATGCGCTTGCGACGTTGAGGGGTCCACGGACTTCGAGTGCGAAACATTCGGTGGGCAGTGCAAGTGCCGGGAGAACGTTGTTGGTAACTAACTTTTTTTTTATCTATGTTGTATCATTTGTGTGAGTCAATCGGTCCTCGCTAGAAATATGGGCGGCCGGTTGCTCTTTGTCGGATAGAAGCTATATGTGATTAGGTGCATATTACAGATTTGTTGGTAACTGACTAAGCGCCACTTGCACCATTTCACTTAGCCGGGGTTAACCGGTTAAACCTAGAGATGGTTACCAGTACAATTTGACACTGGGACCTGGGTAAACGGTTTAACCGGTTAACCCCGGGTTAATTGAGATGGTGCAAGTGGCCCTACGCTACGTATACGTTAACAGCTTTCATTTACTTGTGTAACACAATTTTATCAGAATGGCATGAAATATAGAAATAGTTATTTACGATACTAGTGCGCAAAAGAGGAAATTCGAAACGAGTGGCGATAAATTAGAACACGACCGAAGGGAGTGATTTATATTGACACGAGTTGCGAATTACCTATTCGTACGTGTATCGTACAACGTTTTACAGTACATATGGCCCTTTAAACTTTTGACATACGCACGGAAAGTAATATGTACTGTAAATTTATTTTTCATCACACTTGCTCGAAAAATATCTTATTTCATGCTGGTGTACTGAAGGACAGGCCTATATTGTTCCCGCGGGAGTTATGGATTGTGAAAAAAAGCTATACCTCCGTAGGGTGTTACGTGGAGAAATAAGAGGGAGGCCTTTGCCCAGCAGTGGGAGTTGGGACAATATGGGCTCATAATCCATACTCCATATTATTAATATTATTAAAGGAAGTCTGTCTGTCTGTCTGCTACCTCGTCACGCTTAAACCGCTGAACCGATTTAGATGAAATTTGGTACTGAGATTGTTTGAGTGCCGAGTACATAGGATAGTTTTTATCCCAGAAATTATCCCTTAAAGGGGTGGAATTTTGTATGGGGACTTAACAACAACTGCACAACAAACTTTGTCAATGAACTGTCCCGCCCGCGCGGTGTAGCACCGGCGCTGGTGCACGATTTAGTTGAAATTTGGTATAGAGATAGTTTGAGTCCCGGGGAAGGGCAAAGGGTAGTTTTCATTCAAGAAATCATCCTTTAAGGGGGTGAAAAGGAGGGTTGAAGTTTGTATGGGGAATAAACAAAACGCAGATTGAATAAAATAATAGCTACCTAACTATAGTAACAGCATGGGCAGTCATGGGACATGTAAGAGGAAATTTGGAGTATTTATGATATTTCCCTTGTACATGTAAACTCTCTCCGCTTAGCGTGTTAAAAGATGAAAGTCCTATCCGCCTTTCATGTTTTAGGCGTGTTGTATCAAAGATACTGCAATGAGTTTCCACATAATTAACAAATTAAAACTATGCTTTTTTTCTCAAGTCATGGACACCAAAGCTCCAGTAATGGGCCCCCGGTAATGGACGTGGATCCAGTAATGGGCCTCCTATAATGGACATTGCTCTATCAGTATAAAATATTGAAATGGGGAATAAGTTATGGCAAAAAAATCAATTTTTGGTATAAGCTTTTATCGCTGAATGTATTTTTCTTTCCACAGCCAATTATTATTGTATTAGATTCATCGAGACAATTCTAATATACCCAAACACAATTAGTTCGGGTTTATTGCGATAAAGTTCCCATGGCCACCTCCTGTCTCCATCATCAGATCAAGTCCATGTTCTCATAATATTGCATTATCATCCGATTTGCATACTTAATTACGTACTTACACAAAATTTCAACTGAATCGGAAATCGAAAAGTGGGTCAAATTCAGCTACCAAGATTTGACCCACACTAACTAACAAGGCAAGTTAAATAAAAGTTTGGAAAAACGATATTAATTTATCCTAAGTCCGAGAATACCTCCTGGTTGACATATTTCGTAACTACATTTTACTTCTGTATTGTTTAAAACATGAAATTATGGTATGGCAAGCATCATTATGTCAATTGTCCCATCATAGGAGGTATGCAGTTTTACAGCTCCTATAATGGGATTGGGCCAAATACCACTATTTTTACACGACTGCCCAAAAAAAAGAGTGTATTGTTTTCAGCGTTCATGTTTGTATGTATGTGAGTTTCTTTATTCCACCTTAACTTCTGATAGCCTTAACCGATTTAGACGTATGTTACATCATTAGAATCCTTACGTCATCCCGGGTGACATAGGCTATGTGACGTCATTATAAAAACAATATGGCGGACTTAATACGCCATATTACGCAACCTTTAGAAAAAAATATCGTGCAAACCTATCGAGTAGGGTATCAAAATGAAGGGCTGTGAAAGCCGATTAATAATATATACGCAACATGTGGGTTTAAGTTTAAGTTTGAGAAAGTAAGAATTGACAAAATATGTTAAGAAAAGCTTATCTCATAAAACCAAATATTATTATTGAATGGGACATTAAAAAGAAGGGGTTTGACCGCTGATCATAAAAAAATATAATTTTATTATATTAGGTACAGTATACTACTCATAGTTTTTAATACACCTTCTAAATTGCGCTAATGGAATCGAAAAGTTTAAAATATAGCTTCTATTTATTAATCGATATGATGCAGTCTCTCTAAGCTAACTCTGCACCAACTTTGGTAGAACAAATTGTGAAAGTATCATAATAACCGTATGTTTTTATTTAATTTTAACATTTATGATGATGATATTTTCACACTTTGTCTTAGCGAATGCTATGCAAAGTCAGCTTGGTATTTTCTGGATAAATGATTTCTTCTAAAAAAAATTGTAGATTCTTTCCTAGGACGCCCGACGTACGTGGCGCGCTGTACGCGTTCCAAAACCGGGCGCCTTCGGTGTCCTCATACTAAAAGCGTCGGGCGTAGCCCGACGTACGTGACACGCTGTACGCTTACCAAAGCCGGGCGCCTTTCTGCGTCCTCATACTCAAAGCGTCGGGCGTAGCCCGACGTACGTGGCGCGCTGTACGCGTTCCAAAACCGGGCGCTCGCATACTAATAGAGTCGGGCGTAGGTAGCCCGACGTACGTGGCGCGCTGCGCGCGGTCCAAAGCCAGGCGCCTTCGACCTTCTCATACTAAAAGTGTCGGGCGTAGCCCGACGTACGTGACACGCTGTACGCTTGCCAAAGCCGGGCGCCTTCAGCGTTCTCATACTCAAAGCGTCGGGCATAGCCCGACGTACGTGGCGCGCTACGCGCGGTCCAAAGCCAGGCGCCTTCGACCTTCTCATACTAAAAGTGTCGGGCGTAGCCCTACGTACGTGACACGTTGTACGCTTACTAAAGCTGGGCGCCTTTGGCGCCCTCATACTCAAAGCGTCGGGCATAGCCCGACGTACGTGGCGCGCTGCGCGCGGTCCAAAGCCAGGCGCCTTCGACCTTCTCATACTAAAAATGTCGGGCGTAGCCCTACGTACGTGACACGTTGTACGCTTACTAAAGCTGGGCGCCTTTGGCGCCCTCATACTAAAGCGTCGGGCGTAGCGCGACGTACGTGGCGCGTTGTACGCTTACCGAACCCGGGCGCCTTCGGCGCCCTCACACTTAAAGCGACGTACGTGGCGCGCTGTACGCGTTCCAAAGCCAGGCGCCTTCGACCTTCTCATACTAAAAGAGTCGGGCGCAGCCCGACGTACGAGACACGCTGCACGCTTACCAAAACCAGGCGCCTTCGGCGTTCTCATACTCAAAGCGTCGGGCATAGCCCGACGTACGTGGCGCGCTGCGCGCGGTCCAAAGCCAGGCGCCTTCGACCTTCTCATACTAAAAGTGTCGGGCGTAGCCCTACGTACGTGACACGTTGTACGCTTACCAAAGCTGGGCGCCTTTGGCGCCCTCATACTAAAGCGTCGGGCGTAGCGCGACGTACGTGGCGCGCTGAACGCTTACCAAACCCGGGTGCCTTCGGCGCCCTCATACTTAAAGCGTTGGGTGTACCCCGACGTACGTGGCGCGCTGCACTCGTTCCAAAGCCAGGCGCCTTCGGCGCCCTCATACTAAAAGAGTCGACGTACGTGACACGTTGTACGCTTACCAAATCTGGGTGCTGGAGGCGCCCTCATACTAAAGGAGTCGGGCGTAGCCCGACGTATGTGACGCGCTGCACGCGGTCCAAAGCCAGGTGCAAATCATAAAACATATGGTTGGTTTAAAAAATCTAAAAAGTATAAAATAAAATAAATTAATTAAAAATTAAAAAACACGACTGCGAAAAAGCGAACTGAAAAGACAAAAATAATTTATAGTTGTGTTAGTTACCCAGTCACATGATTGATATTTTTCATTGACTGTACCTGTGTATTTTATTTCGATTGCAGTCGGGGACCTTTTAAATGGGAAAATGTCAATACATCAAGGTCCCCGACTGCAATTGAAATAAAATACACAGGTACAGTCAATGAAAAATATCAATCATGTGACTGGGTAACTAACACAACAATAAATTATTTTTGTCTTTTCAGTTCGCTTTTTCGCAGTCGTGTTTTTTAATTTTTAATTAATTTATTTTATTACATCTGTGGAGTCACAACATAGTGTGTTGTATACCTTATCTCATGGTAAATGCAATTAACAAAACACATTCTAGTTTTCATCAAGTATTAATTAATTAAAATTTAATAAATTAACTCACCTCTCTTAGCGAAGTTGTTAAGAATTTTTAGTGATATTTTTTTTCAGTGGCACGACAACTTTTGGGATGACGCACATTTCTTAAAAAATAACCGAATTTAATAAAAATTCAAACATAATCAGCTCTAGGACTCTTATTTATGATAAAAATATATCCAGTGTTTATAAACTACTTTTATATACTTATTTTAGAGGAATTGTGTTTTTTTGTCCCATTACTGGTTCCGTGTCCATTATAGGGTATACTACTATAGCTACTAAATTAATAATTCCACGCTGACGAAGTCGCGGGCAAAAGCGAGTAATATATATTTAGCGAAGAAGCCAAATATGCGAGGTGGTTACATTTCATCGTTAGTGAGTGTATGGTATGGTGATATTGTGAACCATTTTCACAATGCAAGCCTTGTCGACCAGTGGGCTAGGACTTGTATCAGGACTCTGATATTCAATATTTTTATTATTTCAGGTCGAACCTGCGAAGCTTGTAAGACCGGCTACTATGGATTCCCCAACTGCAGGCCTTGCCATTGCTCTCAGGCTGCCATTTGTGATGATAATGGTAAGATAAGAACCGGATGGAAACCATCCCGCTAACTGGTGGTCCCTAGCATAGATTTCTATGGAAAAATTAGGGCACATAGAGACCCGATGTCACCTTTTCTCTATCGCAAAACGTCTCGTGTTTAAAATGCATCATTCCGCTACGCCTTAAAGTTTCGTACAATTTGTACATTACTTTTATCTGATCCGCGTAAAATAATTTTTCGCAAAGTCAATGACATTTTGAGCGCTGGATAAATTCGTTTGACCAAGTTTCATGTTCTGGTTGCATTCTTATATTTCATAGATGCATATTAAATATCGTTAAATGTCGACCTTTTCGAAGGCTAGCACCTCGTAGGGCGCCCGCTAGATGGCGCGGGTGCACGGATCGGGTGCACGTGCACGGGTGCCATTGTATGTAAATTCCGCCGCACGCGTCCGGTTCAGCCCGCTCCGTGCACCCCCATCAGCTAGCGAGCACCTGTAATGTGGCAGATGTCCACTTTCCGTGTTTAGCAGTAACAGTTTGGTTTACTGCGATATAAACGCATTTTGCTTGTATCAGCGACAATCTACTTGTATAAAATAGGACGCTTTACAAATAAACGTGTTCACTACTTAATCCACTCTGGTAGTTATCATTTACACTACTCAATACCCCGATTCTGCCCGTCCTACGCTCCGCAACCTCCTAAGAAGCATCTTATATCTCATGGCGATGCTGGCAGGATCGCCATCAAATAACAAGAGAGGTATTGTTATGTTGTGATGGGAGTAGAAGTCAAACACCTTATGTGTGATAGTATAAGAACGTATATTCTCTAAATGCCTGCCTATATATACACTTTAGGTTGCGCTGACACAAGCAAAATGCGTTTATGTCGCAGTTAACCAAACTGTTACTGCTAAACACGGAAAGTGGACATTTACACCTCCCCCGAAAGTTCCTCTCACACCCATAAGCGCTCCTCAGTTGGCCTTGATCAAGAGGCTTTGATTGAGAGGCACTGAGCACTGAGTTTTTTTAGCATTAAAAAAAAACTACGCGATTTTGGCGTGTCTTTTAATCGAAAAATGCTTTTAAATTGCCTAAACATTAATAGGTATGCTATTAGTAGACTAAACCACACGTATTTTCAGGTCAATGCATCTGCCCTCGCAACGTGATCGGTGAGAACTGCAATGAGTGTAAACCTCTGACGTTCAACTTCGATGAGTACCGCGGCTGTGACGACTGCAGCTGCAACCCGCTTGGCGTTGTCGAAGGGAATCTGGAGTGTGACAAGCAGAGCGGGAATTGCCAGTAAGTTTACTGATGATGATGATGATACACTTACAATAACTCACTTGCTTTTGGTAGTTATAATTACGAGTAGCTATGACTTTCAGCAATTCTTCAGTAGGCCTTGGAGTAGGGGATCGGGGGGCTTGTTGTAACAGTTTTAGGAAAAAGGCCTGTATTGTCTAAAATATGTATAATTTTATGATTCTGAGTAAGAGGGTTTGTAAAGTATTTATCTAAGCACTAATTCCGATTACAAAATAATTTTAAATGTTTACGCATCTTTTACACCAGACACTTTTTGAAAAACTGGGAGTTGTTACAACTTACCCCGTAATATTTTTTCAATACCTGGTGGAAATAGAGCTCGTATGCACATCCACTCGCTTCGATGTCTGGCGGGGCAATGGCGGTGTTTACGTTATTCCTCGAGTTATAAGAAAGTCATTCAGCAAAAAAAAATTAAAATGTTTTTGATTTACCCCTGTTACATTAAGCCCCCGGCTCCCCTACATTGAAACGTAGTAACCCAGTGAGCGACAGTCACCCAGTTAGATAAAACAACGGCAGCTATCACTTTTCCACCGACAGATCAGTAGATCAACTTAGCAACTTTGATCGTAGATTAGTCGTCACAGTAAACAAAAAAGCTCAGAACGGTTACCATCAGTTTGTCACTGACATAAATAAACGCCGTCGAGAACGTAATTTACTTTCTATACATCCCGTTTGCACTAATATGCGAGTGCGAGCGAGATGTATAGAAAGTAAATTACGTTCTCGACGGCGTTTATGTCAGTGACAAACTGATGGTAACGGTACAGGTGTGTCGTTTAACTTTAAACTCGGGTAAATCAATTCAACCCTCTCAGCAAATATCTACCATATTACCTTTTCTTAAATACCAAAATTGCATAGTCTGACAATATTTACCCAAGTTTGAAGTTAAGCGACTCAAGTCAAGCAGTCATATAAACTTTGGTAGTTCACTTGGTTCAAAATGGCAGGACTGGTTTCCCAGGTCACGAGTTCGAATCTCGCGTGATTTTTTGCATATTTTTCCTCTTTACTTATGTTTGAAATTTTTATTTTATGCCCTGGCCTGCTCATTAAAATTAAAAGCATGGAGTTTTAACTTGACAATGACAATAACTTGGAGCTTGACAATACTAATATTACTCCTAACTCCTCAGATGTAAAGAGAACGTGGTAGGCCGCGTGTGTGATCGCTGCGTGCCCGGCCACTACGCGTTCCCCGACTGCGTTCAGTGCTCGTGTAATACGGACGGCACCACGGACGACGTGTGCGACCAGGACACGGCGCAGTGCTACTGCAAGAAATACGTGCGATCACAGGTACCTACGACAATTTATCTAAACCTCTAACGGCTCGGCCACGACATTGCGACGGAGGCAGGGATAGCCATCGGTTGAAGCGAGACACAGCGATCAGAACTTTCGCTTCCACCTATGGTTATCGCTGCCGCCGTCGTCAGTCGCGTAATGTCGTGGCCGTCACTGAAAGCTGAATCAATACATAAATTATGTATTAGGTTATACATTCTTTGGACTTCGGCTTCTTTACACTTTACCAGTATCTAAGTTTCGAAAAAGTACACACCAAAGCTGTCAACGCTATTTCGGGTTCTCTTTTGATTTCACGGGCCTATAAATCCCGGTCTAATTCTTGTTACGCACGGTGTCATTAATAAATAATAAATAATATAGGACATTCTTACACAGATTGTCTACTTAAGTCCCACAGTAAGCTCAAGAAGGCTTGTGTTGTGGGTACTCAGACAACGATATATATACTTAAATACATAGAAAACAACCATGACTCAGGAACAAATATCTGTGTCATCACACAAATAAATGCCCTTACTGGGATTCGAACCCTGCAGGACCATCGATCGGCTTCACAGGCAGGGTCACTACTGTAGACAATTTCATAAATATTCGTTAAACTTTATTTTACTGACAAATTCCATTGAAATTTTCTTGATGCGATCAATTACTCCAGATGCGTAATTTTACCCAATAGCTTGCGGAATTTTACCCGCACGGTGGGGGAGTGAGTGCCAACCCTTTGCATTTCAATAAAATTTCACCACTGATAACGGGGTCTACTCGTTATACAAGTTACAATTTCAATATATCGAGAGTATCGAGACTGATTCCTTAACTCCTTCCGCAGGCTTGTGACGTCTGCCAAGAGGAGTATTTCAACCTGCAGGCCAGCAACCCTGACGGATGCACCAAATGTTACTGCTTTGGGAGGACAACTAGGTGTTCCAGCTCATATCTCACTTGGGTTAAGGTAAGCAAAAAATGATGTATACATTTGTCATTTATTTTTCGCAAGATTCAAAGTCAGAGTCAAAGTTAAAGTCAGTGTTTTTATTTGTGAGTATATGTCAAACTGATTACAGTGGCGGTAAATAAATATTTGTAGCACTATACCCTGCCCGATGGCGTACAAAAACTTGAATTATTAACCTTACATACTAACATGCGAAATAAATTTACATATCTATATAAATACCTAGTTATTATTAATATTAAAGTCTTATCAAATCAGAAGCAATAAAATTATACAGCAAAAATTCAGAAATAGTGTAAAAACAATTATCAATTAAAAATGTAAATAGTTCGTGCTTAAACTGATTTATGGGTAATATTCTGAATGGGACAGGCAATTTGTTATAAATCTTACTAGCTAAGCAGAACACACTTTTGCGCATTAGGGCAGTATTTGCGGAAACAGGAAAGATATTCTGTTCTGAGGATACCTGATCTGATTCTATAAGAAAATCACTCATGTGGCACATACATACAATTTTTCACCTTAGCAGCATGAACTTGACTCGTGGTATGATTGAGCCAGTGCTAGGGAAAGGTGGGGTAAGACGAACATAGTTTATTTTGCTCAGGGCAAGACAAACAGTATGAGAAAAAAAGATCATGTAAAATGTTGCCAAGACGAAACCATAAGGCTTGCACTGTCAAAAAGTTATCAGATCTCTTTTAGAGCCAAGCTTCTAACTCTATAAGTCCTACTTCACAAACTCTACACCTAAAGGGGCCCACTGATTAACAGTCCGCCGGACGGTATCGGCCTGTCAGTTGTTCGGAACTGTCAAAATTTTGTTCTAACTGACAGGCTGATACCGTCCGGCGGACTGTTAATCAGTGGGCCCCTTTAGTCAAAATATGTGGCTTGGCCGTTTCGCTAGCGCCACATGGGCGTAAGGTGAAAAATGTATTCACTATTCATTTTGCTTTATTATTATTAACCAAAGATAATTTTAAAAAGAGAGTTACTGTCATGGTAAATTATATAGCTACAGCTACAGTACATTTATTACTGCCATCTTTTGACAGAAGATTAAAACTGCTAGGCTGCTGCTGCTGCTAATCTTTTGTACAATCTGCTTTTTACTGATTCCTCATACAAACTTCTACCCCTTTTCCCCCCTAACGCCCTTTTCTACCCCCTTTTCACCTTTACGGGGTAATTTTGGGGTTGAATATGGGGTTTTATATCCTTCCCCATAACTGTCTACATACCAAATTTCAACTAAATGGGTTCAGCGGTAATTGATTCCCCATACAAAATTCCACTCCCTTTTCACCCCGTTAGGGGCTAAAAAGGTGATAGCTTACCAAACCTCACTCAACTTACATCACTCAATTTTTCGGGCGTGTTTGGCTCACAACGGCTCCTTGTAGTCATTGACACAGGTTAGCGAGTGAGAAAGACAACATGTTACATTCGTGATCTTCCTAGTTCCTAGTCTCAGTGAGAATTCGGTTCGATTCCTATCTAGTACTATTATCTATACTGTACTTTAGAAAAGGTTTTCCAGTCTATTTTTTTTTCATTGTCATCGATGTATGTGATTATTCAATAACATCCAAGGTAATGTTTATAAAATCTATAATCTAAACTATTCTTCCAGCTTGAAGGCATGACTGGCTGGCACCTGGTTAACGTCGAAACCAACCGCACCATATCCGTCTACCCGCACACTGCACCGCCCAGTCAAGTTAATGATACCATCATAGGCGTGGAGCTGGCTATTGATAAGGATCACCAGAAACTGGTGTACTTTGCTGCACCTGAACACTTTATTGGTAAGTACATAATATATTATGTATTTCTTCTTTTGATCCATCCCTCAGGTTGTTGAAGAGACAACAGTTTGTACGATACCGCTGCCTTAAAAGGCAGGGTCGCCATGTACGGACGGCGTTAATCAAACAACAGCTTCGATGAAAATTATGATTTATTCTGCTCTAATTGGGCAAGATACGTGCTTTTATATGCAATGCTTACGTACTAATTATATATTACACTACACCACAAGTTGAAAATGGTTCCAGTATTTTATCTAGTTTATCTATATTTAGTTTATCTTTCTGTTTGGCATATATCTACTGTTACTTGGGTACTTGGGTATAGCATAAATATTTCACAATAAAGTTAGTTCTTCAAGTTATATTTCGTTCTCAGGCAAACGGCTGACATCTTACGGCGGTAACCTCACATACTCCATCTTCTACGTATCTCGAGATACTGGGAAAGCTATTCTTGCTGCCGATGTGATCATTGGTGGACCAAATGGCTACATTTACCACAACAGTATCGGTAAGTATTCATCACAGACAAGACATCCTCCAGACTGAGCATAGTAGCTCTACCCCCTCTGCGACAAATACGGTAGTCTTACTCAATTTTGGAGTCGAAAGTGTCTTTGTGTGACGTCCGTGTCTTTGAACGGACCAATCACGGCACGGGACCTCGCTCACCTCGTCCCCCGCACCCCCGTATTTTTGGCAGCATCGGTTTCATGAAATAATTGCTCTAAACTCCGTCTAGAGGATTCTTATGGTATTCGTGCTTTTACGCTGTTGGTTACCAGCTTGACAAGTCTGTCAGGTTCTTAGTTTAATATGAAATCTAAATATATAAAGTACAGTCGCCGTCAGATATATCGGAGCGGCCGAGGTGCTCACAAATATCTGAACACGCCTCTTTTGTTAAGGCGTTAGAGTGCGTGTTCAGATATTTTTAGCATCTTGGCCGTTCCTATATATCTGATGGCGGCTGTACATCAAATAGATATTGACGGGCAAGCACATCCTTATTACTATGGTAACCACGGTGTGTTAAAATATATTTGGCCACTTTGGCCGTAACTATCTATTTGATTGAATGTACATTGACTTACTTCAACACTGTGATAGGCCTAGATTTGTTTTCTGTGCCTGGAATTATTCAATTCAATTCAATACCTATATTTATTTCAGACTGCATAGGTCCATAAAATTGTTAGTATTACAAGACCAATCAATCAATCAATATAGGTCAATTATGACCTATACAATTTTGATCATGCTATCGTAACTAAAATTAGATTAGCTCATAATCATAATATTCTGCTGGAAACATGTCTACAAACACATTGAGCTTGAGAGAGCTTACCCACTTGACCTTGACTTGCCTTGACTCTAAGGAACATACCTCTAATTCGTTTTTTTTTAGCATTAGAATTATGGTAAACAATCTTGATGTGTCTTTTAATTGAAAAACACATTTTAAAAATATGTTACGGCAAATATGTAACAATTATGAATCTAATACGATCATTTATATTCTTCTGCTTTCATAAGTAATAGTTACTGATTTTTAAAAAGCGTTTTTTAATTAAAAGACATGTCAAGATCGCTTACCTTCTTTCAAGTTCTTTCTAATGCTAAAAGAAACGAACTTTAAGGAAACTGGATTAGACAACATTAACTTATAGTTGTGTGTGTATGTTAGTCCGCGGCCGGCAAAACGCCGTATATACTTTGTCGCTTGCCATAAGGACGCCTTGACCGGTTATTCGTATAAAGATACAAGCAAATCTCGTCCTAATGGTAAGCGACAACGTGGGACCTTTGATTAGACTTCGGCACATATAATTTTAGATAACGTGTTTTAGATTGAACTAGTAATTGCCTTTGATTTTGGGACCCGGACAGCCCATTTCTCCGATATTGGCTGTCTGTAGGTGGAGATGAGAATCGGAAATAAAGATGTACGATGTATGATGTACTTGTGACATATTTGCAATTTAGTTATTATTGAGGCATATTGTTTATTTCAGTGTAATTGTGTTTTTAAAGTTATTATTTTTCCTTCATGGGTGATCCTTGCCAGTCAATAAACGTTTTATTATGTTGCATTTCATACTTTTTTTATTTTAAAAGCTTTTATTTAGTTTCACCCGTCCCGTTGTCTGTCTGTCGGTCTGTAATCAAATCTTGCAAGTTAAATTTGATCCACTTCCCGGTTTCCGATTGAGTTGAAATTTTGCATGCATGTATAAATCGGATGACAATGCAATATTTTAGAATTGTCTCGATGAGTATTAGTTGCCTGTGGAAAGAAAAGTACAGTCGGCGATAAAAGCTTGTACCAAAAATGAAATTTTTGCCAAAAAGTTATTTCAATTCACAGAAACACCAGCACCACAAACCAACTGGATCCACAGCGTGCCTCTGACAGAAGAGTCGTTCACTAACCTCGACAACACGGCTGTCACCAGGGACCAGTTCATGAATACCCTGGTTAATGTCACTGCCATATACATCAGGGCTACGTTTGAAGACGAGTCCGTTACTACCAGGTAAATTATTGCTTTTTACAAGCTTTTATTTACTTTCACCTGAACGTTGTCTATCTGTCTGTCTGTCTGTAATCAAATCTTGCAAGTTAAATTTGGTCCACTTCCCGGTGTCCGATTGAGCTGAAATTTTGCATGCGTGGATAAATTGGATGACGATGCAATATTATGGTACCATCGAACTGATCTGATGATGGAGACAGGAGGTGGCCGAAGGAACTCTGTGATGAAACAACGCAACCTAATTGTGTTAGGGGTTTATTGAATTGTCTCGATGAGTATTAGTTGTCTGTCGTAAGAAAAGTACCTACAGTCAGCGATAAAAGCTTGTACCAAAAATGTTTTTTTTACAAAAACTTTTTATTATTGTATTTTGCTTTAGTTTGTGTGATAAGCAGTACGTATTTAAAAACGAAGGTATAAAGACAAGGCCTTTTCTAGAAAGAACTTGAGTTTCTTCAATAGTAGATTGTCGACCACGGGATGCAAGGTACCGTAAAACGGGGTGAGTAGGTTTCGCGGTGAGCTATGGGTTATGAATGGGGAGAGAAGGATTGAGAGGGGCGTGAGGTGGGTTTTTAAGGCTACTGCTACAAAAATAATGTATTCCAATTTAAAATGGAGCTATAGTAATATTCATAATAAAAAAAAAACAATCCAACAATCTTCCAAAATCACCTTTGTATGAAAAACCCTCTCACCCCAAATACGAGGCACTACGGGGTGAGGTGGGTTTTCCTCTTTATCGTCAAAGTTATGAAATGGAACTACCCAAAATAAAATACAAACGTCCACTTATTATAATTATACACCATTCAGTTTTCACATGTAAAAATAAAATTTTATCTAGGTTTGAAAGTCAAATTTCACCCAACTCACCCCATTTTACGGTACTCATTCTGCCGAGGTAGTTTGACGCTCGAGCAGTGAGAGCGCCAATACTCCGAGGCAGAAATGATGCCTTGCAGCCGAGTCAAACACTACTTTTCATTTCGAATATGGGGAAAGTAAAATACATGAATTTTTTTAAACATGACTAAGTATAATTTGTATAGACATGATGTCTAGAGCTAGTTATTATTAATTATCACCTGCTATTGATACCTATTTTACATATGTATTTTAAGTGCATAGCTTGTGATTTCAAGTATTTACCTTCGTAGGGTTCATGTTAATACTGTGCTTATCCTAAGATCTTCTGTACACATGAAATTCAATTAAATATTTGAGTTGACTTGACCGAGTCTTACAGATAAGAGAAGATTTTTCTACGATGAGTAAGTTTCAGTATTTTCTTTGTATAGTTTATGTAGCTTTTTTTTAAAGTTGATGGTCGTAGCTTTTTTCTAGACTCTTTATATTTTATTTCTATGTGCGCAATATCGACAAAATTTTAAACTAAGCCCATTTTTCCCCAGGCTAATCAACGTGACTCTAGACGTCGCAGTCCAACCCGATCCCTACTCCCCTATAACCGACCGCGCGTTCTCTGTGGAACAGTGCCAATGCCCCCCAGGCTACAAGGGGACATCGTGTGAGCAGTGTGCCTCGGGGCATTATAGGCTGAGTTCAGGCCCGCATGCGGGGTACTGTGTGCCCTGTGAGTGCAATGGCCATTCGCAGGAATGCGATGTTAACACTGGTGTTTGCTTGGTAAGCGCTAGAAAATAAATTCCTTGTAGTAATTTTTTAGCGTAATAGGCCACGTATACGATGAACTGACCAAATCAAATATGCCATGGAAGGACCCCTGAACGCATTTGCCAGAATTACCTCCAACCGCGGAAAATGGCGATAATACGTACGGCAAGCCACATCTGAGTCTGTTGTCAGTAGTTGACCACGACACTCTGCAAAGAGTCTTCTTCCTCGCGTTATCCCGGCATTTTGCCACGGCTCATGGGAGCCTGGGATCCGCTTGACAACTAATCCCAAGAGTTGACGTAGACACTAGTTTTTACGAAAGCGACTACTACGTAGGCGAACAACATATATTGCTTACATAAGAACCAAGTCGACTGTAAATGTTCTAGTATTGAATTCGTAGATAAGTATAAATATTTAGGTCTAACTATAGATACCAAGTTCAACTGGGGCGTCCACATAGATATAGTATGCATTAAACTTCGAGCAGTAATGGCAAAATTGTTTAGCTTAAATAATATTGTAAACAGGAAAATATTGCACACCTTATATCATTCGTTAGCCGAGTCAATAATTTGTTATGGTTTAAACGCATATGGGCGAACTTTTAAAACTTACCTAGATAAAATATGTAACATCCAAATTAGAATAATTAAAAATATATTAGTTGATAAAAACACTAAACTTAATTGCAAACAAAACTACACGTTATTGTATAAAAAGTTAAAAATATTACCAGTTCATGAAAAAGTTGAATACTTATTATGTGTAGAAAACTATGGGCTTGACAGTTTTAAAATATGTAGAAAACCATTACGTAATTTTAGGGTAAGCACAAAACGAAAATATGTACAATATAATACTAATAATTATTACGGCCAAAGAACTCGTAAATACTTAATACCTAAGATTCTTAACCAACTAAACAGTTCAATCGATCAATGTAAGAGTAAACAGATGTTTAAAAGAAGATTAAAATCAATATTTTTAGATAATATAAATCCATAGTATATATGTATAGATTTATTAGTGTTCATTTGTATTATTGCAATATTGCATTAACCTTGTGTGAATATTTCACCTCACGAGAACGGCCTAGTACAATAATAAAACGTAACATCATAATAATAAGGCTCAGGGTCAATGTTGTCGTGAGGTGAAGTAGGTACGCATGCTGACCGTAGTGTTACAAACCGGTCATGTTGAATTATGGATATATTTGCATGGTAACAAATTTAGAGTTAAGTTAAACTTAGAATAGTACTACATAAGTTACATAACAGTTTGTGCTGTACTCTGTAGGTATAACGCCTAAAGTACTTATAAAAATAATTGAGAGCGCACTATTCGCCAACAAACTGTTTACAGTTTGGCGAAACTTTTGTATACCTAAACATAAGTATATTTTTTGAAATAAATAAATTAAAAAAAAAAAAAAAAAAACACGCAAACGCGAAGCGAAGCGATGCGGCGCGGGGTGAATCAATTCTTTGATACCTATAGAAGTGTCCTACGTGGGCGATCTCGTTGCGAACGCGAACGCCTTGGGCCCGCCGCGCCGCGCCGCGTCGCGTTCGCGAGTTGTTCGCTTACGTAAGACGCAGCGTTACAATCATTGGTAACAATAATTACCTACCTTCAAATTCAATTTAACGCATTCTTTTGATAATTTTCTCAGGACTGTGGTGGCAACACGATGGGCGACCATTGCGAGATGTGTGTGCCCGGATACTATGGAGACGCTACCCGTGAGGACTGCGAGATCTGTGCCTGCCCCTTGCCGTATCCGTCTAACAAGTGAGCGTTTAAGACCTTACTTGTATCTCTCTCAAGCCAAAATCTTAATTAATGTTCCAAGCAGGTTCCAAGGGAAAAATGGAAAAAGTTACGCATCCGGCAGGACTTGAACCTTGAACTCCGCAATCCGTGCGTTTCTCTTATCCGATTGAGCTACGGAAGCCTACCAGAACCTCGTAAATCTTTCCATTCATTCCCTTATTCTTTAATTTGGAGTATCGCTCGCAGACGTATTTGCTTGTTAAAAATAATTAAGCATTGTTCTCAATTAGGGACACCTTATCATAAGATTTTTAGGAAAATATTAATAACTGAATGTGTTCCTTATTGAAAACGTTGGGTAAGGCGAGGTTAGCGTTAATCCGGTTGGACATTGCTTCGTAGAGGCGGTAGAGGTGCGCTGGAATTGACTTATGTATCGGACTCGGTCTAGTTTAAAATCCGAGCGCAACTAGTTTTATTACCCGCGCTAGATTAGTTGATCTTGTACCTACGCAGAGGGGAAAATAGTGCGAATGCCGCCTCCCTTCCTTGTTGCTCGAAGATTTGAACTAAAACTTGCTAAAACCACTATTTTCAAAATTACTCAAATACCCAGTTCAACTATTATATACGGCAACTGTTACTGCCCATGTTACTAGTTTTTAATAATATACTTTCTTCCAGCTTCGCTCTGAGCTGTGATCTGAGCGACAACGCTGAACTGATCTCCTGTCAGTGCAAGCCCGGCTACGGCGGTCCTCGCTGCGAGTTCTGCACCGCCGGTTACTATGGAGAACCTGAGGAGCTCAGTGAGTAGATACTTTCTGGACCCTTACCGTGAATATAGGGATGATGACACATGTTGAATTTTAACAAAATCTAGTAAAATAGATAGCAAACAATTTATCACAATATTGTGGATATTAAAAAAAATATATGGAAATAACACAAAAATACAACACCTGAAAATTTCAAAATTTAAGTTTTTTTTTAAATTCCAATAACGAAATAAGTGAGGATACCATTCGATTCCTCACATATTATCCAAAAAAAGAGTGTATATCAACTGTAATAATACATAAATGCAATATTTCACCGACAAAAACGCAATTTTCTTATTTTGTTCATACTTCAAGATGGACTCTCAGTGATCTTGACGTCACGTTCACTTATCGTTTTGTTAGGAGCGTTTCGCGAGTGAAGTACGACTGTCGGACTTTGACTATCATTTCTGACTTTTGTATTGCTTTAATGCAATGGGTCCCATATAGACATTTGATCCTAAAAACAAACCTGATTGATTGATACCATAAATGAAAATTTGTCATCTAGCCTATTCTACGGCCGTTTTTGTTAACAACTGTAAACTCACCTTGACTTGCTTCGGTGCTTGCACCATACAAATAATACATTTTTCTACTCGAATTAAGATTTCGTAGGTATACCAAACTTTAATTAATGTATTTCATGTATGGGCTCCGAACTCAACTATAATATGAATTATAATGTCAAGTATAATGAAATTGACCAATCACAGCTCGCCACGGTCAAGAGGACGAAACAAAACGATAGCTCAAATTAATAAGTTATTTATTTTAGGTCGTATAGTAGAAACAATTGCTTCTTAAGTCAGGAACGCGCATGTGCCACCCTTAATATAGCAACATCCATAGACTACGAAAGCTGCTTAGCGTTGCTTGTTAGTCTCTATAGGCTACGGTGGCCAAAGTCGAGAAAAAAACTGTCTAAAAATTGAATTTAGCAAGGAGCAAGTACCAAGGCCTCATGAGTTACGAGAAGGTGTCGTTGACCTAATGCCAAATGAATGAGTTTAGACAGTCCGCTGTGTAAATGGCTGCAGTAAGTTCACTTGACGTCGACACCTTATTGCTGAAAATCTTGGCAGCCGTATACGCACAATTCGTAAAAACATTGGTTTAGGTTAAAGCACAACCGAAGAAGACCGGCATTGGTCCTCATGATCTAAATAGTCCTAGAAAAAATACAGGAAAATAGATAATTTTACAGATTTAGGTAACCATTTCAACTTCACCCAAAAATTTTAGATGACTACTGCAAGCCCTGCAACTGCTCTGGCAACATCAACCCACTGGACCCGTCATCATGCGACAGTGTGACAGGGAATTGTCTAAAATGCGTCAACAACACTGCTGGGGCAGCATGCAATCTCTGCGCGCCTGGGTTCTACGGAGACGCTGTGTTCAGCAAGAATTGCACTGGTAAGTAATCAAGATGCCTACTGATAACTTTGAAACTTCCCTGGATTATCGTCAGTGGCGTAGCGTGAACTAGCCATGGGTGAAAACCACCACATCTGCGAGGCCCTTTTCAATGTGTTTTCCCAATGTAATAAAAACGTTGGCTTTGCGAGCCCCCCTAAGGCGAATGGGGCCTTCGCCCACGCCTAGCCACACTACTGATGGGGTAGTGTAGTGTGACAGGGAACCGTCTAAAATGCATCAAAACACGGCGGGAGCGGGGTACACGGGGTTTGTTCTTCAGGCCATTGGCAATGGAAACAGGAATAGGTCTACGTTACAATGGAAATATAGAAGTAAAAACATTTTACCAACATAGAATCATGACTCAGATATCAATGACACTTTTACAAATCTCTATCATTCTGACCTTTGTGAAGTAGACCAATTACCCGTTGAATCCTTCCACTGGCATTAATGGTACTTTCCCACCAATATTTTTATCATCCAAAATTTTAGAAAGAACAATACCTAACGGAAAATTTTTTCTCAACAGAGAAATGCCACTTTGACGTAATCATTAAGCACTTCGAAATAATACTTTGACATGAAAATTAAAAAAGTCTTCTGAATTATTTAGCCCTCTCAAACTATTCTAACATAAAAACTTCTTCCACAGCCTGCAGTTGCGATGAATACGGCATGGACCACTGCGACCACACGACCGGCACTTGCGTGTGTAGACCCGGCGTCATAGGCGACCGTTGCGACGCCTGCGCACCGGATCACTTCGGCCTGTCAAGTGGGCTGGGCTGCATGCCGTGTCAGTGTGGACTGGCCAGTGAGAGCAGCCAGTGTGACCTTGAGACTGGACAGTGCAAGTAAGTACCCCCCTCTTCCGTCTATAGTATAGGCCCGGTTAGAACTCCAGGCCCCTTGTGGCATAAATTTGTTGGACCATTCTGTGGAATTTTGGGGTTACTTTGGGCTGTCTTGTGGACTGGGCCACATGCCGTGTCAGTGTGGACTGGCGAGTGAGAGCAACCAGTGTGACCTTGACCTTGAAACTGTATCCTTTTTGTATATATAGAGGGGCACCTGTGAGGTCCCTTGTGTAGACAAGAAAAAGTTCATTGGATAAGAATTATATTGAGATCACTTCGGGCTGTCTAGTGCTCTGGGCTGCATGACTTTTACTAGTCTAGTACTTACCCATTTTTTAATCTGTAGTGTGGACTCATCAGGTCCCATACATAGGCCAAGAAAGAATGGGTGTAGACTCGCCTGAAAGAATTTATCCAAGCAAGATACAGTCGTGTATCTATCTTTTGGCTGTAATGAGACATGGCATGGCATGGCTAATGACAGTACCCAGTGTGATCTGAAGACTGGACAATTCAGGCAAATGTTCTTCTTGAATTTATTATGAAAATTTTGTCATTCCTCTTGTAGGTAGATTTTGTGAATCTTTGGGACCCCTTAAGCCATCTTAGGGATCCATGGAGCCCTTAGTAATAACTGTTGGATATGAGAAAGCTTTGGAATGACTTTCTTGGCTATGACCCCCTTTTTATTTGTTATAGATGCGCGAAGGGTGTGACTGGCAGACATTGCGAACAGTGCGCAGCTGGTTACTGGAACTACACGAAATACGGATGCGATCGTGAGTTTACTTTAGTACCAAATTCTGGGGTAATTGCTTCGTTACTCCGTTATTAACCAATAGGGACCGCGTTAGCAGGTCTGCCACCTTGTAATCCAACTATAAGGCGGTGCTGTTACCTGCAGTTCACGCGCTCTCCAAGGCTTTTTGTTAAAATAAAATGAAAAGTGTAGTATTTGAGCAAGAATATAGGTGCGTTATATTTAATAAACAGTAACATGGCCGACTTTTCTGGATCTAGACGATTTCATTCTAGGTAATGACGAAATTACCTAGCGATTACGCCGCCGCTAAGACGTTCCTGTACCGACTTGTTCGACATCCGCATCCGCATTAAGCTCCGCATCGATTTTATGCGGATGCGGATTTTGAAAACATGCGGAAGTTCCGCGGTTGCGGATGCGAATAACTGTAAAGTATGGCCCCATAAAGTTCACGCACGCTTCCTATGAGTACAAAAATAATTAGAAAGAGTAGGTACTCACATTACTTTTTTCTGCAGATTGCAACTGTAACAAGGGATACTCGCTCGGCTTCATGTGCAACGCTCAATCCGGCCAGTGCGAGTGCCTGCCTGGAGTCATTGGGGAGAAATGTGACCGCTGCCCGGAAAGGTAGGAAACGATGTTAAACAATATAGGGACCGTGCGCGTTGGAGGGTCTGCCATCTTGTGGCCTGGATCGGAAACATAAACTATACGTTAATACTTCACGCCAACGAAAGCATGAGTTGCCCTCTACAATGCACGTTCGTTTTCTAGTGCATTGTAGATTCTGCCCTCTTGTGGGGTACATTGGAAGCATAAACTTGACATTTACACTTCGCACCAATAAACAGGGGGCTCTTGTGCTGTCCCTTACAATTTAAAATGCACGCTTCCTATAGGTTTTAATTCATTAGATGGCGCTGTTATACATTTTATGAAATTTTTAATAAGTTGACACAGTTTTTGTTACATACTTCTAGACACAAGAATAAAATAAAGTTTTAATTTTGACAAGTTTGCCTATAGAAAATTCTCGAAAGGAAATGAGAAAAAAAGGACCCTTAGTCACACCTGGTTTAGTGACAACCTATTTACTCTGGCTTTGGAGCTACCTTATTGCATTTGTCAAGAATATTACGAAATAAAGACCACCGAACGCTTTGTGTGAAATAATTACACAAAAACTACGTAAAGCATTCACTCTCGGCATCTGAATGTTCATTGTTGTAACGAGCAAACTAGAATACTTAATTATAATCTCTGTAAAAACCTCCAGAATAAATATTCCCAATCTGGTAGCCTATGGCTCTTAACCTTTTAACCGCCATAGAATTTTTCATCGAGCGTGCTCATGTCGCCGGCGGCTTAAAGTTACACGATGGTTTGTCTTATTTATCAGACCACGGCAAAATGAGCCTGATTTTGTATGTCTTATATCGGTTAAAAGGAGCATTTTGAACCACTTTTTTGCAGATGGGTGCTGGTTCCCCAGCAGGGTTGTCAAGAATGCGACTCTTGCACCGACGCTCTCGTCATATCCGTGGAGGAGATGAGCGCGAGGCTTGCGAACGAAACTCAGGAGTTTAAGGTTCATTTCCATACAGTTTACCCTTTAATAATTTGACGCAACGGCTTTATACCACGAAGAAATCGTACTTAGGGTGGTATTCCATCTCTCCAATTCCTTTATCCGATGTCATTGCGTCTCAATCTCTCATTAAGCAAAATGTGAGACGAAGTAGGTACACATTGGACAAACAAATTTTATACATAGGTGGAATATCATCCTTACACAAATCGATCTAAGTCTAGCCCCACAACTCAATAAAGCTTGTGATTGAAATGAAATGTAAGAAGGATAATTATACACTGTAAGTACTGTAACCTATGTCGGCTACTGCCGACAATGGCGGTCATAAATTAAATCGCATAAAGGCCATAAAGGATGACTCACGTTTAGCGTCTAGCGTCCGACATAATCATTTTCTATGACGGCTGATATTTCGGTGATCACGTGGTGGTTTCCGTAGAAAAAGAAGCGCCGGAAGCTCCGGCCCATCCCCGGCCCGGTCTAGAGTGAGTCATCCTTAAAGTATCTGACTAATTTCATTTAAAAACCTTACCCGACGCTTCGGCGTTTATTATACACGTCGAGAACTTACGGACAGTCAATGTAATAAATGAATAACTTAAGGTTGTCTTTATTTAAGTAGGTATACCTATGTTTGTACGTTTGTTGTTTCTTTGCTCCTTAACTGATGCGCCTTTTCTCTCCTAGAGTTACCTAGACCAAGCCACGTCTACAATGATTTTGATAGCACACGCAGTGCAAGTGTTATTTTTTTTAAACGTCAAACTTCTATGAAAATATGACGTATAAATAACACTTGCACTGCGTATGTTACCAAAATCGTTGAAGATTTTTCATGGTCTAACTCTAATCGCCTTTCACAGGACAAAGCCGACTCATTCTTCACCACGCAAAGGCTGAACTACATCTCGAACCAAACCTCAACGATGCGTCCACGCCTAGCCGAACTACGCAGCGTCGACGTCAACGCTGCCACAAACGCTGTTGACTCCATCGAGAACGCTGGCCGAGGACTGCTTAGATCCGTAAGTTTTGACAGCTAAAACGCAGACCGAAAAAGCAAGATTGATATTCCGCTTTCCACCAAAGTACCTATAGCCACAGAATAAATAATAGTACTAGGTACAGAAGATTCACTCTCTAGCAAAACGCGTCTGTTACGATTAGGACAGATATGACTAGGTGGCGCAAGCGCCACGCGTGGCCTATGGCTAGCCACCAAAATTGGTGTGGGCAGGATGTACTTGTAGCTACTTGTTGTGACGCGACAAAATCGCGGGGTGAGCCTGCTATAGCCTAGAAAATATTCTCATATTTTTCTTCTCATATCTTATCTTTTGTATCCTACCGATTGCGCCATATAAAGTATTTATTTGTACAGGATCGGATGATGGATTGAGCCAACGGGTGCACTGCTAAGACTGTTAATCCGTACACGGCGGGAAGAAGTTGATAACTCGAGATATTTTATTGAGAAATTTGAACTTAAAATAAAATTACATAAATTATTAATTTGGTTCCGTGGGAATCTGCCGAATCCTACACCGGAGCAACTGACGCCGCAATAGAAAACTGCGTCACGAAAAAGATTTTTTAGTATTTAAGATTTTTATTATTGTGTATAAGTAGGTATATGTTAGTTTGAAAGGTATGTATATTAGTTGCCAGAAAATGCTTTGATTTGATTTGATTTTGAAAAAGTTCTAATTTCTTAAAAAAAACCCGCCATTTATCAACTTTTTCCTGCCGCGTACGGGTTTATTCGTAATCTACCCTACCCACATCTTGTACATAATTCTACCCACAGTATAGTCAATTCTAAGAAACTGATTCCACTGCTTGCAAAATATAAGAGTGTCATAAATCGAAAGAGTCGCTTTCATAGGCGAATAATTGGTGGAGTGCTATTCCTATAGGTTTAAATACTACAATTCTCCTTTTCAGGCGGAATTTGCAGCTACAGACAGCGAGAAGCAAATCACTCGCGCCGGCGTCCTGTCGTCCGACGCCGACATCGTCCTGTCCTCCATACGCGACAGCGCTCGAGCGGCCGAGACGACGGTGCAGCACGTCGCTGATCTGGCGACGGGGCTGGAGCTGAGTCAGCAGCCTAAGGTTGACAGCGCGCTGACTGAGGCGCAGCAGATCAGGGATGATGTTAAAGGTACTGAAGCAGATTTCGCGTAAACCATAGACAGTATGCGATAGTGTATAATCTGACACCGACAATATCACGTTGTCTGACGCCGATTTTAAAGTTATTTCTTCTCAAGCTGACAAAGTTCTGTCTTATTTTATTGTCTGTCGTCTAACACCGACAAAATCTTGGCGTCTCACGGCGACAAAATTTATTTTAACTATTAAATGGTGACGGTTATCTAGAATTCCATTTACAGGAATTTGTAATTAATTAACTAAATTTTGTTACAGAAAAAGACTTGGCACCCAAGAAGATCCAAGCGCTCGACGTCCATACGAACGCGACGCAACAGCTTGAGAGGATGAGCCTTTTTGTTCAACCCGTTAACCAACAAGCCACGGTATATATATATATAACAATTTGGGATATACCAATAAAAAACCTGATTAAATATTTCTTATTGACAAAAATGACACTCAAATATCAAGATCAGTAAGCGCAGGCGAGCGGATTATAATAATATAAACTATAGTGCAATTGACACTTGCTTGACAGATAGACATTCATCGTACTTTCTCGAAACCGTTCGTGTAGGTCATGCTACTTCAATCAACCTCAGTACTTTTTGTACCGAGACTGACTGAAATAGCAAGACACGTTCGTACGTTTCCGTGAAAATACGATGGAAAATAATTATGCATTACAACTGTACGCTTAGAAGTGATTTGGCACTGTGAGAACTCTCCACATCTAAAAATCAAGAGCGTTTTAAATCATGTTGGAAGGTAATGCCGAATACAAACGTTATTATTTTGGTTTTCCTGATAATAGGTAGCCAAGGTTTTTGTTGTTATAGATTATCTTATATTTAAAACAAATATCAACGTCCATATTAAAGTGTTCATTACCAACACCGCTTAACTCCTGGCTCCTTAACACCATTGACCAACATGAAATTTTACGATGATTGCAGGACTTCGATAAGCTGGTGACCGAGGCGCACAAGCTCCGTGTCAAGATGGAAGACATGATGGAACACACCGCCGCAGCCAATCAGCGGGCTGATGTGGCTGATAGGCTTAAAGCCAGCAACAAGTAAGTCTTCAGTCGAGGCCTTTCATCGAGTACCTACCTACGAGGTCCTGAGATAATCTCATCCAGAACCCGTAGTTTTAACTATGAAACTCCCGTGAGAAGCGGCGTCAAGATATAACCGTCATGATGGAGTATATACGGCTGCAGCCAATCAGCGGGCTGATGTGGCTGACAGGCTTAAAGCCAGGAACTAGTAAGTCTTCATCACTTTCAGTCTAGGCCTTTCTTCGAGTACCTACGAGGTCCTGAGCTAATCTCTTCCACACTCGTAGTTTTAACTATGAAACTCCCGTGAAAAGCGTCAAGATGGAAGACATGATGGAGCATACGGCTGCAGCGAATTAACGGGCTGATGTGGCCGACAGGCTTAAAGCTAGCAGTAAGTAGGCTACGGAGACTGCTTACAATTAGGCCGGGTGCTTGTTTGCCACCGAAGTAGTATAGTAGGTATGTTTAATTACCAGCCCATTCTGCACTTCCCGTTACCGGACACATAACTTTCTGTTACTGCAGACATTCATATCTGAATTCAGTTGTGTCTGGAGTGGCCCTTCCTGTTTCAAACCCCTCTCTAAGACAGTTTCTCTTCCCAGCTGTGTATTCGACAGCTGCGGGGTCAGCTTTCCTAATTACTACTACATTGTGTCTACCCTAAAACAGTACAGACTGTAATTTAATCTAATTTCCTTACAGAAATTCCAAGTTCAGCGACAAGGTCGCCTCCGTCGGAAACCTGAACTCCGAAGCCATGAAAGACCTCATCGACGCCGGCGCAGACATCGCCAACGCCACCAGACTGAACAACCTCGCCGCTGCCATAGTCACCAACGCCTCTGCAGCTTTAGAAAGCCTTAATGACGAAAACAACAAATTGGAACAGGCATTAAAAGAGCGTGGAGAGGAAATTCCAAGTTTGTACCATGCGTCGGACGCTGCTAGAAGCCATGCTGATGATTTGAAGAGTCGGGTAAGTTCTAAATAAACAATAGTCTAATATGTACTGGTATTGATATAATATAACCTCCTCCAAGAAATTAGATAACCTCGCCGCTGCTATAGTCACCAACGCTTCTGCAGCATTAGAAAACTTTAATGAGCAAAATAATAAGTTGGAACGGGCATTGAAGGAACGCGGGGAAGAGATTCCAAGTCTGTTCCATGCTACGGACGAAGATAAGTTAAATCTGTTAGATAATTCCTCCAAACTGGACAATAGTAACTAATTACTAACGCATCAGCGTTGTAGACATTCTTAACAAGGAAATTAAAAGACTATACAATAGCCCAATACATAATAATGACTGATAAATAGGTAAAAGTGGACTTTGAATTATCCGCCATCGTGTTGCTAATTTGCATTCTGAGACTCGGTCAATCTGAAGTAAATATTCCGCTGAGGGACCAAGTTCTATTCAAAGCAGAATATTGCGTAGGTTTTATGTATATACAATTCCTTATTTTGTGGCTCATATATCCGTCTCTTTCAGGCCAAGAATCTCCATGCCCTGGCAGAGCGAGAGAACGACACCCGCCGCCAGCACGCCTATAGCGCTGCCTCTGCTTACTCGAGCATCGTTCAAGAGATCGGGGCCGCGAGGAAGGCCGCCGACGAGGCGACGGAGGCGGATACTAAGACCAATAACATTGTAAGTTTAGCCAAGTGTGAATTCAACTGGGCGATTATGTTTGTTCTAAATGTTTGTTAGACAATTCTTTTCACAGTTCTACTTATTCACAATCGTTTATCAGCAAAGGTTAATAGAAAAGTAAAAATTTATCGGCATTGGCGTACAGCACGGATATGATGGTCGTTCTTGTCTACGTGACAGCGTGACAAAACGGTATCCGTCACTTTCTATCCCGCGGTGTTAAAAAGTGACAGTTATTTTATCACGTGGATAAACGTGGATAAAGCCATCTATAATACGCCGGCTGATCATTTCTTTTCAATTGGCGTTTTCTATAAATGATTTTCGCTTTCTCTAAACGTCGGCAACATGCCTGTTGCTTTAGGCCTTATGCATTGATCGTTAAGCTAGAACATAATATTTAAATCTTTCGCGTTTTGAACACATATTAACTCACATTTATAGACGGGTCTATCGCGAATTTAATTTATTATCTTTATTTACCGACGTTTCGACAGTTTCACTGGTCGTGGTCGCAGCTAATAAAATAAATAAGCTAGGTAGGTACAGTTAATCTGCTACAACTTATTAATTCCTATATCTTTCCGTAGAACACAGACCTAAACGAAAAGGTTGGCCCCGCCTTAAACCGCTCCAGTTCTCTTCGCGACCAAGCCATACAAGCGCTGGGCATAGTTAACAATGCTCTGGCCCCCAACCAGACTAAGGCAGAGCAAGCCCTCCAGCAAGTTAAGAAGACTATTGAGGAATGTGATGATCGCAACAGCGCTATAGTCCTGTAAGTTGTTCCTTAATTAAGTTGGCTAATTATCCTTCTGAAAGCTTAAGGTTCAATTCATATAACTACACATCGGTAACTCGTGGCATTTAGGTAGCACTTAAAACATTAGTTTAATTAATTATTTTTTTAGTGGTTTCTTTTTCTCGACTCGTATAGGAAGAACATTGTCACATCACTAGTCTGTTAGAAACTGTCAAGTCCCATGAGTTACCGATGTGTGCTCATCACTAATATTTTAAGTGCTACCTAAATGCCACGAGTTACCGATGTGTACATATAACCCTCATTTCAGCTGATTAAGAAGACTATTGAGGTGGATTGAAACATTTGAAACAGATTGAAACGGGGTTCAAACCACACAGCCCTCCTTAGTTAGAATATTGTGCTTGAAATCTTCTTTATTTATTTGCAGTTGCGTTTTAGTTGATTAATTAAAGATTATTACTCAGGTTCTAGCCTCGTGCCTCTCACCATACAAAATTATAGCCAAAGAAGTTAAAATCTTGTTTGAAAATTTTATTTGTTCGAAAATTTTACGAGACAAATGATATGCTACCTACTTTGTTTTTAATTAAGGTTGACATTCCATCGAAACTGAGTGTACATCCTAATGTTCATTGGGCGGCACGAGACATCAGAAAAGCTCCAAAAATTTTACAACAGCCACAATCATTTTTCCCCCAGCTCCCTACCGGCCATCACAAAAAGATCCCTTCAAGACGAGATGGACAAAGCCGAAAAGGTTAACCAGACAGTCAAGAGCACTCTCAAGCAGATGTCGGATCTTGGGAACGATCTGAACGCCAGCAAGCAGTCAGCTCAGACGCTGCCGAAGAAAGCTGATGAGGCCTTGAAGATGAAGGATAACGTTGAGACGTTGGGTGAGTGTCAAAGGTTAAATAAAATAAATTAGTTCTTCAATGTATAACACACATGCACACACACACACACACACACACGCACGTCTTATCTAAATTTTGTAATTTAATTGTTTTGAGTGCACTAATCTTTCAACATCATATTGTAATTATTAAATTTAATTTTAATTATAATATATATGTTAGGGCTCGGCTTCCTTTTGAGCGCTAATCGTGGTAACTCGTAGTAGGAAGGCTGAGGTCTTCGTTGTAGAAAAGAAACTTCGTTGTAAAATACTCATATTTATCGTTTATTTATAACTTTACACAGCACACTTTTTAAACTATCAGCACTTTAGCTATTTACAGTAATATTAGTAGCACCATCGTACAATAAATGACAATAATACACTTTTAGGACACTTTTTGTCAGCATAGGCTGTTAAGGTCTTACTCCTAAGGTTGCTCAGATAATAATGGTCGCTTTAATGAGGTGCAAGGCCTTTTATTAGACCATCGCCCCTCCAATCTCGACCACTTCCACCTGTTCGTCAGGTGAGGTGGGCTGACCGGTAGTGACGTCACAATTGTTTAATTATTTTAACTAAAGTAAAATTGGGAAGTTCAATCACCTTACTTTTTATAAATGAACACAAGTAAATAAGAATGCGGTATTATTACTCTTATTTTTGGAAAGCCGCTAACATATATGGTATGTTAAACTTAACTTTAGCTTAAGTTCATGCTTAATATCTTCACCTAAATATTTTGTAATGATATGTTCGGTTACTACTATTTTTATAAAACCTTAAAAGTTAGTAGCGGGGTCTTCTGTTACAAGTATTTTACAATACTTACTAGGAGATTCCAAGCACAACTAATTGTGAATTGTGAAATGTTGCAATCCAAATAAACAATTTTTTCATTTCATTTTTTCATAACATTGCTTGTCAAAAATCAAAAACTTGACCAATGTTGGAATGATGTCAATGGAAGTATCTAGGACATTTAGGTAATAGATTCTCATCCATATTTTTCTTTCAGTAAACAACATTGACGGATTGAAGCCCAAGCTGCAGCAGAAATATGACGGAGTCAGAACGCAGCAGGAGGACTTCGAGAGACGTAAGGTTGAAGCCGCCAAAAAGCTTAGCAAGATTAAGGAACAAATCGAACAAGTACGTAATAAGCAAACACCGTTATCAATGTTGCAATTTATTGAAATTCAGGGTTGGCAAAAGTATCAAACGTAGGGAACCCTAACTTAGCCGGTGGTGCCCCACTTCGCTCAAGTAAAATATTAAAATAATAATGTTGCCAGCAAAAATATATCTATTGAATTCACAATAAAAGGAGATATGTAAACATAGTATAAAGGTAAAAAAAAAAATATTTTCGACAGCCGCCCAAACTTTGCTTTGACCTACTGTTTTATTTAATATCTGGGAGACCGAGCTTTGCTCGGAAAACATATAATAACTCAAAAATGCGCGTTTTTCCAGAGATAAGACCTAGCTAGATCGATTTTTCGCCCCCGAAAACCTCCATATAGCAAATTTTATCGAAATCGTTAGAGCCGTTTTCGAGATCCCCGATATATATATATAAATAAATATACAAGAATTGCTCGCTTAAAGGTATAAGATTATAATATATGCGATATTTGTAGGCACGCACCGTAGCCAACCGCGTCCAAGTTGGCGTAAATTTCGACCGCTTCGCAACGCTTCAACCACGCATCCCTGATACCATCGACGAGATGTCCACCTCTACCCATGTATCTGCCTACTTCAAGACTAGGTCTCCTGATGGCTTCCTCTTCTACCTTGGAAACCCTGAAGGCACCAGCCTTAGGAGGACTAAATCGGTAAGTCTTTTAAGAGGCTCCTTATAATTTCATCTTCTATTTAGAAAACCTAGGAGTCTGGCATCACGAACACCATTGATGAGATGTCCACCTCTACCCATGTATCTGCCTACTTCAAGACCAGGTCTCCTGATGACTTCCTCTTCTACCTTGGAAACCCTGAAGGCATCAGCCTAAATCGGTAATTATTTTAAGAGACTCCTTAAAATATCATCTTCTATTTAGAAACCTAGGAGTAGGAGTCTGCCATCCTGAACACCACTAATGAGATCTCCACCTCTACCCTTGTATTTGCCTACTTCAAGACCAGCTATCCTGATGGCTTCCTCTTCTACCTTGGAAAAACTGTCGATAGTGGACTTTATGCATTTTGTAATAAGGTCCACCGATGGATAGTTAAGAGTATTGCTGTTTGTACAAGTCACTAACACCGTTTTTCTCCTCAGGACGACTTCATGGCAGTCAGCATCCAAAATGGCTACCCCTACCTGGTCATTGACATTGGAGACAGCGCAGAATCCGGCCGTGAGCCGATGCGAATCAACAGCGACAAGAGAGTGGATGATGACAAGTGGTACCAGGTCATTGTTGACAGGTGAGTTTCCTTTACCATACGTGGTCCAGATCATCCGTTAACACTTTATCATGATGGCTGTCAATTAGAACTGTTAACCCTTCGTGTGTCAGACGCCATTTTGCACATATCTGGATGTCGTTGGCTCGCCCGACAAATGGGGCAAAATATGAAAAATGGAGGCGCGCAGTCGTGGCCATTTTATTTCCCTGCCGCTGCGGGAATTCGGCACACGAAGGGATAGCGGTTCTTAGTTCGACGTCGAAGTTATTAGGTACCTCTATATTACTCAAATTAGCGTCAGTATTCTTTATAGTCGCTGTTCACGTTATTGTTTGTAATGATGGTCCATATCCCGGTCGATAGAAGTCTAGTGAAACTAACCGTGAATCATTCAAAAATGTTTATTGCCAAAAAAAAACAACGGGTTGCACCCCAGGAGTGCCGACAGAAGTGAAAACTCAATGACTAGTCCAAAATGTCTGCAGCACTATGTATAATTGACACATCCTCCTTTCTATTGAATAACTTTAGTTCCGAAATTGCTGGTCAGTGAGCTTGTTTAAAATTCGAAATTCAAATTTGTAGCGTTAATTGTTTAAAATTCGAATAAAAATTGTAAAGGTACCTTGCAGACCTCGCATCTAAATATATTTGGTCATGATATTTTGAGTTTTATTCACCAGTACTAGAGTTCACTTTTATTAGCGATTTCATCAAGATGTAGCTTTATTGAATTATATTGGAGTGATATAAAGTTAGAATGTAACTGTGAGATCCTCGTATTTCAACCCGTACAAGATTAGAACCTTTTTCATGTAATGTCATTGAGTTTTTCTTTATTGATTTAAATGCCATATAAATGAGTGGCCATCTAAACCTTACGGTCACGTGATCGCCTTACGCTGTCTCGAGTTTATCATTTTTTCCCCACCTCAAAAAGTGCCCAGCGCCGCCAAAGAAATTTTCACTTCAAAAAACAAAATCTCATACTCATACTCATACTCATTCTTTATTGGTAATAAGTAATTACATGTCAGCTTACATAACTAGTACAAATAACATTAAAAATTAAAATTAAATACATTAGCTACTTGCGTAGATTTCTATTTTTATCATTAATATTTCGCAGTCAGAAATTCTTCTATATTATAGAACGACCGCTCAACAAGCCAAGCTTTAAGTTTATTTTTAAAAATTAACAAACTAGGTGCGTCTGTTATTACTGTTGGTAGATTATTATACACAGAGGGGCCCATGACGTGTATAGTTTTTGCCGTCTTTGCTAAGCTACGGGGCACTGCTGCTAGTTTGTGCCCGTATCGTGTAATACGGTCGCTATTGTCACCCCGCCTGTGGTATTTATCTAAATTCTCTCGCGTGTATGAGGCTATTTGCAGTATCAAGAGACCTGGCAACGTGATAATCCCTAGGTTAGTGAAGTGTGGCCTTGCAGACTCGTACCATGGAACTCGAGCAATAGCCCTTATAGCTCGTTTTTGGAGCCTAAAAACACGTAGCCAATCGGCCGCACGTCCCCATAGCTCAAGCCCGTATTGAACGATGGACTGTATGCTGGCGAAGTAACAGCTGCGGACTGCCTTAAGCGTAAGTAATGTCATCAGCCTGCCAAGGGCGAAACATGCCCTTCCCAATTTGCCGCACAGGGAATTAATATGACTCTCCCATGTTAGGCTTTGGTCTATGTGGAAGCCCAAAAAGGAGGTACTTTTAACCTGGTCTATGGTGCCGCCGGCGAGGCCTATATGCAACGGACGGCGCTTGCGCCCAGACAAATCAAACTGGATGAAATGCGTTTTGGTTAGGTTTAGTATGAGACCGTTTTGTTCAAACCAGTTCGACAGTTGTCCAGCTACTAGGTTTAGCTTCGATTCTAGTTGATCGATGCTTGGGGCGGTTACAATTGCCGCAACGTCGTCCGCATACATATAGACCTCACCTTCACTGACTGCCATAGGTAGATCATTAAGTAAGATGGAGAATACCACATTTGACAGGGACGATCCCTGGGGGACGCCGATGGCAGCCGACAGGCCGTGTGAGTTCAAGGTGCCTCTTTGTCCCGTTACATACTGCGTCCTTTTATTCATGAAATCAGACATGAGGGCTTGCGCAGGTCCTCGAATACCGTAGTGATGGAGCTTCGAACTCAGCAACCCATGGTCGACTACGTCGAAGGCTTTCGAGAGGTCACAGAAAAGAACTGCGACCTCAAGCTTGCCCTCTCGCGCCTCAAGTACACGACGCACCACCTCGCGCGCCATCATTGTGGTTGATCGTCCCGGTCTGTATGCATACTGGCGTTCCGATAGGTAGTTGTTATTTAGAAGGAACTGGGATAGACGGGTAGTTAGCCCATTTTCAAAAACCTTTGCGACCGCAGGTATGATACATATGGGACGATAACAACTTGGATCGTCTTGCTTCCCCTTCCCCTTGTACAGTGGGCTGACCTTTATTTCCTTAAGTGATTTCGGATACTTACCAATTCTCAGACATTCATTGAAAAGTAAAGACAAAGGTTGAATGAGGGAAGTGGCTGAGAATCGTAAGAGTTCAACCGAAATGCCATATAAATCTTGGGTGGGTTTATTAGCAATACACTTTATTATAATTTTATACACCTCTGCCGGTGAAAAGGGTTTAAATCGTAGTGAGCGATTAGCAGCGGAGCACGCGTGCGAGAGCGAGGCAAGGGCGCACGCTGGCTGAGCAGGTGGGGCCCCGCACCGCGTTGCAGCGGAAACGAATTGTTCGTTCATAGCATTTAATAAATTTAATTTGCTAGAGTATTGCGAGCCATCTGGTTTTTTGATGACATCTGTATAGTCAAAAGCGGAAGATTTGGTTTTATTTGTCTCTGTGTTGACTATATTCCACATGGCTTTGATCTTATTGTCGCTATTATTAATTTTACTAGCATAGAAGTCTGCTTTGGTATTACACGTAAGCTTATCATACCTACTCTTAAGGTCAGCGATTTTTTGCACCATCTCCGTTTTATCGGGAAACTTGTTTTTGAGTTGAACAAGATCAAACAGTAGTCGTTTTGTGTTGTAAATATCCTCTGTAATCCAAGTGGAAAATTTAGAAACATTTGGTTTAATTTTAAATGGGAAACAGATTTCTATTTTATTCACTATAACGTTGATTATTGCAAGGGCGAGATCATCAACGGTGGTTTTGTTATTATACAATTCGTTCCAATCTACGCTGTCTACGGCTCGCGCGAAGGCGAGTCTGGAAGCAGCTGTGTAGTCGCGGACACGGCGGGTACGCGCAGGCGCCGGTGGCACTGACATGCGCCCGCGCTCAATCACGGCGCGGACACCGTAGTGGTCGCTAATATTTGTTATTGCTGGAAATGCGGTTACAAGGGTGTTGTCGCTTAGGTTTATATAAACGTGATCTAGGGAGGAAGATGTTGTCCTAGTTTCCCGAGTTGGAAAGTTCACAATATTTTTAAAGTCGTATGAGGACAGTATATCTACCAAGGATTTATGGTCGGTGGTTAAGGTCAAACAGTCTATATTAGTATCACCTACTATAACGCAATCATATTTTAATTCATTAATCTTGTTGAGCAGTCGCTCCAGTACATCCAAAAAGTCTGACGCTCTAATTAGGTTTGTTCGGTATAAACAAACTACTATCATATTAAAATCTAAAATCTCTATGGCAGCAATCTCACAGTATCTTTCAACCGATAAGGCGGTTAATACGTCTAACTCTTTTACTCTCAGTGAGTTTTTTACATAAATACATGCGCCACCGTGTTCACGCGAATTACGACAGAACTGGGAGACTAGTCTAAAATTATTTATATAAATACTTTCCAATTGATCACTTGTCAACCAGTGCTCAGTTAAGGCTAGAATGTCGCATTTCAATTCTTTTTCTAACAATACTTCAAGTTGCCTGGTTTTGCTGTTGAGTGATTGAATGTTTTGCTGACAAATGATCAATGGCACTGTATTATCGTTATTTGTTCGCAAGGTTTGTTTACGCCTCGTTATCAGCTGTGTAGCGGGGGTCGCGGCGGCGGGGGGGAGCGCGCCCGGCGCGCCCGCCGCTGGCTCGAAACTAGAGATGGGCGAAATGTGTCAGTAGAGGGAAAAGATTGATATATATCTTTTTACCACTGGGATATGTATCATTCTTTTATATCTTTATATCCGTGTGTATCAGTTGTCCCGCTCGTAACTGTATCGACGCTTACTGACTTTGCGTCATCTTATGAATGAGAGAGAGAGAGAGACAGAATTGTTATTATAACGTGGCGACATTTTCATTTTGTATCATGATGGATATAGATTGGTACATTCACAAGGAAGCTTGATTTGGTTCGTATTGTCATGCGCAAGAATATATTTGCCTAATAAAATACCTTATTGCTTTTTGTTTACATTTTATTAGATGCAATGCAATTTAACTCATAAACCGAATTAATAACTCATCATTGCAATTTGCATTGCATCCTGCGCGAGCGAGAAATACTATACTATCTACTTCTCGTTCCCGCGGAATAGCGAATGACGCGTCCGAATCCGCCTGAACGACCGCTGTCGCTCGTTTGTGTTATGTTACTTCGGTCGACGCGCGACCGAGTCATCGCTTTCGCTTTAGTAAATCGTTGCCGAGGGAGTGAGCGGTACGGATATACTGATACATTCGGATTCGTAAAGACAAGAAGAGTGATTCATGAAACGAGAAAGATATATATCTTTTTTATCTATCACTCCTGAGTTACCCATCTCTACTCGAAACCATTCGCTAACTACAATCCCGTGTGGCCATATATCGGGGGACATCAATTCCTCAAACTTACTGCATGGGACGGTAATGGAAAAAGATGCGTAATGCTGGTGTTTAAGGCGGAGTTTCTCGACTACGCAGTTTGTATAGCCGGTTTTCTTGACAATATACGTTTGGATGACTTCCTGAGTTGTATCACTCCTAAAAAAGCATGCGTGGATTTTCTTGACACGCTCTGCCGTGTGCAAGTCGCTGTCAACCGGGCCGGTCCCGGTGACTGCGTTACGCTTGGGGCTTAACTGCATCCGGCCTCTTTTATACGTCACTGTATGGTAGTTGTTTTTATCGGAATTCGTGAGAATAATCGACTCGTCATTCAATACATCTATTCCCATGTTCGATGTTTCCAAATTGTCGGGGTCTGCCGTTTTCGTCGTTGTAGGTGGATTCCCTTGCGGTGATGACACAATCGTCTTCGCAATCGTCGCCGTAATCTTACAGTATAAGTAGGTACATTATTGCTTACAAACAAATATTAATATTAACATTTTTTTCAAGTACAGAACAGCATTTCTTTTAGTACATAGGCAATGGGTACCAGTCTCAGGTTTTGCTAGATTGGTGGTATTATCCAGCCCTGATTTTCAGCTTGATCCCTCTGGTCGGAAACCGTTAAGCGCGACTGTATGTGTGTGTGCGTATGTGTGTGTGTACATAAGAGGTATGACTGTTCACAGGTGTGCTTGTGTGTATGCTATATACATAGATATCCAGTAATTTATTTTTATATAAGTACATAAATTAAATATATATTATTATTTATTATTTTATTTTAGGGGAAGGTTCTGGTTTTGTAACTCAGGAAGGTGTAATTTTACAAGTTTTTTAAATTTTATCAATGCAATTTTATCATCATCAGTATTTAAGAGCTATGCTCTTGTCGGTGGAGTAATCGCCACTCTTCTTTTTGCTGAGCCAGCCTTTTAACTCCCTCGTACGACACGACTGAAACTCTATCTTTTACTTGACTGAGATATGTGAGCCTGGGCCTTCCTCTGCGTCTTTGCCCCTCAATCTTGCCCTCCAGGATGTTTAAAAAGAATCTGTCGTGCAATTTTATATCGTGTATGTGTATGCACGCGGCGCGTAGGCGCGGTGGTGGCCGAGTGGATATGACGTCCGACTTTCAATCCGGAGGTCGCGGGTTCAAATCCTGGCTCGTACCAATGAGTTTTTCGGAACTTATGTACGAAATATCATTTGATGTTTACCACTAGCTTTTCGGTGAAGGAAAACATCGTGAGGAAACCTGCATACATCTGCGAAGAAATTCAAAGGTGTATGTGAAGTCCCCAATCCGCATTGGGCTAGCGTGGGGACTATAGCCCAAGCCCTCTCGCGCATGAGAGGAGGCCTGTGCCCAGCAGTGGGACGTATATAGGCTGAAATGATGATGATGATGATGATGTATGTGTATGAATTTATAATTTATAATTACTTATATTTCATTTACAGGGTTGGGGGCAATGTGAAATTCACGATCCGCGAAGCTCTAGAAGACGGAACGGAACAGAGCCATTCGAAGGAGGTGGTCCTTCCAGGACAACACACCATTTTCAACTTGGGTACTTACATTATTGAGTTTTCTTTAGTACTAGCTGTTACTTTACTTACATATGATTGTACTTACGTACCTATGTAAATATGTTTATACTAGGGATGTAACGATACATGATTTTGCCGATACGATACCGATACCGATTTTTGAAGTAAATAATCGGCGATACCGATACAGATACCGATATCAATGGCATAGTAGTTAGTTAATAAATCAAATAAATAAAGGAATTATAATACTTAATATGCATAAAACATACTTATGTATAATAGACACTCGATTTTGAGAAGTGTGAAAAATGTCAAATCAAAATCAAAGAAAACATTTATTTAGGTAACCATCAAGCAATCAAAGCAAAAGTAAATCCAAATCAGTAATTATAGTTCACTTTACGTACATTTTTTTATGGAATCAAAGTTTATACAAATTATTAGCAGCGTCGTTCGTTTTCGCACATTTCAAACTGTGATATCGGCTGAATTTAAATTAGTGATGCCGATATATCGGCCTATATATCGGTATCGGTATCGTTACATCACTAATTTGTACGGGTCAAATCTTGCAAGTTAAATTTGACCCGCTTCCCAGTTTCCGATAAAGCTGCAAATTTGCATACGTGTGTAAATCGGGAGACAATGCAATTTTGTGGTACCATGGAGCTAATCTGATGATGGAGACAGGAGGTGGCCATAGGAACTCTGTGATAAAACAACGCAACCTAATTGTGTTTGGGGTTTTTAGAATTGTATCGACGAGTATTAGTTGTCTGTGGAAAGAAAAGTACAGTCAGCGATAAAAGCTTGTACCAAAAATGAAATATTTGCCAAAAACTTTTGGTTAGTGGGATTAGATGATCCTTATGTTATGGACACTGAAGTCAACGAGGACATTTTAAAGTTAACGTCTATTTATGTTTTTCCGCCATTCAAGTATAGACTGATAATTCGTGCTTCTCAACCTTTTGACAATCATGCAACCATTACAAAACTATGACATTTTGACATATTACTTTTACAGACCGTCAGAAGTCCAAGCTGTACGTGGGCGGTGTTCCATCCAATTCCAAGCTGCAAGGTGTCAGTTACCCGGCGTTCGAGGGTCAGATCGAGGAGCTCATGCTGGGTGACACGCCCGTTGGTCTGTGGAACTTTGAGGCGGCGCAGAAGCTGAAGGGGGCCAGGCAGAGGTGAGTTGCTTATATTCAGAAAATTGTACAGTCAATGTTTTAAATATTGATACGGACTAAGTGCCAAAATATGTAAACACTATAGTTCGTTTTTTTTAGCATTAGAAAAAAGGTTAACAATCTTGACGTGTCTTTTTATTGAAAAATAAGTCACGGCAAATATGTAACAATTATGAATCATATACGACTATTTACATTCTTTTGCTTTCATAAGTAATAGTTACTGATTTTTAAGAAGCGTTTTTCAATATAAGACACGTCAAGATCGCGTAGCATTTTTCTAATGCTAAAAAACGAACTATATCTTTTACAAATTTTTGGTACCTACTTTGTCCGATTTAATACCTTGACTGTTAGCAATGGACTAATACTTTCTTAGGTAGTTTACTGACTCATGATTTGAGTAGATAATTGATTGAGTAGATACAAATAAATTGATTATAATCGTACGTGTATGTTTGCAGAGATAAGCTGATAACTTCCCAATCCGGCCCTCAAGAGTACCGCTTCAATGGCCGCGCTCACGTCACCATGCCCGTCCAATCCCACGACCCACAGAAGAACCACGTACTCCTGTTCTTCAGGACTTACGCCAGAAATGGTCTGATCTTCCTAGCTGGAGATGATAGAAACTTCTTCTCGATTCAGATGCAAGATGGGAAGGTGTATCTCCAGGTTAGTTACACAGTTGGTAGGATATCTAGGCTAGATCTAATTGATGGATCCGATCAAGCAAGTGACCATGCCTGTCCAATCACATGACCCGCAGAAGAACTACGTGCTCCTATTCTTCAGGACCTACCTATGCCAAAAACGGTCTTATCTTTTTGGCTGGAGATGATAAGAATTATCTTTTTGACTCTATTCAGATGCAAGATGGAAAAGTGTACTTGCAGGTAACCTCATGTTTTCTTTAGATGGGTAGTGTCTCTAATTTAAGGGTCAGAAGGTCAAGTGACCATGCCACTATCCCAAGACCTCTTCACGTTTTTCAAAACCAGGAGTGGAGAAGATCAGGTCGATCTTCTAAACTGGAGCTGAAATATTTAAGAATTTTAATGCTGGGATAAAAAGCTGATGGATTTTATGTCTAGTGAGCTGCGAAATTGCATGGAGAAATTATGAATGAATTCATTAGGTAATAAATTCCATGCACTTTTGTGGCTGATGGTACCTTTTGTTTCCCATGACGTCAATGGCAACTGACGTTTCGAGTCTACTGTACTACGCCTTCAATGTGAATTATAAGATGTTCTGTTTTGATTTTTATTGAATTTTCTCTCAAAGGTCTCCCTCGGCAACCCCGAAGAGCTGGTAATCGTCGGGACAACCAAAGAATACAACGACGGCAAATGGCACAAGCTGGACGCGAGACGGCATCTCAAGAGCAGCTGGCTCAGCGTCGACAATGAGAGCAGTCAGATGGTGTCTCCGTCTACACAGGTAGGTGTGACAGGGATGGAAGGCTGACTGCGCGTAAAAGATTTTTTTTTAATTTTAATGTAATTTTCTGGTCTCCAGGATTGTTAACTAAAACTTCTTAAAGTAGGCAAGCTCTTGGGAATGGGGTTCTACTCGTATAGACACCCCACTGCTGCAAACTATTTAGCTCTTATTGTGAAAAAGATAAAACCTACTGTTTTAAATAAATAAAATAATACAATGGAGCTATTGGAGCTATTTTTAACGCGCGGGAAACAATATTAAAGTAGACTACGCTTAGGAATTTATAAATAAATTAAGTGATGCCAAATAAATCAATTATATGCCTAAAATGCCTTATATCATTTTGGACAAGAGCTGATACTTACTCTTCAAACTGCTGGATCGATTTCTTTCAAACATATAAACCACTGCAAAGAAACTCGCTTGCACGTAAAGAAAATCGCGTCGAAATCGGTCCATCCGTTGGAGAGCTACGGTGCCATAGAAAGACAGACATTGGCATCAAACATATACCTACTCGTACCCCTCCCCCCGTTTTGGGTCAGGGGTTAAAAAAATAATGTTAGAAGTGACTAAAATAGGTTGTAAAGTACATGCAAGCTCACATTAAAACGCTCTTACATATATAATTCTGCCCTGCTAAGCCAAAGAGCGCTATCTCAAAAGAAAATTCATTGCTAACTTATACTTTATAAGTTTCTACGTATTACCAAAAAGAATAGATAGTATAGAGGGGTCCTGTCATTGTAAATTTTGTAGTCACTGTAAATTTACTGCCATCTATCGACACACGACTAAAACTCAAAATGAAAACGTATAAAGTTATCAAAAAATTTATATATATGGATAAATGATTTTATTATTTTTATATCATTTTGATCCATGTTCATTCACTGATATCTATGTGTTAAAATTGTTAAATATGAAACGGTGTCGTCACGCCATCTAGCCGAGGATAGGCTAAAGGTGTGTGCGCCATCTATTCGAGAATGACTTTTGCTTGAATTCCGAGGCACGTTTTTTCCTTAGACTTTATTCGTCTTATACGAAGTTACATATGTCTTTGGTATTACTGAGAATTCCATTTCCAAAATCATTTATTTTTGAGATAGCGCTATTCGGCTAGGAGGGCAGAATTGTACAAGTACAAATCAGTTGAACTGTTGTTAACATCTAGATAATAAGATATCCAAAGAATATGACATAATATTTTTTTTAGAGCGAAATCTACGCGGTGGACAGCATGAACTTCGGCGGTAACAATAAGGGCATCATCCAAATCACTGACCAAGGATTCGATGGTTGTATGAGGCAGATCAGTGTGAACGAAGCCAGCGTGGACCTTAGCAAGAACAGTGTGGAGTCTATCGGCGTTGGAGACGGGTGCAAGGTAAGTAAAAATAGAAGGAGGAAGGGGGATGGAACGGAGAATGGGAGGGGAGAATGTAAGCGAAAGACATATTAACTCACATTTATAAACGGGTCTCACGCGAATTTTATTTAATTACCTTGATTTACCGACGTTTCGACACAGGTTTCACTGGTCGTGGTCGCGGCTGACTGCATGATGTCCCAGCAAAATGTCAAAACAGAGTCTTTATATGTGAGTTAATATGTATGTGTTCAAAATGCGAAAGTTTAAAATATTGTAAGCGAAAGAGTTAATAAGGTTCCGTTAGCTAAGAATGATGGCATTTGCTGCATTTGACAAATTCTCATAGCCCAAGTAAAACAAAAATTCGGAAAACAGTATTTTTTAATGAATGTTATTAAAATGCTATAAACTTTTTTGCATTTTTATAACTAACCGTCGTATTTGTATGTACCTATATGAAATATCAATCGTATCGGGCACGGAATGTAACGCGACACGGACTACTATGTCCACTAGAACGTGTCCACATCGTTTCATACTCGTGCATAACGGGTTTAGTGCCCGTCGTAACCGCGTATCATCCCCATATCATCCGCCTATAATCCCCGTAGCATCTGCGTTTCATCCCCTTAGTACCCGCATATTATTCGCGAGAGCAAGACTCGTTAGAAAGAGCGACCGAATAGTTATCAGACTGGCAAGAGCGAGCAAGAAATATGGCAACGCGTTTATAACGGGCTTAGAACGGTCACCGTACGCGGTTATAACCCGTATGCTCACCGTTTCACCGCCTGCACGCACCGTTCTGGCAACGTTGCGTGCCGTGCACGGAGCGTTTCGGCACCGGCAAAATATCCTCGCTGACAATTTTTGACGGTCCGTGCATGGCACGCGACGGGTATGGTCAGAGACGGAACGGGCTAGTGGGCATAGTCTCATACTTTTTAATACAAAGAATATTTTTTTGCCTGAAACGTTCCTACTACGGTCATGGTACGATACGGTGTAGTGGGCAGATACCTTTAACGGTTCGTTTTCTTTCCAGTTCGCATCACTAGTGTCCTTGTCAGGTGGAGACAGCACCCTGCGCTATATGAACATCTCCACAGAGAACCTGCAGTTGACCTTGAAATTCAAGACGGACCAGCCTGACGGCCTCATATTTGTCTACATAAGTAGAACACAGACGCCTACTATGCAGGATAGTTTGACGCTGTCCCTGACTAATGGTAAGGATATCAACCTTAGAGCATTTAATAATTGGAGTGGCCTTTAAGAGCTTACCCCTCTGCCGAAAAACTTGCACAATAGGGAATATTAGGCAAAGCTCTGCGTAGGTGGCACCTTTGTGGCACATACAGTAAACAAACCACATTAACACACGTCAATCACAGTTTCGTTATCTAATCTCTCTATCACTCTTGCATATTCGAGCGATAAAGAGGCAGATAACTAAATTTTGATTTTCGCGTTTACCGGTAGGCCCTTGTTAACAAGCCGCCTTGATGCATCAATGTCATATTTTATTGTCTGTGAAAACTTGTCAAAAAACAGTTTAAGGCACAGTATGTATAAGTTGGTCTATGAATTTACTGAGTCGGTAGTGCTGCACTCTGGCGGCAGAACATTGCAGTAATATCCCCTATTGGAGTGGCCTTTAAGAGCTTACCCCTCTGCCGAAAAACTTACACAAGTGCAAACTTTTGTATGGACTGACAGGGCTATTTGTACGTTACGTACAAATCTTGTAGAAATAGCAACACATTTGACGCCCCATCCCCCGCAAAAATGGCAGACCGTTTCGTACAGAAAATGACAGTCATGACGTCTCCAGTTACTAAATGCTCTAAGAGATCAACTCACGTGATTGGAAACCGAAATACGCACCACAGACTGTACTGGAGCGTAATAGGAACATTTGATTTACTCCACTAGGTATATAATCTGTAATGGCGGACTAATACAAGCGCGACAGCGCGATATTCCGCTTTGGAGACGTGCAGACCACTAAATCACGCACATCACATTGCACGCAGAGAAGATGGCCGATGGGGTCGAAAAGTGCTCGAGTGGAGACCACGGACTAGCAAGCGCAGCGTAGGACGGCCACCCACAAGATGGACAGACGACCTTGTTAAGGTCGCCGGAGGACGCTGGATGCGGGTCGCTTTCAACCGGTATGAATGGAGGTCCAAGGGGGAGGCCTATGTTCAGCAGTGGACGTCTTATGGCTGAGATGATCACAGAAGTGGAACGGAAAAGCAAACCATACGTTCTTTCGTTAGGGTTCCGTACCCAAAGGGTAAAAACGGGACCGGGTAAGACTCCACTATACGTCTGTCTGGGTTTCCTAATCACAAAGAAGTCTGCTCTTGTAGTATGAGTGTTAGGCAACGCGCATTTAACAGTCTGGAGTCGCAGGCGTTAATAGGCTAGGGAGACTGCTTACCATCGGACGGGCCGTAAGCTTGTTTGCCAGCGATGTAGTATTAAAAAAAACGCATTCAAGGAAACACCAAGTTTTGGTAAAATATAACTTTCCTTATTACAAAATTTAATTCTTCTTATGTTTCACAGGAAAACTAGTCCTAATGAGCCCTCGAGACACACTGGACACTTCGCAGACATACAACGACTCTCAGTGGCACGTGGTGACTGTGAGTCATGGCGCCGCGCTCCGTATGAGAGTAGACGACTATGATCACTACAGGTGAGGAACTAATAAATTGGTAGTCGTAGGCCCACTTGCACCATTCCACTAACCCGGGGTGAACCGGTTAAACCTGGAGTTACCATGGTTACCAGTGCAATTTGACACTGGGTTAACGGTTTAACCGCTTAGCCCCGAGTTAGTGGGATGGTGCAAGTGGTGCTTAATGTGCAAACTGAGTTGACGCTCCATATTTGGTATATAGTCTTACCCCCTTCCTTATTCATAAACGTTTGCTAACGTTGACAAGTCGATAATAATCGTTTGCCCCTTTCCGAAGTATTGCCACGATGGAAAAGGACAAACGATTATTATCGGCTTGCTAACTTTAGTAAACGTTTATGAATAAGGCCCACTTGCACCATCCCACGGGGTTAAGCGGTTTAACCGTCAACTCAGTGTCAAATTGTACTGGTAACCATGGTAACTCCAGGTTTAACCGGTTAGCCTCGGGTTAGTGGAATGGTGCAAGTGGGCCTAAGGGGGTTAAAGTACAAACTGAGGGGGCTGCGACTAACTCTGAGTACATATTAACATGACAGATGATAGGTAGTTTGCATGGATTATCTTAACCAAAGACATATGTAACTTCGTATAAGATGAATAAAGTCTAAGGAAAAAACGTGCCTCGGAAATCAAGAAAAAGTCATTCTCGGATAGATGGCGCACACACCTTTAGCCTATGCTCAGCTAGATGGCGTGACGACGCCGTTTCATATTTAACAATTTTAACACATAGATATCAGTGAATGAACATGGGTAAAAATGATATAAAAATAATAAAATCATTTATTTGATAATTTTATAAGTTTTCATTTTGAGTTTTAGTCGTGTGTCGATAGATGGCAGTAAATTTACTGTGACTACAAAATTTACTATGACAGGACCCCTCTATACTATCTATTCTCTTTGTCTTAACTATAAGATGGAGCGTATAACTGACGACCGGTCTGGCCTAGTGGGTAGTGACCCTGCCTGTGAAGCCGATGGTCCTGGGTTCGACGCCCGGTAAGGGCATTTATTGGTGTGATGAACACAGATATTTGTTCCTAAGTCATGGATGTTTTCTATGTATTTAAGTATTTGTATATTATATTTATCGTTGTCCGAGTACCCACAGCACAAGCATTCTTGAGCTTACCGTGGGACTTAGTCAATTTGTGTAAGAATTTCCTTATAATGTTAATAATACGAGGTCCTTATAATATAGCTGATATAGCTAATATTGGAACTTATTAATTTTTTTATTAAGTATGGGAGCGCAATCAATAATTTCAGTACATCCGCGTTTGAATACGACCTGTACCTACCGCAAATTAAAAAACGACTTCTAGACATGAGCTAACCATACTAACATTACTAACCGCAATACACTTAGCTGGCCATCGTTGGACCTTGTCTTCGAAATAAGGTTCACGAATTACTAATTAAAAGTTTAGACCTCAAATAAAACGTGTAAGGTAAACGTACTGGTGCTTGACGCGGTCCCAGTACATGTCATCTTGAAACTTAAGTCATTCCGCCGTATTCGAACTTCAAGATATTCACTAGAGACGACACGTACTAGATCCATTCTAGATACGTTATAGTTTAGATTTTAACTAGTTCTCTTTTGCAGCGCAATTCGGGCAACCAATGCCACTTTTAAGATAGATCGTGTTAGATATCTATTAGATGTGAATTAGATCTCTAAGTAATATCTTGTGGAAATCGTTCAAGAGTATCTGCAGAATCGCGGAAATGTCTTTGACAGGTTAGATCTTAAACATATATACATAGATGTTTATTACAAAATCCGAATCGGGCCCATTGTCAATAGAGGTGACAGCAAGGTGTCATCTATTGGGCATTAGCATTAGTACCACCTCATGTTTCAGCTCCGACTCAGCGCCAGAGCCCCTCAACATCCTCGACGGGGTCCTGCTCCTCGGCGGCACCAACACCTACGTGGCCACCTACAAGGCGGCAACCAAGACTGCCTTCCGTGGTTGCATAGCCGACGCTACTATTAACGGACGAGTGTTGAATCTGCTCGAGCCTGCGAGTAAAAGAGGGGCTACGTTTGGACGGTGCGGGGACACTATCAGTGGATTCACGTCGTCAGGTTAGTTAATGAACTTGACGATGGTTTAGTGTATGAACCGCCCACAATTGGGTACTTTCCTCTACTTAAAATAAATTATTTCACACCGTGCACGAAATAAAGCACCAGATCATTATTAGAAAAACATAGATAGCAGTAATTTTTAAACACAATTTCTATTAATAAATCGGATGGAAGTATAAAAAGTAGGTGAGTTGACTGTGACGTCATTACCATACGTCGGACTCCAGCGGGCATTTTCGTGGCATGTCAGAATGATAGGTAAGGTTCGCAAATCAATCAATTCACTCTCGAGTATTTGTACTTAGTATTTGGTACCTAGTATTTATAATGTGAAATTCCAAATATCATAGCAACTAACTGCGTTATTTATAAACGTACTTGGACTACACATAAGTTAAAATGGCGAAAAAGTTCGTTTGGCTTTATCCGTCACTCAGACAATTGCAGCTGTGAGAAAAGAACAGAACAAATGAGTTAACTGGGCATGTCAAGTTCTATGAACACGGCTCTAAAGCTGTACGTTAGTTAGGTGTTTATTTTTTTTATATCCTTTAAATTTTAAATAAAAATAAGATTGAATAGTCTGTGTTATATTTGATTTAATTTACATTCATGAACAACAGTCATAATGACGCATGTCAGCTATTTATTTGTTTTTTAAGTGGCCACTTCAGTGGGCTATCAGTCATCACTTCAAAGAGTATTTACACATTAAAGATGAATAAATGATAACGGGTAATTAATTTAATTAACTATGTTACAAATACTAGGTACATTATAATGTAAGATGTAGTGTAGATGTAGTCTAGTATGTAGTGTAGGTACATTATAATACTCGTAAGTTAAGATTTTTTTGTAAATCTTACCTTGCCCTCAAACTGCCCGCTATAGTCCGACGTTTGGTCATTACACACGTTTTCATATTATAAATTCTTAGAGAATATAACCAAACGGAGTGGTCATTAACAGGCGTTCCCCTCTGTCGACAATAGTCGGCCAATGGTCAACCACATGTCAGCCACATGTATGGACTGACGTTTATCTGACATGGCTATGTTTACGTTACGTATACGTTTGATGTGCCCCTCCCCCGCAAAAAACGACAGACTATTTTGTACCGAAAATTATAGACATGGCGCCTCCGTTGGTTATATCCTCTAAGTATAAAATCCATACTAGCAATACTAGCAAATCGTTTTGACAGTTCTAAAAAAGAAGCTGATTTGACTACTAGGAAAGTAGCCAATTTGCTGGAAGATTAACTGGTAGATAACGCTTTACTCGTGCAACAGCAAAGACATATGTAACTATCTATTCTCTTTGGCAACAGTAATACGTGTTTGGGGACACGTAATAAACTCAAACATAATATTCGTAACAAACTCAAACAACGACCCCTATCAAAAATACCCGTTACCCCTGACCCAACGTTAGTACTTTAATAAGCATTTGTTGTAGAAACGACGTGGGAGGAGCACAGAGTGGAGCCGACCAGCCACGTGCTGCCGACAGTACCTCCCCCCGCACCCGACAACCCGTTCCAGGGTGAGGTGGAGACCCAGCCACCACCAGGTATTTTACTTCAGTTTATATTGCGTTTTATTGTCTAGTTCTCTATTATAAATATGTTCCATTCTCACAAATAACCTTACTTCTGGTCGGGATTGTATTACTTTACTAATCTTGCTATGCTATCTTGCTAATGTTTTTATCAGCCCGAGTGGAACCAGTCACCCGACCGCCTGTCACCCAGGCGCCAGCACCGTCAACCTTGCGACCGACGACGCCGCGACCGCCACCGCAGCCCCAACCAGGCTGCGCGTTGGCTCACGACAGACATTATGCTATTGGAGACCCCACTGAGGGTTACAGGTTTGGTAAGTAAAAAATCATTAACATATTCACTGCCCCCAACGCACATGTGCGTTCACCGTCATATAAGTTTGTTCCTAGGCCACGCCCCCTGGCAGTGAATGCGTTAAAGGCAAATCACAAAAGTGATTTCTAAGCTCAACGAAGACATTGTGATCTCACAGCTGGCCCCTTATCTGGAACTTACGTTTGATCATTTGGTAGTCACTAGTTGTTATTCGGTGAAGAGAACCGCCAAAATATTTGTGAAGGAAACCTGAGCGATTTTGGGTCTACATTCAGATCTGATATTTAAAGAAACAGGAGATAAATGGAAACTTGTTTTATCATCAGGTACTCGCGAAGACAGTCGCATTGAGTACGCCAAGCTGCCTGGCCGGCAGTCAGATGAGCTGGATCTGATGGTGACCTTGAGGACCTTCGACAAGCATGGTGGTATCATCTTCTACGCTACAACCGAAAGAGCTCCGGACCAGTTCTTGGCTATTTACATGAAAGATGCTCAAGTAAGTAATACTAAAAAAATACGTACCTAAAATAAGCACGCGTCAGTTGACATAAGAGAGTTGATTTGCGTTTTAAGATCCTGTGCATCCAATATTCACATCCCTTTCCAAATTCTACGACATGTTAACTATTTTCCAGATACACTTCACCTTCAACTGCGGCGGTGACACCGCCACCATCGTCTCCCCCGACACGTATAGCGGCACAGACTGGCACACGGTCACCGTCAGCCGCACCAGCGGTCATGGAAAACTTACCGTCGACAACCAGATGGTCGGGGAAGCGAGTGTTAGCTGTAACAATCCGGTGCCTTTGGCCGCTCCGTACTATTACGGGGGGTTGAAGAACGCTGAGATTGCGAAAACACATCTTGAAGTGAGTATTGAAGACCCTTAGAAGAAGTTTATGGTACAGATTGAACTAGCCTTGGTCATGGCAAGAATAACTAGATGATTGGAGAAGCAGTGTCAGCAGTAATAATCTCAAGGATCTCCATAACTCCTAGTCATATGCTGTCCTCAACCTGAAGACTACTGACAGCGCAAAGACTTAAGTAACTAATGTTGCCTGAATAAATATAATTTAATTTTATACTATAATTACCATAATAATAGAGATTATAATGTCAGGCATCGACCCGTTATGTGGTCGATTTTAGTTCACGTCTAAGAGAACCCTCTTAGGTCCTTATTACATCATCATCATAACGATCTTGTCGGTGGAGTAATTATCTTTTCTTTCTTGTACCAGTCTTTTAATTTTCTCATACGTATTATTTTTCATTTGGCTGAGATATGTAACTTTAGTCTTTCCCGCCTTCTAGCTCTTTAAGTGAGGCCTATGGATATATCCATATTAATAAGTCAACTCTTCTATTACCAGGATTTCTACCAACCCTTCAAGGGTTGCCTCAAAGGGCTCATCATGAACGGGCAGTACGTGACCGAGGTGCTGCGCAGAGTCAACGCTCTGCGCTGCACGGATAATATAGAAGATGGTGTTTACTTCGGGCCTTCGACGAATACCACTAGCAATTACTTGAAGGTAAGTTGTTCCTTTTTTTAATGTTCCAATTTATACCTGCAGCTATGTATATTATATAGATATATATAGTTGAAAAATAAGATATCGAGTTATACTTAAAAGTCTAGGTGGAAATCTTGGAAATCTTGATCTCACGCGCTTAAAATATCCTGAGTTGAGTAATTTAAGAGCATGTCTCTAAATCTTCCGTGTCTTTTAATATTATATGAGATTCGTTATCTTCGCAATGGATGATTTACATATCCATGCAAAATTAACGATCACAAAGCCTCGGACAGACAGACGGACGGACATGGCGAAACTATAAGGGTTCCTAGTTGACTACGGATCCCTAAAAAGAGCAAAAAAAAACTAACCCAATTGAAATAGTTTTTTAATCTTTTGTTTGTTAAATTTTAATTAGTGAATTTTAATAATATTATATCGTACGTGTAGACATCTTCTTTCGTTCGTCTGAGCTATCTCGGCACCGTATAGGCAGTGGCAGTGATAAAGTGTGGAAGTACTTTATTTCATATTTTCACATTTAGGGCTCATTTAGACGATGCGAGAACACGCATGCGAGTTTCATTACATTGCGGGTTTTGATCGGTCGGTTGAATTGGACGTAACCAAAATCGCATGCGAGTTCGCGCGCCGTCTAAATCAGCCCTTATTGTAACACTTCCTCGCCCAGTCAGTTTGCTTGTACCGATTCTAAAGGAGATCCAAGTCTGTAACAATTTTAAAGTCCTAAATAAATAAAAAGGGAGATTTTACATAGATCAACCTAGCCCCAAACGGCCCAAACTAAGCAAAGCTTGTACTACGGGTGCTAGGCCACGATATACATACTTATATATGTCGGCGGCCGATCGTAAGATCAGGCATATCGTGAAATTCCTAGGCATATCGTGAAACGTGAAAATCTTTGCCTCGTTCCCTGAGTCGACGGAGCCCCGCTACGCGGGGCTCCTATTTCTGGGCAGTTTGCCCTTCGGGCATCTGAAGCAACCTAACGAACCTATCCTACCTATGTATTGGTTTAATGTGACTATCGTCAAAACATTACACAGGAACATTACGATCTACCTGATCTTAAGATCGGCTTACGACATATAGATAAATACTTACTTATATACACAGAAAACACCCATGACAGGAACAAATATTTGTGCTCATCACACAAATACCTATAGGGATTCGAACCCCGGACCATCGGCTTCACAGGCATTCACTACCCACTAGGCCAGACCGGTCGTCAAATACGTTTATTAGAAGAGATTGTATACCTACATACTCGTACTAACTTATCTTCACACTGCACTGGTATTTTATTTATATATGCTAGTAACTACTTGTTCGATAATGTTTTTTTTTTTGACATGACGCACGAAGATTTATGCAAAGATTTTTATATGTGTATGTAGTGGGTATTAATGGCTTATCACGTTAAGTTAAACAACCAAATTTTTCTATCACCAGCTCCAAGAATCCAACTTCCGCGTCGGCATCAGCCTCTCCGTCTCGATGGAGATCAAGCCCCGCAACACGACGGGCCTGCTGCTGGCCGTCCACGGGAAGAAGGACTATCTGGTGCTGGAGCTACTCGAGCATGAGGTGGTGGTCAACGTGGAGAACGGGAAGGGGGAGTTCCACGCGAGCTACAAGCTCGCCGAGCCCACCTCGCTGTGCGACGGCAACTGGCACAAGATACAAGGTGCCACATACTTGCATTGATTAAAACACATGTGGGTCGATCAACTATTTCTTGTTATTCTGTCCCATCAGCCAGGAGACAATAGTAGCATAGTTAGAAGAGCTGCTGTACCCTGTTCTACAAACGTACTTGGTAGATGTCTCACTATGGAAAGGCCTTATAACTACTAAAAAATTCAAGTTTGGTTCATTTAAATACGAAAAAACTAGTATTTTAATAAGAGTGACCCAGGAGACCGTAACCATGGCAACTAGTGACAAGAAAAAGTTGATTCACCCATGTAACGCTGCGTCTTACGTAAGCGAACAACTCGCGAGCGCGACGCGGCGCGGCGCGGCGGGCCCAAGGCGTTCGCGTTCGCAACGAGATCGCCCACGTAGGACACTTCCATAGGTATCAAAGGATTGATTCACCCCGCGCCGCATCGCTTCGCTTCGCGTTCGCGTGTTGTTCGCATACGTAGTACGATGCGTAAAGTGGTGGTACTAGTGCTCGACATGCTAATGCCCAATAGATGGCTGCTGTCACCTCTATTGACAATGACTTATGTTTCAAGATGACATGTACTGGGACCGCGTCGAGCACCAGTACCACCACCTTACATACACTCACACACTTAGCATACAGTCAAGACTCTCAAGAGCTATGAAAATGGGTCACCAAGTATGAAAATTACTATTAAAACTGACCTTAATTCATTTGTCATAATCATAATGTAAGAACAATAATGAGGATTGGGGTAAGTTTTAACAGATAACGTCATTGACACTGGAGAGCAATCGAAACGGGTCAACTAATATGAAAATTTCCATAAACAGTTACCTTTTCTCATTGATCTTCAGTGTAATATTGTGACAAAACCAGATTAAGCTGAAATACACTCAAAAGCAACGAAAATAGGTCAAATTTCGTAAAAAATACCGGGACACACAAAAACAATCAAAATGGGTTTAATTTCATTAAAAATAACTGGTCACTTTTGGCAATAAGTACCTATTATCCATAAAAAATACCAATTTTCATTGCTCGAAAGTGTTCTAGGACACTAGCGACCAGCTGAAGTAGATAGGTAAGTAACTGCACGAGGCACCAGCAGGCGTGGCTCACTCTAGTCGCGTCGCTACATGTAGGTACATGCGGCCCACACCAATTTTGGTGTCTAGCAGTAGGTAGTTGCCGCGCACCGCTACGGAACGGACGCCTGATCGCGCTTATAATATATCTCTCGTAATAGACGCATTTTGTTAGAAAGTGAACCTTCTGTATACCTATAGTACTATTATTTATTCTGTGGCATCAGTCAGTACATCCGTGGATATTTACCTACGTACCTATATGTATATTTCTGTACGGTTACCATCAGTTTGTCACTGACATAAACGCCGTCGAGAACGTAATTTACTTTCTATACATCTCGCTCGCACTCGCATATTAGTGCAAACGGGATGTATAGAAAGTAAATTACGTTCTCGACGGCGTTTACGTCAGTGACAAACTGATGGTAACCGTACTGGTTGGAGTTCTACCGCTGAGAGCGTCGCTGGTGCGCTCTCAGGTGACTGACATCGCCAATTTTCACAGCGAATGTGCGACCACACTCGCTGCAGGTCAGCACCCCTCCGATACAATTGTAAAGTATGGCCAAAGAGAATTGACTACATAATTTACTTTGACACTAAGAGCGTTTCACATTGTCCGATCCGATACCGGGTATAGGATCCTACACCCGCGAAGCCAGGCCGCTGGGGCGGGCCCAGGCGCCGTATTTAGCGGTCACGCACACTACAACAAGCATTATGTTATGCCTACACATACGCACACAAACAAATATTATCGGTTCGACAGCTGATGGGGGGCTCCGAATGGCTGAATTTATCGGAAGCGCCGCACCGATATTGGATGTTGGAAGGCGCCTATGACAAAAACAGCTGCAGAAGAGTTCCATTGGCATTAAGTCCGCCTTTTTGCGTTATTTATCGTTTTTTAGTAATATGATTTATTAAATGCACAAATAAATACAGAGAAACACATATTTCTTACATTTTACTTCCTACCGACATCCGATATCGGATCGGACAATGTGAAGCAGCTCTAATTCTCTATACACTCTAAGATTCTATTTGGTATGGCTACAGGTGGTCTAGCATTTATGTTTTAGGAATAGAGCAATGACAAGATATTTACAAATATTTTTATCAATTCAAGTACAGTCGCCATCAGATATATCGGAGCGGCCAAGGTGTTCACAATATCTGAACACGCGCTCTAACGCCCTGACAATAGAGGCGTGTTCCGATATTTGTGAGCACCTTGGCCGCTCCGATATATCTGATGGCGACTGTACAAAGAAAACCTTTTTTTGCAGTACCTACGTATTTACTTGACTTATGTACTTACAATATACAAAAAATAATATCTGGGAGACCGAGCTTTGCTCGGAAAACATATAAAAACTCAAAACTACGCGTTTTCCCAGAGATAAGACCTAGCTAGATCGATTTATCGCCCCCGAAAACCCCGATATAGCCAATTTCATCGAAATCATTAGATCCGTTTCTGAAATCCCCGAAATATATATATATAAATAAACAACAATTGCTCATTTTAATGTTTTAGATAGATAGATAGATTAGATATAGATTAATCAAAAAAAGTGACTAAAAAATAAAAGCAAAAAGTTATTAGCAGAGCGTGGTTTCGATCCACGGACCTCTGGGTTATGGGCCCAGCACGCTTCCACTGCGCCACTCTGCTCTGTGAGTGAAGAGGCGAAATTGTCGACCGCCTTCTAACAAAGGGTTTGGAATAGAATATAGATGACGTCATAGCAGTGTCAGGTTACAATGTACAGTCCTTTGCAATAATACAAGTATCATACGCAATAAAAATTTAAAACGAAATTTTTTTTTTGTATTTTTTTTCTTTTATAATGTTTTCGACGTGTAATGTAGGTATGTGTGCGTTAACGAAATGTCTGAATATTAAGAAAGCGCCCATTATTGACCGAAGCGAAGCGAAGGTCTACGTTTTGACTCGGGCATTTTGCTTTCGTATGTCCGGATGTTCTCCTCTACAGGTCGCAATTCTTAACCGATTCTCATGAAATTTTGTGACCAGATTCTATGACTAAATAATTTTTTTTTGTCAATCCGGTTTTTGGAAATTTTAATAAATGGCGGAGTCGTGATACCTGTCGCCTAAACAAATAGTCGTATCGATATCATAAGAGTTTTTTCTTTTTGATATATGTTTATAGATTAAATGGCCAAAAATTCAGAAAATTTGTATCGCTGGTTTCTGCGGTATTTAGATATTTAGTTTTTACTTGAGAATGAGTAGCTAAATTTCGTCAGCTTTAGTAAGAACTATCATGGCGCATTTTGCAAACGTTCGCTTTTTTGTTTGCATAGGGAGGTCCCTGGTTCCATCCCCAGTAATTGTATGCTGCTACATAACTTTTTGTATTTTTTTATACTTAAATTTCGTATCAATTGTTGTTTTTTATTTTATTTTTTTATTTTGAAAAAATGAAAAAAATCGTATTTTTTATTTATCAAGCGCGGGCTAAGCGCATTCGTTTATTTTTTGCAAGAGATGATGCTTTTTGAGGCTTTTTGCGCTTTAAAGAAAATTTGATTCTTGAATATACGGCGCCATACCTTTGGCCTATGCTCGTCTAGATGGCGACACCATTTTATATTTAACAATTTTTACTCATATCAGTAAAAGAACATGGATCAAAATCATATGGCGTTCTAAAAATAAAAAAAATCATTTATCCATACATATATACATTTATTGATATTTTTTTTCATTTTCATTTTAATCCTGTATCGAAAGATGGCAGTAAATTTACTGTGACTACAAAATTTAGTATGACAATAACCCTCTACTACATATAGGGACCTTGCGCGTTGGAGGGTCTGCCATCTTGTGGCCTGAATCGGAAACATGTACATTGCCAAAACAAGTTCTACCATCTACCGTTCTTGTAGTACGTTTCCTTATCCATAGTAGGTTCTGTCATCTTGTGGGCTACATCGGAAGCATGAACGTCACATTTACGCCTCACGCCAAAAATCTGACGGCTCCTATGCTACCCCCTATAGTTCACGCGCGCCCACTATAGGGACCGTGCGCGTTGGAGGGCCTGCCATCTTGTGGCCTGAATCGGAAACATATGTGCACATGTACATTGCCAAAGCAAGTGCTACCATCTACCGTTCTCGTAAGTACGTTTCCTTGTGCATAGTAGGTTCTGCCATCTCGCGGGCTACATCGCATCATAAACTACTCATCTACGCTTCGCGCCAAAGATCTGACGGCTCCTGTGCTGCCCCCTATAGTTCATGCACGTTCCCTATACACTTTATTCTCTTTAGATTAGATATTTAAATTCTTACTCGAGAATAAGTAACCAAATTTCGTCAGCTCATCTAAATGCTATCATAGCGCAGTTGGAAAGACGCTTACAAGCAAGGATATGGGATAGGTACCCGGTTCAATCCCCAGTAAATGCAATTTTTTTTATTTTTTTTTGCACTTAAACATCGTATTGCTGATTGATCAAGCGAGCGCGAAGCGCGAGGTAAGCGTATTCGTTTGAGTTTTTGTTTGAACATTTTTTTAGCGGTTTTAGTTCAAGGGCATGGCTGTTCCAGGAGTCAATTTCCACTTACGTTTATAGCATGGGCGGTCACCATCCATAAATCGCAGGGGTTAACATTGCCTAGGGTAGTGGTCGACCTTGGGCTCAGGGAACTAGCTGTAGGTTGCTCGTACGTTGCGCTTTCCCGGGCTCAAAGTCTAACTAACAATAATGTTAGTTAGACTTTGAGCCTTTTAATTTGGATCGCCTCGCTAAAATGGCCCATAATTTCCGGAAATCATTTTTTCTTCGAGGCAATTACTCCGTTCTCATTTTTTCCCAGTGGAATTTCTTCGCTTTATTTAATTTTTCGTGTACATTTTTTCATGAACTAAATTTTCCTGTTCTCAATTTATTCCCTTTTATTTTTAATCCTAGTACTTAGTTAAAATAACCAGTAGGTTTTTTTTTTCACTAACTAAATATTCTCTATCTCCATATTTTCTCTTTTTTTTAATGCTAGTGGTAAAAATAACCAGGTTTTTTTCAAATAGGTAGGTTAGGGTTATTTTTTTTGATGACCCTAAAAACGTAACTGCTCCCAGAGATAGGTAGGTTAGGGTTATTTTTTTTTGATGACCCTAAAAACGAAACTGCTCCCAGAGATAGGTAGGTTAGGGTTATTTTTTTTTGATGACCCTAAAAACGAATCTGCTCCCAGAGGTAGGTTAGAGTTATTGGCTGACAGCGTTTGGTTTTTTAGATTATGCTTTAATTTTAGTGTTTTTGATATTTGTTGTATGTGAAATACCTACAAGTAACAAATATAATTACTACACTATTAACATACAGTAACAAGAAAATATTATCCTAGATATTTAAAAGAACGAAAACTATACGGAAAAGATTAATTTAAAAATATTAAAAATAGGCGATTGCGGAAGAAAACCATTGGGAAAATATGGGAACGGAGTAATTGCTACCGAGAATGCATGATTTCGGGAAATTATGGGCAACGCAAAATATGAGAACGGAGTAGGTAATTGCCTCGAAGAAAAAATGATTTTCGGAAATTATGGGCCACACTCGCGCACGAAGCTTCTTAGTTGCAGTTTACAGGTTAATTCAAAGGTAATGTTGGTTTCCTAACATAAGTAGAGTTAGACCAAGAAAAGTCTGCAGAGATTTTGACACTGGCACAAATAACATTGGCACTGCGTGTGCTGTCAAAATCTCTGCAGACTTTTCTTGGTCTCTCCACTCCTACTCTATCCACTTTTCTATACAATTAGTATGGCGACGTGTATACTTAAGGGGCATCGACCGTACACTGACATCGGGATGATATTTTTATCATGTTATTTAGTAGTCATCGTGCGTCTCGCTTGCGCCAATACATGTACGGACAAGAACGAGTGAAGTGCACGATAACTAAATGACATCAGTTAGATGTCTTTCTGATATCAGTGTAAGTTTGAATTGGCCTGTTAGCCAAAAATTGTTTCGTATGTCCATATATGTTCTACTCTACAGGTCACATATCTAAACCAATTCCCGAATTTTGTAAGCAATTGATAGTTAAGTTTTTATGGTCAAATCAGATTCTCTAAATTCTTCAAAACAACGGAACCATACATTTATTCAGTTTTAAACTCTGCTCGCGAGGTCTACAGCTCACAGAGCCACTAGTTATACCTAATGCACGATATTATTTAGTGTGAATTTAAATGTAGGTACGTATACCTACATTATGTAAACAGTGGAAATGAGAACGTTGAGAAGTGTGTGTGGTGTGAGATTACAAGATAGAATAAGGAACAGTGTGATAAGGGAAAAGTGTGGACTGAACGAAGATGTAGTGACAAAATTATATAAAATTATAATCTTACAATATTAAAACTAAAGTAATAATTTAGTGTAAAATTTATTTTTGTAAGATTTATTATGTTATTATTAAAGCTATGGGACTTTGTAGTCAATTACCTATCTACTTGTATTTATATCTAATTTAATTAACTAATGATAAAAAGTAAAAAGTAATCAACATAAGATTCATAACATGGCTTTTATTTTTTTGTTTGTTGAAGCGAAATTTGTTCAATTTTCCAATGCCCAATTGAGCTAAAATTTTGCGTAGGTTTATATAATTACCTTCGTAATCTCAATGACAATGCAATATTATCACAGAATAATTAATAGCACTAGGTACAGAAGATTCACTCTCTAACAAAACGCGTCTGTTACGAATAGGACAGATATGACCGCTAGGTGGCGACAGCGCCACGCGCGGCTTATGGCTAGTCACCAAAATTGGTGTGGGACGGATGTACTTATAGCTACCTGTTGCAAAACGACGAAATCGCGGAGTGAGTCACGCCTGTTATGAGATAAAATGACTCAATATCATTGCGCAATAGATGCGATAACTGTTTAAAAGTAGTCTAGATAACAAAATACATTTCATTTTACAAAAATAAGTGTATGGAAATTAAATTAACAAAATCTTTTTTTTTTCAGTGGCTAAAGCTCGTCACGTGGTCTCCGTGGGCGTCGACAACCATTTCGGCGACGCCGGCCTCGGCACCGGCCCCTCCACCGACACCCGCTCGGCCCTCTACATAGGAGGCCACGAGAAGGCCGTCGCGAGAGTCCGCGGTGTGAGATCTAAGCGCGGCTTCACCGGGTGTATAAGGAATATACAGATTCGGGAGCAACCGATATCGATACCGTTATCGGCGGCACACAGGGACACGCATGTTGGGGCTTGTCCCGTGGACTAAAGATATTTACACGATCGAAGTAAGAATTGATTCAAATCTTCTGTAGTACAATATTTTCTATAATATCTCCAATTTATACAATTTTACAGAAATCTAAATGACTCGAATATTAATAAGTTTAATCAAATACAAAAACGCCATTTTAATATGATTATCAATATGATTTACCTAAAGTAGAAAATATTGAATACATTTCTAGACATTTTAATATAAAACATATATTTTTATTTTCACTCCATTTTAAAACTCAACCCGTAGAAACAAATCTTACTTCGAATTACATATATCTTTACAAATTTGAATCTATTTTATATGTATCAAATATTAATATTTTATGCATTTAAACAGTGAATGATATGGCACATATTCAAAACCAAAGCAGTGACAATTTGAAGACCATTAATCAAGAATTAAATGTAATTTATAAAACAGTATATTGTGTGTTACTTTGCACAATAATACATAGGTAACATTAAATTGTACCTATATTATTTAAATATTTATAATTCGTTGTTTATTGTGACCCTGCAATTTATTTTTCCTCAAATTACTTCAATATTTTCAATGCTACAAACTTTTTATGTTTTCTTTTCTGGATAATCACTGCAAATCCAGTATAGAGTTAGACCAAGATAAGTCTGCAACGATTTTGATAGCATACGCAGTGCAAATGTTACTTGCTAACTTCTATGAAATTGTGACGTAGGTACTTGTAAAAAACACTCCCACTGTACTTTGCAGACTTAACTTGGTCTCTATCTATTTCTTACCTGTTTATAACTATTACCTATGTATTAATATAAGTTTATGTATTAGCGAAATATATCTGCCTCCATCACCAAATCAATAGAAATAAATAGAACCAAAACTAAGTGTTGTTTCGTTTTCTTCTACCCTTTTAACGCCAAACAATAATGTTGATTTTCAGATTTCAGTTGATACTTACAAAAAACCTTATCCCCAGAACTCACTTTTTTTGCTTTTATACCTACTCAGAATTGTTCTCGACGGATCGTCGGTCTTAAAATAAATTTGACACTACAAATACCGTCTAGCGGGATAACTGAGGACAGGAGGGGTAACATTAGACAACATTCCTCAATTATATGCCTGACAGCAGTGTACTACTGTTAACAATTTTAGAATTAGGATTTATACCAAACTAAAGTTATCCATCTGTCCCAAGTTACTCCACTTGGCAGTATTGCTAAATTAAAGAGCCTAAAGAAAGTAAGCTGAAGCTTATAGTAAAATGGTGTAAAACCAAAACTAATGAAAAAGTACCGCAACAAAGTATTTAAAGAAAGTATGTATAAATATGAACATTTCACCTTAGATAATACTGCTGACTGTACTCTTTACCGAATCCAAGAATCGGGAAGCGAGCGCCATCTATCGCTCACACATTGCAGCACTAGCTGCCGTAAAGGGTATACGGACAAACCACCCTAATTCACATTCTAGTACACCTTTATCGCAAAAGAGGGCGTTAAAAAATATATTAACAAAATAAGGGTAGGTATGTAGCGCAAATATGACGTCTATGTTTATACTAGCGACCCGCCCCGGCTGTACACGGGTTACACAAAACCTTAACAAAATATACGCCTAAACCTTTCAAGAATCACTATATTGGTGAAAACCGCGTGAAAATGTCATTAGATTTTTGAGTTTATCGCGAACATACAGACAGACATAGACAGACGCGGCGGGGGAGTGATGACCTCAAATTAAACCTGCTTGTAAAATAAACCTACAAAATTTAAACAAGCAAAACCTCAAATGTTTAAATTATATTATTGACAGGTCTCTTGTCAGTTGACATTTTAGTATTTTATATAAGGTTTATAAACGCAATTTTGCAATTTCTTTGCGTTCTTACAAGATATACAGGAATGAAGGTAAGTTAGTACTATCAGCATCAAAATCATCTTCATCTTTTGTAACTATCTAAAGATGATTTTCTTCAGTGTGAGTAACAGTACATGTACAAACCATTTGCATAATGGGCTCCAGCTTGGTACAATCAGCAGCAGAATTTGCTAAGCGGGCGAGGTGTTCAAAATTACCTTTTAATTAATTAAACATTCTATTTCTTTAACTATATCAATAAATGGTTTTAGTAAACTCGTATTCGTTTTAAAAGATCTATCTAACGATACCCCACACTATTCGGACAAAGCAAAAAAAAATAAAAATAAAAATTTGAATTTATTACTTTTTTACTTTTTATTTTACCGTTCGGTCGCAATGCATGATTTATGTATCCATCCATCCAAATTGCAGCTTTCTATAGGACTAACGATCATGTAGCCAAGCCTCAAACAGACAGACAGACAGACATGGCGAAACTATAAGGGTTTCTAGGTGACTACGAAAGCCTAAAAAGATGCACCCAATTTGGGATTTAATTGCCATAGTCTAACCATATTCTGAGCTAAGATAAGAATGCATCATAATGAAAGAGACGTTTACAGAAAGTGTGTGCCACAGTCAGCGACCCCGCCGTTCCTTCTCCCCGCATTCCTGCTGACCGTACTGCCTCGGAGACTAAACTAGTAAGTACTGGTACAGAATAAATAATAGTACTAGGTACAGAAGACTCACTCTCTAACAAAACGCGTCTGTTACGATCAGCACAGATATGGCCGCTAGGTGGCGACAGCGCCACGCGCGGCTTATGGCTTTCCCCAAAATTGGGGCCGAACGCATGTACTTTTAGCTACCTGTAGCAAAGCGACGAAATCGCGGAGTGAGACACGCCTGGTACTGGCTGCAACGTAGCTAGCTGATCATGGGTATACTTTATCTCGTTGCTGTAAGGTTCAGTTTTGCGGTAATTCCACGTAAATAGGGACATGATTAGGCAAAAGTCAACTTGCGAGATAGCAACACTTTTTGTGTCCATGATTTGCTTTGTAAGTGGAAGTATGTTACAAAACCATTTGGAATTAATTTAGTGCAATATTACTCTCGTTTGCCAGCAGTGTTTGCAGTGACTTGATTAACTTTTAACATAAGAGTGTTTTTACAATCGAAAATCTATCTTATACCGGGTGTGGCCTGTAATACGAGCAAAAAATTTAACTGTAGGCTGTACTCCTCATACTGACCAACATTTGTTCAGCAACTTTTAAAAAATAACTTATGGTTCGATTTATAATACACTTTAAAGTTTATTATGAGACGCAATGTATTGCGAATTTTGTTATGTTTAAGGCGTGACACGTAACGCCAATCACAAATGATATGCCATGGCGATGGCGTCCATTGCTGATAATATTTATTTTGTATGAAAAATAGGAAGTCTAAATACTTCATAATTTTTAAAAGTTGTTGAACAAAAGTGTCACAGTTTGAAGAGTACAATCCATGTTTAAATTATTTGCTCGTGTTACAGGCCACACCCGGTATACTAACATACAGGTGAGTATTGTTCATTAGATTGTAATACCAAGAAGCTCAAAGTCGTTTAGTGAGGAAACTAAGCGTTTTTTGTTCAGAGGCTTCCACGTCTACTTCCTCTATCATAATTCCTCAGGCAATGGCTATATTCCACTGACGCTGTTAAGGAACATAAACAACGCACATATATATATAACATAAACATAACATAAAAACATATTTATTTCATAGCTTGGATGTTACATAGGTAAAGTATATATATATATATATATATATATATATACTTTATATATATATATATATATATATTAGTGTCCGACCGAAGGTTCGGTTTCGGTTTCGGTTTCGGCCAGTTTCGGCCAAAAAATCATGTTTCGGCTGTAGTTTCGGTTTCGGCCAAAAAACGGCCGAACCTTTCGGCCGGGCCGAAACTTACGAAATGGTACTTCGTACTATGAAACTAAACTATGTGACAAAGACCAAAAGTTGGGGAATAAGTAGGACAACAATATTTATTAAGATGTACCTACATATACTGATTCATGTATAGGTACAGAAATTAATTGGTTTATTATAAAACACAATTCCACTAATGAGGGCGCCACTAGACGGTTGACGCAGACTTAAGAGGCTGTTAATACCTATAACGCGCACACTGTCTAATTGTATCGGAGTAAATGAGATTAGCACTGTCGCATGTTACTGGGCCTGGGCAAAGGAATAATAAGAAAACTCATCATCTTCCTCGCGTAGTCCCGGAATTTCTGGCACGGCTCATGGGAGCCTGGGGTCCAATTGACAACTAATCCCAAGAATTGTCGTAGGCACTAGTTTTTAAGAAAGCGACCGCCATCAGACTGATCTTCGAACCCAGAGAGTAAACTAGGCCTTATCGGGACTTCCTTCACCGAAATGCAAATAGTAGGTAAATATCAAAATTATATTTAGTATAAAAGTTCCAAAAAACTCATTGGTACGAGTACGTCAAGAGTACGTGGCCGGGGTTTGTACCTTGCGACCTTCGGATTGAAAGTCGCACCAGGGCTCGCTTTTTAATACAATGGACATTGCTTGGAGTCTGTGCTCAACTACTTATCCTGAAGCCTGAAGCACGGCTTTGACTTCGCATGAAAGTTCGCCTCACTGGGGCACTTCGGACGTTTAGGACCAGGTGAAGATCGGTACCCGGCCTTGCGATATTGTCAACAAAAAATTTGCGCTCGCTGCGCTCGCGTTTTTGTTTCAACCTGTATCTACAATCATGTTGGCTTGACTGGTGAATGAATAGAGTTAGACCAAGAAAATTCTGCAATTATTTTGATAGCATACGCAGTGCAACTAGTGCAAATGTTATTTAAACGTCATAATTTCATAGAAGTTTTGGCGTTTAAAATAACACTTGCACTGCGTGTGTTATCAAAATCGTTGCAGAATTATCTTGGTCTAACTCTAGTAATTTTCTTAAAAAACTGCTTAAGTAACATCAATTTCAAGGGCATTGGGTGTTGACAGCCCCATAATATGTGTGTAAAAGCGGTTTTATGACATTTTTTCAACGATTTTAACAAGTCTACAAAAGGTTCGGTTTCGGTTTCGGTTTCGGCCGAAACTAGAGCCAAAGCCGAACATTCGGTTTCGGTTTCGGTTTCGGCAAAAAAACATGTTTCGGTCGGACACTAATATATATATATATGGACGTAGTATGTTACTGCTGATTTTGATGGTAACATCAGTTACGAATTTTCGGTAACGCTAGTTACGGTATATTTGGTCGATTTTCTAGAATGTGTGTTGGATTAATTGCTTATTATTTTGATAATAATAAACTTTGTCGCTTTTTGTGGGGCCCATCTGGTGAGGGCAAATCACCGTCTGCTGGCAATAAAATTGCATACCGTTTTATTAGGCAGGCGTCCGGTTTTTTACCCCATAGCTCAGTACTTAGTCCATCGCTTTCACCCAATAACCTAGTTTATTTTGGATCCCATCAACTCTCAATGGCCCTTACACCCTGGCGGGTGTTGCCCAGCTGCCTCTGCGTGCGTCCCATGACACGGGCAAGGGTAGCATCCGCTCGGTGTATCCCTTACATTTCATTAAAGTGTCAAAAGGGCCTCTACGTGTTGGTTTCGGCTCCGCGCACGCTTCCCAAAGCTCCGGAACACCTTGTTACGTGATGGAAAAAACATTGTTTAATAATAGATTATTCCACAATATCCAGAGGCCGTGAGTTCAACTCTCACCCAAGACAGTAATTTTTCCACTTTTCAATTTATTCTAAGCTTAATAGATTATTATCAATTAAAGGCTTTCTCTAAACAAACTTTGATCAGAGATAATCACATTGTCTTGAAATCTTCATACTTACATGTCATTTCATTGTAACATCAGTTACAACAATTAAATTCAATATTTTACAAAACATGCAAAAGGCATCTCTATTATTTTGAGTGTCCACATTAAGGGCCTTTTTATATAACATTTACAGTTATTAGTCAATTACTGAAAGCTTATAATTACATTGTATCCTAAATTGAAATTCGCAACTTCGCTTCAATTAAATGTAACGTCAGTTACGGTGGAATTACACTTTAACTGAATATAACATATTATATAGGGCTCCATCTCCATATAGGTACGATTCAAAAAGGCTTACAGAAAGACTGTAAAAGCGTCGGTGACTTTAGGAGTGGGTGGGTTTAGGAGTGCAAATTTCACACCGAAGATCATGGTTTCAAGCCCTGGCTTTCTTGGAATCTTATATGTCTATAAAATATCACTTGATATTTTACAAATCGCTGTTCGGTGACTTTTCGGTGAAGAAAAGCGATATGAAGAAGCCGAGTGCCTAGCCATATCGATTGCGTCGTAACGAACAATACGGTAATGTCTAGAGATGCAATGGATAGTTGTTTGGCCGGATACCGGATACCGGATATATATATATATACCTAGTATTCGGTTTTTCAGGTGCGCATTGTGCAGGTTTTGACTTGTTTCGTAGTGATCTTTCGCGCGGACTCATTTTAGGTCCGAAATGAGTGCGCGTGCAAGTGAGTGGAATTTTTAAATTGTTTTAAAATAATAAACGAGTACGATTATGACCGTGACTGTTTCTTAAATCCAATTTGTTTACTCCGAAATCAAGCAAAGTTACTATCCGGTATCCGCCCGGATAGTAGAGCACTATCCGGTATCCGGTCGGATATTAAAATAATGTCCGGATAGGCCGGATACCGGATAGTAACCGAATATCCGGTGAATCTCTAGTAATGTCTCTCTATCACTCTTCCATATTATATCTGCAGCGCAAAAATACGGAATTACGCAAAGTGCTACCTTTTTTATGTGATTGAGCTATTGATGCATGGCTATATTTGGCTATGAGACATATAAGTGTTATAATAATTATAATACAACTTTAATGAGCAATAAATTTGATGACGAGAATCTATCCTTGGTTTCATACTTCGAGTAACACTGGCTTCTGACACGTCGGAAGGAGGAGCCCAAGCGATATCTTACCGTTCAAATCGTTCTGACATTTTTTGCGGGGGGACACGTGCACACAGTTGCACTTCTCACTCACCACATACAAAATCCAATCTTTAATGACGATACAAATATGTACCAAATGACACACGTCAAAGACAAATCTTGCACATCTTGATCTCTTTTTGTGTGCGGATGAGTCACAAGTGTCAACACGCACCGAGACCGAGCTAGTTGTGTACATGCCCACTAGGGCACGTGCTTCGGCTTAGGGGAAATAGTGCGAATGCCAACTCCCTTCCCGGTGTTGCTCGAAGGTTTTATATCAATAGGCTAGATGACAAATTTTCATTTATGGTATCAATCGATCAGGTTAATTTTTAGGATCAAATTTAATGTATATGGGACCCATTGCATTAAAGCAATACAAAAGTCAGAAATGATAGTCAAAGTCCGACAGTCGTACTTCACTCGCAATTCTCGCAAAACGCTCCTAACAAAACGATAAGTGAACGTGACGTCAAGGTCACTGAGAGACCATCTTGAAGTATGGACATAATAAGAAAATTGTGTTTTTGTTGGTGAAATATTGCGTTTATATATATAGTTGCTATACAATCTTTTTTTGGATAAAATGTAAGGAATCGAATGGTATCCTTACTTATTTCCTTTTTGGATGTTAAAAAAAAATATATATTTGTACTAGGGATTGCAAATATTCGAAACTTTCAGGTATTCGAATATTCGACTTTTTCTGATGAGATATTCGAATATTCGAATATTTTAAAAAAATAAGAAAAGGAGAGAAAAATCGGTTTATTATTATCCTTTTATTCAAAATCTTTTTTCACATATTGCTAAAATTAATGTTATTTTGCAGAAATCCACTTAATTGACTAGATTTTATCATCCTATTCTGAGATGCCCACGTTTATAAAAGCAAGTAAAACGCAAAAATTAGACGTTTTCAATATTTCTAGATAAAACTTTTTATTATAAATGCGTCGTTACGTGAATTAATATAACTTTAACCATCTAAACACGTATGTAAGAGAGAAAACATTTTAGTAGGTAATCACTAATCATTTTCTGATTTAAATTAACTTCTAGTCGGTAAGAGGCCTGTGAAATGCCCTTTAATTCCATTGTATTTTGAATCTTTATTGACTTTATTTGTCTTGGCAAGTTTAGTTATAATTCCTAATGGTCGGCTATTATATAAGTTATATAATTGGTATTGGAATATTTAATGGAAAGAGTTGGCTGACTACGGGGTGGGTTATTCGTTAGCTAAAGATGCATGGTTAGATTACCCAAGTTCGGTAGGTTTGGTATGATCAAATTTGCGAATTGCTATAAAGGGCAAGGTTTAGACATCGAATATTCGCTTAAGGTACGCTTGTACTCAATAAACAGAATAACCCTTTATCTTAAAACTTACGTAACGTTGCTTGTACCTAGAAAAAGCATTAGCCGCACCGTAATAAAACATACTTTTTGATTTCGTTTTCTTTGAAATTGAGTTAGGTTTAACTGTAGGTATTCACGAAGCCTATCGAGAGGAATACAGTAAAAACATTATTTCCTTTCCATTTGGGTACCTACCGTTCCTTATTCACTGTAAATACCCGGCAAAACACACAGAAACTGTAACTATAGCAGATGAAAATAGATTTTTTCTAGTAATAAAAATATTCGAATATTCGAAACCTGAGCGGCCGAATATTCGAATATCAAAACAGGTCGAATATTCGAATATTCGAATTGCAAGCCCTAATTTGTACCTAAACTTTCAGGTCCTGTATTTTTGTATTATTTCCATATATTATTTTAATATCCACAATATTGTGATGAATTGCTCATTTGCTATCTATTTTACTAGATTTTGTTATAAAATTCAACATCCCTATTGTGTTACAGGTACGGCCATCAAGTGTGAATGTCAAGCGCGCAGGAGTAACGAAGGGCGCCAAGGATGGCGGCGAGCAACGCCCTCGTAAAGGATATAAGGTTTGATTCATACATTTTAAAATAAAAGCCAAGCATGACAGACGGACAGACTCATAATAGTTTTAGAGTTTGTAGGTTTTTTTATCTATAATTAATAGAGTTAGGCCAAGAAAAGTCTGCAGAGATTTTGACAGCACAGTCCCAGTGTCATTTATACGTCATAATTTCATAGAAGTTTGACGTTTAAAATAACACCTACACTGCGCGTGCTGTCAAAATCTCTGCAGACTTCTTGGTCCAACTCTATTTATGGACAGATGGACATAACAATAAGTTTTTGGCAAACATTTCATTTTTGGTACAAGCTTTTATCGCTGACTGTACTTTTCTTACGACAGACAACTAATACTCATCGAGACAATTCTAAAAACCCCTAACACAATTAGGTTGCGTTGTTTCATCCCAGAGTTCCTATGGCCACCTCCTGTCTCCATCATCAGATCAGGTCGACAGTACCATATATATTATTGTATTGTCATCAGAACTACATACAGCTGCCAATTTTCATGACGCTACGATCCTTGGAAGATGGTTAAATTAGTTACCTTAGATTCCATTAGATTCCAAAAGCTTGTTAAGGCCACCTCCTGTCTCCATCATCAGATCAGCTCGATGGTACCATAATATTGCATTGTCATCCGATTTATACATGCATGCAAAATTTCAGCTCAATCGGAAACCGGGAAGTGGATCAAATTTAACTTGCAAGATTTGATTACATAGTTACATACAGGTCGACTTAATAAAAGCTTGTTAATAAAGCTCCATTTTTGGCGGGCAGTTCATACTTTTGTACCCACCCTGCCCACCCAGGCCAGGGGTTCCCAAGCTGTAAGCTGCATTTGGCTTCGAGAAGAAACTTCGAGACTGGGTTAATTTAGAAAATGACAAATATCTACTAAACTTAGCAATAGTAAGCTAACGATTCTCATAAACAAGTACTGTACACATTTTGTACTTATTCCGACCAGCTACTGTTCTACGGCTAATATGACCGGCCCACTGCCACTTCAGCTTGCTAATCCGGTGGGCTATGTCGACGACTTTAGTTCTCTGACGGATGACTTCATTTCGAATACGATCCCTCAGCTTTGGTAAGCGTTGCAGTAGCGTGTGTTGCTAAACTATGAAGTACTTCTGGTTTTATAGATATTATTCATTTTCAAAATCACCCCGTTTCCGAAGCTATTCCAGGCCCTCCGCTGCGAACGAAACGCCACTGTCACTGTCACACTAATATGGAAGAGTGATAGAAAGACATTAAGCGATTCAATGGCGAAGCGCAAGCGATTGTCACCTTGGCTATACCGCCAGTGCACCCTACATAAGTGACGCGGCCTTGGATAGTACCGGGATTATCTTAGAGGCATCGCATATTGTTATGATCACTTCGCCGTTTCTAGATTCAAGAGATACGTTTATTAAAATACCTTTCTTCTACGAGCCCCGGTGCAAATTATTTCGTCTAGTTCCACGTAACAATTTTGTTAATTCTAATAAATTTTACACGAACATAAAATGACCCAGTAATGGGAACCATAATAGTAATGTTTAATGTAGTTTATTTTAATCGTATAATAAGATTGCATGAGACTTTTATTGCTGCATAAACGTACTTTTCAAAAACGTTGTCCAAATCACATATTGTCATCTCCTACAGTAGGCCAAGCAATAAGAAGGTATAGAGGGAAATGCTAGGAACACAATTTTTGACTCCGTAACTTTGTTTGGGCTAGTTAGGAGGTGAACATATCAAAAGTCCCCGGCCGTAGCCCCGGTGCTGGGGGGTAGAGGGGGCAAAGAAGGTCTCATTTTTCGGTTTTTCAGTTATATCTTGGAAACTTTGCATCTTAAATATAAATATAAATATAAATATTAGGGGACATCTTACACAGATCAACCTAGCCCCAAACTAAGCAAAGCTTGTACTATGGGTGCTAAGCGACGATATACATACTTATATAGATAAATACATACTTATATACATAGAAAACAGCCATGACTCAGGAACAAATATTAGTGTTCATCACACAAATAAATGCCCTTACTGGGATTCGAACCCAGGACCATCGGCTTCGCAGGCAGGGTCACTATCCACTAGGCCAGACCGGTCGTTTGCCTTAGCGACATGATTACTAAGACAAACTAAAAGCTGATAAAATTTGTTACAAGTTTTATTCAATCAAGTTTTTCGATATCTTGAATAGTTTTTGAGATATCCGCTCTTGAATGTTTATTTAGGGCTTCGAATTTTATCTTGATATCTACATTCGTGAAGCTGCTAGGCCGTGTTTGGTATCATTTTCGTATAAATCGGGGGTGCTGAATTCATTTTTGGTACCACATTGACACCATTCCTAAGAAAAAACATATAAACTTTAAACAAATACCTTTTTTTAAAACTCCTCTTCACGCTTAAACCGCTGAACCGATTTAATTGAAATTTGGTATACAGATATTTTGAGTCCCAAGACAGGACATAAGATACGTTTTATTTCAATAATCATCCTTTAAAGTTGTGAAATGGAGTATGGGGGGAATTCAACTTCGTCGACGAAACTGAATTCCTGAGGTTAATACTGCTTAAGGTAAGGTTTGAAGTCATGTTTGGTATCATTTTCAACTAAATCACAGATGTATACCATCCTAAATTTCATCTAAACCGGTTCAGCGGTTTTTGATTCCCCATACAAAGTTCCACCCCACTTTTCACACCCTCAAAAGATGCTTTTGGTTATAAAAACTATCCTATGTCCCGTGTCGAGACTAAAACTATTTCTATACCAAATTTCAACGAAATTGGTTCAGCGGTTTAAGCATGAAGAGGGATTTAAAAAAAATATTTTTTTAAATTTTGGTTTTATTCGTAATAGTGTCAATGTGATACCATAAATGAATTCAGCACCCCCGATTTATACGAAAATGATACCAAACACGGCCTAGCAGCTTCACTAACGTAGATATCAAGATAAAATTGAAAGCCCTAAATAAACTTTCAAGAGCGGATATCTCAAAAACTATTCAAGATATCGAAAAACTTGACTGAATAAAACTTGTAACAAATTCTATCAGCTTTTAGTTTGTCTTAGTAGTCATGTCGCTAAGACGCAAAGTTTCCAAGATATAACTGAAAAACCAAAAATGAGACCTTCTTTCCCCCTCTACCCCCCAGCACCGGGGCTACGGCCGGGGACTTTTGATATGTTCACCTCCTGACTAGTCTAAACAAAGTTACGGAGTCAAAAATTGTGTTCCTAGCATTTCCCTCTACAACGTTTTTTGAGCATTCATTTCCTGACCTACGCAGTGCTGTACATGCATGGGCTCGAAACAAAATTGTCAGTACATTGGCAGAGCCCTGTTGCTTTCCCTAGTAATAGCCCTTTTCACATCTGTTATAATCCTACCCGTCAATAAAAAAATTAAAAACCGTTATTTTTTTTCTTTCAGTACAAAAGGTATTTCTTATAATTGGATTTAGTTATTGCAGAGTATTACCATATAAAATTAAATTACATTAGTATAAGCATTAAATATTAGTAATTGCTAAACTAAAACATTATTATTTTTGAGCAAACGCGAGAGCCTCAAAAAATGGTCTGACTAGATGAAAACATGTGCATCGGGGCTCGTACAAGAGAGTCGCAAAAAATCTTAGATGTAGGTAATCTCTTGCCCCAGCCCATAGAAGTTGGAGTTAATATTTAATTGATTTAAGTTATTTTATAATAGAGACGCAATATTTTCTTGTTCCAGAACCAATCTCCACGTGAGTATCCCCAGTAAAAAAATATCATGCAATATTAAGCAAGATGCCCATCACTCGTCTAGTGAGCTCTCTTAGGTTGAAATAAGTTAAAAGAAGATTTAAACTAGTTTTATTTTGGGATTCTGTGAATTGACAACTTTGTTTTTGTGTTTTTTTTCAATTGCCACAACTTCAGTCTTTTTGACATTTATTTTTAGGCCAAATCTTTGACATAACTCATCAAGACTCGACATAAGCTGTTGTAGAGCACCTGGCGATTCGGCAACAAAACAAAAGTCATCTATAAACTTCAACTTCTATGCTACGTCAGTAATCTAAGAGCGTATACCAACGACGCTCTCAGCGGTATCATGCAGTCGCTGTGGCCAAAAAGATGGCTAGGAGATGATGATGATATTAGCACTTTAAAATCTCGCGTTTTGTACACATATTTAATTACACAAACGGGTCTACCGCGATATAATTTCATTGTTTAAATTCCGACGTCCGTATATCGCTTGTGTAATTAAATATGATGATGATGATGTTTTGTCATGTCATTTGCGTTTTCTAGAATCTTCTGGCGACGCTGAGCCGAATACAGCGTGGCGCACGGAGATGCGACGCGGCACGCACGCGCTGAGGGATGTGAAGAACCATCTTGCAGATCTACACCAGGTTTACATCTTCTATTGTCAGCCGGGCAACAATGGGACTGTTTACGGTTCACAGCTACTGTCTAGCTGTCCTTCTCAGGACAATATAAAGTTACCCTTTTTAGTGGCAACAGGAACTGCTCTTGTCAGAGCAACCTAAGGTTGCCGGTTGCTATGTTTATCGCGGTGTTATCGAAATATCAATCTATACTGTTATTTTCAGAACAACTTCTAAGCTTTTTTGATGCACACGACTTCAGTCGTATTTTCTCGGAAACGTTCGTATTTGTCATGCTAGGTACTTCAGTCAACCCCAGTACTTTTTAGGGTTCTGTACTAAAAAGGTGTACCGTACCGAGACTGACTGTAATAGCAAGACACTTTCGTACGTTTCCGTGAAATCACGATGGAAAATAATTATGCACTACATCATTTTGTGTTTAGATTAGTGAAATAAAAACTGAACTTTTCTTGCCATTTATATACTTCCACAGAAAGCTCTATCAGGCACTTGGGGCGCCGAAGAAGTCCGTGCAGCGACAGCGCGGGCGGCACAACTCTTACGCGAAGCCGAAAGACTTCAAAGAAGGGCCGCTGAGCTTCAGAACAGCAATGAACTGTCTAGGAGTCCTGATCGAGTGTCTAGAAGTCCTAATCGTCCAGATCTCGATGGACACCGGCATTGCCCGGAAGGCTATCAACCAGGAGACGCTTATGGTATGTGACTTTTACAAACTTATATTATATTCCGTTACAAAAAAGCGATATTCAAAATTTCTATGGATGTACCTTTCAAAATAGTCGCCTTTTTGTGACGAACATGCTTAGCACGACCATTAGTAGATTAAAGCACAGCGCCGCTAAAGAAGTTTTCACTTCAAAAACAGTGTCCGTCTCTTTCAATCACGTGGTGTTAAAAAGTGACACTTATTTTATCACGTGGACAAAGCCATCCATGATTCGTCTGCTGACCGTCATGGGCACGAGCAGTGCACGTAGGTATGTCACTTTTACCAACTTATGGGCAGCAATTTCTATCCCATGTGTATTTTGATAACACATACGATGTAATTTTTCTTTGCCTATTTGATAATAATAATGATACAAAAAAATATGTCTGTTAGAACCGCCATTGGTCCACGAGCTCCGTATGGTCCCTCCAAGCACTCTGCTGGCGTCAGCGATGCAGCGTCCGCCGTCTTGCGGCCCCGGCTCTTTGAGGAGCAAGTCCGTATGTTCCTTTTATACAGCCCAAGAACCTTTTAGAGACCCCCAGCGTCTCCCGAGCGTTGGCGTTTAGTCTTTATGGCTGCTGCTCGACGCAACGTTGGCGCAACTGCGCAGCGACCTTTTCCATAGCGCTGACGACTAGGCGCCGACGCTCAAAGGATAAACTTTGGAAAATCCACTATAAGGTCAATGTGACAAAGACGGGCCTATACATTTGAGAATTGAGAACAGTGTCATAGGCCAAGAACTCTCGCATTTGTGAACGTAGTATTTGTAGTATCACGAGCGAGTGATTTAAATGAACTATATCTTTTGATTGAACTCACTCTTTAACTCACTGCGATGATTTAACTCGCTCAGTAACTCAGTCGCTGAGTGTTCCTTGCTCGCTCTTTCTCACTCATGATTCGAATGAGCCGGCCGAGCGTGACGAGCGAATGAGACGATGCGAATAGGTTTCGGAAGAATTCGGTGGGTGTCGGGAAAACATAGCGGGATTGTATCGCGTGATTCGCCATCTTGGTCGCACTTATGCCTGTGAGTATCTGATTGATTGAAATCTTTCTCTACTCACTCATGAACAATATAGTCAACAGATCCACTGAGCGAAATGAGCGAAATGTGTGATATATATCACCGCGAGCGAAAGATGTGATTCAATCTTTTCAACTCAGTGAAGCGTTTTGCGCATCTCTATACTTCACTCAGACACAGTTAGAAAGAAATAGCTTCTCTCCTTCTTCTCTACCGACCTACAGTGTGTGGAGTCTGTGTACAAACACAAGAGTGAAAGAGCTTGATTGATCTTACATTAAGAATTATGCGCAGGAGCTGGAGCTCTCGCGTCGCCTCAGTGAGAGTCTGGATATGCAGGAACGATTGGCTGCTGACAATGCAGACCTTGACGTCAAAAGGTCAGTAGAAGCATTACAGATGTAGCGCATAACTATTTTCCATCGTATTTTCACGGAAGCGTACGAACGAATCTTGCTAATAGGGAATATTAGGCAAAGCTCTGCGTAGGTGGCACCTTTGTGGCACCTACAGTAAACAAACCACATTGACACATCACACATCAATTTCGTTATCTAATCTCTCTATCACTCTTGCATATTCGGGCGATAAAGAGGCAGATAACTAAATTTCGATTTTCGCGTTTACCGGTAGGCCCTTGTTAACAAACCGCCTTGATGCATCAATGTCATCTTCTATTGTCTGTGAAAACTTGTCAAAAAACAGTTTAAGGCACAGTATGTATAAGTTAGTCTATGAATTTACTGAGTCGGTAGTGCTGCACTCTGGCGGCAGAACATTGCAGTAATATCCTCTATTCAGTATTCAGTCAGTCTGGTACAAAAAGTACTGATGTTGACTGAAGCAGCATGACAAATACGAACGTTTCCGAGAAAATACGATGGAAAACAATTGAGAACTACATCTGTAATCTGTAGTTATTCATGTCATGACCAAACCCTGTTAATATTCAATGAAATTACTTATGGGTTGGCAAAAGCTATCAACCGCTTCTATCTATAAAGCTATCAATCCGTATGGAACCCTAATATTACTGATAGCTGCTGCTATTAATGAAATAAATAAAGAAACTCTAAGTACCCTTCACCAACCGTCCACAGCTTCGCATATAAGTATCACATAGTATTCCGGTGGCCTATACATTATTTTATTATTGAAATTATACCTACTTAAGCAAGACCGAAGTGATCCCATAAGTGTTCTGTGAACAAAGTTTTGTACGGAACACTAAAAACTTATACCAAATCCTAAATATTGAATTATATAACCCCCATGATACAATTCATTGTGGGTTTATGATTTGATCTTATACCTTTAAACAAGCAATTCTTGTTTATTTATATACATGTCGGGAATTGTGGGCGTATCATACTATCGGCAGCACATCAGAACCTTCAATCGTGGATGACGAGGGCCTTCAATGAAATACGATGTTCAACTCACAATCTTTACTGCACAAGACTCATTACAAATCACAGCACGCGTTACGTTTCTTATCTTAAGCAAACCAGTGGATTAGACCCAGGAGCCGCCACAGACGTCATCTTCTCCCGTTCGTTCTCATCGTGCTCCTTCTGAAGATTGATTGACAGCATAACTTCAATTGTTCTGGACTTCAATTGTTTTAAGAGCGCACTCTATGACGTCTTGGCGGAACTGCGTCGAACGCCACTCAAGTGTACGTAACACCCTAGTTTGCTCTATTTGTCAAGGTTTGCATGACAAAACGCCTCTTGAAGGCGATAGATGGCACATTTCAGCCATTCTCCGACATACATATACATTTCGGGCATCTCGGAAACGGCTCTAACGTTTTCGGTGAAATTTGATACATGGGGGTTTTTGGGGCCGGAAAATCGATCTAGCTAGATCTTATCCCTTGAGAAAACGCACATTTTTGAGTTTTTGTAATAATATTTAGTTAAAGCAAAGCTCGGTCTCCCAGATATTGCTAGTTTAGTGAACATCATTTCAAACCATGAGTCAAACCCGTTTGGGTTATTTGTAGGTGAAATATGAATTTTGATATCTAACCTTTTTTATATTATTCATGACACATAATAAACCTTATTTACTAACTGTCAACGTCACCCCATAGCCACACTGAAAAACTCAACTGTCTAACTGACGTCCATGACTTGTTTACTATGCAAGAATAAACAGAAAAACTACAAAATTATGGAGAATGGTTTAAATCCAAGTAGCTAACACAAAATATCTATAAATCTAGAAAAAAATAACTAAAACCCGGAAAACCGTAAAAGGATATAGGCAGCAAAATCTAAAAAGCTTTCGAAGGAAGTTAACATAATTTTCAACAGACCTAAAGGCATGAAAGAACACAAAAATTCAAGCAGTTAATAAAAACATATCGAATTAGCAGCGGTTATTCAGAATATTGAAGGGTAACACAGCTGACATCAGGCATAGGTGAGTACTCAGAGTAACATATGAGTGTTTTAGGTACATTCTGTATAAGGAGCTGATGGTGAAAGAACAGAGGTTGGAGACGGCGCGTGCGCAAGCGGCACGGCTGCAGGCGGAACTGAAATTGTTGGCCAGGGACAATGCTAGGTTGCAGGTAAGGACTTTCAGGGAATTTTTTGGACTTAGAAATTTATTCAAAGCTTGGGCATTATCACAGAATAAATAATAGTACTAGGTATAGAAGACTCACTCTCTAACAAAACGCGTCTGTTACGATCAGGACAGATATGGCCGCTATTAGGAGGCGACAGCGCCACGCGCGGCTTATTGCTTGGCCACCAAAATTGGTGTGGAACGGATGTACTTTTAGCTACCTGTAGCAAAACGACGAAATCGCGGAGTGAGCCACGCCTGGCATTATTTAGAACATTTATTTCTACGGCTTATTCTCATAATTTTATTAGAAGAATAGCTCGACTCTGGACTTCTTAATACTTAAAAAAAAATATGCGACTTTTTTAGGTAGGTACTTATAAGATTTTTTAAGACCATAGCACCTAGTCTATTTATTTATTCAGAAACAATGCTCGGTGCAGGTATATTTTTAAACGTCAATATTCTCAATGTTTAGATTTGTCGAAGATGGCGATGGACTAATTTTGAAAATTATTTATTTGATTGAAAAGGTCTTCACAGTTGGTTCCAAAGCTCAGAATTCGGATGAGATCCTGGAGAAGTTAAGGGAACTCTTCAAATGCTGTAGGAAGTAAAAATAAAAATACTAAAATCACTAAAAAAATTCAATTATTTCTAGGAAAGCAGCATTAGGTAAAGCAGAACTGCTGATGAAGAAGAATTGATAGTAGGGTAATTCGCCAGTAACTGGCCACTGTTAATAATTGGCCACCCTAAACTAAAAATGAATTCTATTCACCTATAAACATAATTCAGTTTAGTATAAGGTTTCAATAGCTGGCCAGCCTTCAATAACTAGCCGCCTTATACTAAAATGAATTCTGTTTATAGGTGAATATAATTCATTTTTGTTATAAAGTATAAACTCATATTTATGTTTGGAAATCTGTAAGGACTATGTTACCTAATACAAAACAAAAAAAAAAAGAGTTTGGCTTATAACGTGTTTCTTATTTTTTTTGTAGTCAAATTCTTCCTATCTAAACATTGAGAATTTGTAAATTTTCCATTCCAGGCTGCAGTAAATACTCAATCCAATTCTGAGATACCTCAGGTAACAGAATTATTATTGATCTACATATTAGGTACCTGCGTAAAGACGGACCACAGGAGAGAAAACTTTACAGTTTCGATGAACACACATGTTTTCTCTCCTGTGGGCAATAGTTAACAGCTTGTGGGCATGTAGGTAATGATTTTATCATCATACTTATCCAAATAAGAGGAGTACCCTTTCATGTGGATAAGGGTTAATAAAAAAATTAACCTTAATAGCCCTTAACTTTTGAGTACATACATATATCTACAGGAAAGATGTGAACATAGTTTTGAGTTTTGCCTTGATACATATTTGTTGTAGCGACTAGAAGAATCGGAACAGGAAGTTCAGGACAACACAGCGAGCGGCGAACCGGCGGAGAATTACATCGAACTGGTTAGTATAACCAGGGGAGTGTCACTACGCAGTTTAGGTACATTTAGCCGGCGCACCTCCCGGGCAGGGCAGGCGTATGGCAGTGGGCTGCCGCTCGACCGCACGATAGTCGTGACACGTGGCGCTCGCGCAAAGATGATTCACGGTTCGTGCGCGGTTATAAGTTTCAATTTTGTTGCAGGCGGCGAGTATAAGTATAATTTTATACCTAAATTTGACTTTTGTGAGGGTGTGAATTTTCTGTACGCTAGTACTATTAGTTATTAGTACTAATAGTAGTACCGTACAGGAAGGACACTTCATACAAAACCGAAGTTTGACAGCGATTCAGGGACGATCCATGCTGTCTTTTTCTAATGTATCGCACTATCCCTCCCGGATATTAGGGTTGTCAAAATTCAAGTCATCTTATCTGTGGCCGTACACGCAAAGGGACGTCAAGTTATGCCAACCCTAATAATTGCTCGGAGCAATACTGAGCCGAACGGAGCCGAGAATGCCCGAAAGGAAGAGTGTGGCCCCGCTGGTATAAGTACCACGAGAATCAGGTTTTTATTACCAACACTATTTATTTAATTAATAAACATGTTTTCGCCCTGTTTAATGAAAGATGCTGCAATTGGTTTATATAATTAGTAACCTTTTCGACGCCATGTCAAACACAAAAGCAGTCACTCGGACGCCACGTCACCGAAGTGTCAAAACTGTAATTGAACTTTATGCATAATGCACGTAGGTCTATGTTGCACTGTGGTCTGTGACCGATTAATCCGTCTTTGGCGTTGAACCTGCGGTGCGGATATATCGGTCATTGGCGTCCAGAAGGTTAATAACATCATCGATTCCCCTTCGTTAAAACAGTCTCTTTCTTTTAGAGTACCCCCGCGTTGTAGAAAAAAACCCCTATTTCGTATCCCCCGTAGTCGTACCTACTTCATATGCAAAACACGGTTTCATTAAAGGCTTTATGATGAAAAGTTTCAAAACGTAGATATTACAAGCTTTTATTTAGTTTCACCTGACCGTTGTCTGTCTGTCTGTACGTCGGTCTGTAATCAAATCTTGCAAGTTAAATTTGATCCACTTCCTGGTTTCCGATTGAGCTCAAACTTTGCATGCATGTATAAATCGGATGACAATGCAATATTATGGTACCATCGAGCTGATCTGGTGATGGAGACAGGAGGTGGCCATAGGAACTATGTGATGAAACAACGCATCCTAATTGTGTTAGGGGTTTTTAGAATTGTCTCGATGAGTATTAGTTGTCTATCTTAAGAAAAGTACAGTCAGCGTTTTGTAAAAGCTTGTACCAAAAATTTAATTTTTGCCAAAAACTAATTTTTCATGAAAAACTATTTAATTTCAAACGATTATCTTTAAAATGTATTCAACAGGCATTATAATTGTTATTACATAACTTCAAGTTTTCTGGCACTGTTTATAGTTCGTTTTTTTTTAGCATTAGAAAGAACTTGAAAGAAGGTAAGCGATCTTGACATGTCTTTTAATTGAAAAACGCGTTTTAAAAATTAGTAACTATTACTTATGAAAGCAGAAGAATATAAATGATCGTATTAGATTCATAATTGTCACATATATGCCGTAACTTATTTTTAAAATGTGTTTTTCAATTAAAAGACACATCAAGATTGTTTACCTTATTTCTAATGCTAAAAAAACCGAACTATAGGTAAGTATGTTAATATCGATTCATATAGATAATTCATAATTCGTATGTACTCTCATATTTTAATGTTTAAGTTTACATAATTCAGTTAAGGAAACTGTAAGTCTACAATATTAGTAAATACAATTGTATCTAATGTAACAATACGAGACTGTTTGTTTCTAATAAAATAAAAAAAAACATTCCGGTCCGATCATAGACAGTATGGCGTGATTTCTTTTAAGGCAGACCGAAAATAATGAATAGTCAAACAAAAAGCAGCTCTATGACTCTAGGTTTATGGTAAAATGTTGCCATTGTTTTATATCTACCTTCGAGCAACACCGGCTTCCGACACGTCGGAAGGGGGGAGCCCAAGCGATATCTGACCGTACAAATCGTTCTGCCAATTTTGCGGGGGGACACGTGCACACAGTCGCACTTCTCACTCACCACATACAAAATTCAATCTGTAATGACGAAACAAATAATCTTGCACATCTCGAACTCTTTTTGTGTACAGATAAGGGGCTATTCATAAATTACGTCATTTCAAATTGGGGGGGGGGGGGGGGGGGGGGGGTCTGGACATCGGATGATGGTAGCATGACGTAGGAGGAAACGGGGTCATTCATTTTTGGATGATTTTAGAGGGGGGGGGGTCAAAATTGTCAAAAATAGATGACGTAATTTATGGACAGCCCCTAAGTCACAACACACACCGCGCTAGTTGTGTGCATGCCCAGTTGGGCATGTGCTTCGGCAGAGGGGAAATAGTGCGAATGCAGAGGGCCTACCGCGGACCACGTTCGACGTGTTACCTCTCTGTCGCATTTGCAAATTCGTACGAAAGTGTGACAGGGAGGCAACACGTCGAACGTGGCTCGCGGTAGGCCCTAAGACTCCCTTCCCGGTGTTGTTCGAAGATACCTAACCGATAAATTTATTTTCCAGAGCAGATATAGCAAAACTATGAAACAAAGACTTTCAAACACTTTCTTTTTTTAACAGGTGAAACAGCTGAGCGAGTTAGAGGAGCAAGTGCGAGTGGTGCAAGAGATGTCGACCACCAAACACGCTGACGGCCTCTGCGACGGCCGGCCTTGTCCGGGCGGTGGCGGCCCCAACATTTGCTATGAACCGCAGGCGAGTGCCATCGTACTAGTGATCCGAAAGACTCGAATATTAAACATGATTCCTGACATTTTCGTGACAAAAGGCCAAAATTCCTGACATGTCAGAAAAATTCCTGTCATCTGGTAACCCTAAGCACGGTTCCATTTTTATCGCTTGTCGCTATGCCCGTCACTTTCGCACTTACATACTTGTTAGAACGTGACAGGCATGGTGACAAGCGATAAAAATGGAAACGTACTGCGCCCGCAGTTTGGCACTGAAATTAACTCTATCGAGAACGTAACTTACTTTCTATGCATCTCGCTCGTACTGGCATATTAGTGCGAGCGAGATGTATAGGAAGTGAATTACGTAGAGGTTAGCGAAGGTATGTCAGTTTTGACACTGTCAGTGACTCGGTACTGGATGCGAGCGACGCGCGCGCGGCGAGCGGGAATTCAAGGTCATTCATACGTTGCACATTGCACTCGCCTAAATGAGCGTTTCTTTTATTTTTTGCCATTTTTATATATTGTGACCATATTTGCCACTTTTGTGTTATTTCTAGTCAGGACCGCGAGCCCTTATTATCCTTTTATAGGAGAAAAAAAGTGTCCTAAAATTTCCATACATTTATCAAAATTTCCTTTTTGTTACCGCCATACAAAGTATATGGGGAAATGGAAACACAATAGAAAAAAACTCTGGGATTTTTTTTATCCCATTAGGATCGAAAGTGATTCTAACTATAACACAAAAGTGGCAAAAAAGGTCAAAATATATAAAAATAGCAAAAAATAAAAGAAACGCTCAAATGATAGGCCTTGATTTGCGCGCGGACGTGCGTCCTGTCCGCGGCCTGATAGTATTGATACCTACCTAATTTCGTAAAACTTATTGGAAAGATTTTATTTTGAAAAGTAGGCAGCGCGCAGTGAGCTAAGCGGCGGGCGGCCAAAACTTTCGCTCGCAATATTAGCACGATGAGTTAAACTAGTGGTGGGCAAACTTTCTTCATGAGGGGCCTGTGGGGCCAAAACTTGAAGGAATTTCAGAGGAGGGCCAGATTTGCAGCAAAAATGTATTTTTATTATATTGCTGGCCATATTATGCATTTTTTTAAATGACCGGCTGCGGGCCAGATAAATCCTTTCGCGGGGAGCACTTGGCCCGCGGGCCGTACTTTACCCTCCACTGAGTTAAACAATAAATGTGCCTTGTAAAACAAATGTAGCTTTCTATCAGAGAACAGTCACGCACACTACAAAAAGCATTATGCCTACACATACGCACACAAACAAATATTATCGGTCCTACATGGCTGAATTTATCGGAAACGCCTATCCGATATCAGATGTCGGTAGGCGCTTATGACAAAAACAGCTGCAGGAGAGTGCCATTGGCATTAAGTTCGCCTTTTTTGCGTTATTTATCGTTTTAGTAATAATGATTTATTAAATGTATAAATAAATACAGAGAAACACATATATCTTACATATTACTTCCTACCGACATCGATTCGGACAATGTGAAAACGCTCTAAGATGTAGTATAATTCTTTTCGGTATCGTCTTGGGTCGTCCCATTCGTTTTTCGTCAAGTTCTTAAATTAGTCCTATTTTGCCATTCTACATTCGTCACAATGGTCGGTAGCTGTCAATGTAGAATGCGTGACGAAAGCAGAATAGGACTAAATTAAGAACTTGACGAAAAACGAATGGGACGACCCAAGACGATACCTTCTTTTCCATCGTACTTTCTCGGAAACGTTTGTATTTGTCATGCTACTGCAGTCCACCTCAGTACTTTTTGTACCGAGACTGACTGAAATAGATGGAAAATGGAAAATAATTATGCACTACAAATGCACCCAGAACGCTGGGCCAAAGTAGCCACGGCCTGGATCCCACAGGCTGGATCTCGGGGCAGAGGAAGACCCAAACGGAGATGGCGGGACGACCTCGATACATTCTGTGTGGAGTGGTGGGAGTGTGCATTAGACAGAGACAAGTGGCGGGAAAGAGGGGAGGCCTTTGCCCAGCAGTGGGAGTCACTAATAGGCTAAAAAAAAACTGTATAATGTATAAATAACACTAGTTTTTGTGTGCAGGCGGGTATGCCACCGATGCCACCAACGCAACGTGATGTAAGTGTTTAGTATTTAGTAGGTATTCGTTTGAAACTACATTTAGCACGTTAAGGCCCAATAGATTCGTCTTCTTCTCTCGCTCCCACTGAGCGTAAGCATGAGCGAGATGGATGTGCTCGCTCGGGACCGCGGATATCATGTTTTTTAATTTTATTTTTTGTCAAGTTTAAAAAGCCCTTGATAATTGTATGTCCCTATCCGTCATTTGGACAGTTGTGGTTGTTAGAAAGGGACAAAATGACTATGCGTCAAAATGGCCCCAAAACCAACAGAGTTGAGAGTTAGCTTATTATATACGTATTTCTCTGTACTTCATTCCGTTCTATGGGCACCAAGCGGAATTCCATTGCAGAACTGAGATATTGGTATTTTAGTCAAAATGTCGTCACCCTTATTACCTAGGTCATAGAGTCCACCGCCGGGCGAGCGCGGCAAATCATTCAGTGTGCTCGCAAGGCGGTGCGCGAACATCTACCCTGCAGCAATTAATTTACTTACTTGGACTCTATTGCCTAGGTAATAAGGATGACGACGTTTTGGCTAAAATACCAATATCTCAGTTCTGCAATGGAATTCCGCTTGGTGCCCATAGAACAAAATGAAGTATATAGAAATACCTATCCAATGACCTTACTCTCATCCCTGTTGGTGTTGGGTCCAGGCCCCATACAAAGTTGCCCATGGTCCTTTAGCAAAAGTCTGCTAAGTTTTATATATAAGGAGAAAGTATATATTTTAATGTTATTGAATTTTTCACAGTGTCACAAATGCCCCCCGTGTCCCGCATCCTGTAACCCAGATGCAGCGCTGGTGAGTCCTCGTTCATTATGGCTCCTCTACACGATGGGCCAACGTCGGCCAATCCAAGGGACGCGTTTATGCGTTAGAGGGAGCAAGTGATATTGCTATCTTATTCTACCGCATAGCTGCGTCCCTTGGATTGGCCGACGTTGGCGCATCGTGTAGAGGAGCCATTAAATATTATATTCATACAGATGTAGTGTGTTGTAATTTTCTACGTATGTCCACGGATACGTACGAACGTTTTCTGCTATTTCAGTCAACCTCGGTACAAAAAGTACTGAGGTTGACTGAATATATCAAAATAAGAGTTAAACAAATTGGCACTTTTATATACCACATCGGTGGCAAACAAGCATACGGCCTGCCTGATGGTAAGCAGTCACCGTAGTCTATGGACGCCTTCAACTCCAGAGGTGTTATATGCCCGTTGCCGACCTTAATAATGCCATTATTGGGACAAAATTCTTTTCGTTGTCTTGTTTCTGACCTTAAGATAAGATATTAAAACGGTTTCCAGCTTGCTGGGTATTAATATTCTAATTTGATTGGTCTATTAGTCACTACCATTAAATATAATGTGTTTTTTTGCAAAGACACCGGCAGAAAAAGAAGTTATACAACTGAAAGAGAAGCTTCAAAAGTCTGAAGATGAATGCAAGAGCTACATAGGAGAGGTTTGCCGTTACACAATATTCATCATCATATCAGCCAGAGGACGTCCACTGCTGGACATAGGCCTCCCCCAAAGAGTGCCACAATGACCGGTCTTGCGCCACCCGCATCCAGCGGACTCCTGCGACCTTAACCAGGCCGTCAGTCCACCTTGTGGGGGGTCTACCCACGCTGCGCCTTCCGGTACGTGGTCGCCACTCGAGAACCTTTCCGCCCCAACGGCCATCGGTTCTACGGGCAATGTGCCGGGGCCCACTGCCACTTAAGTTTAGCGGTTCGGAGGGCTACATCGGCTACAACATTATTTAACTATAATAAAGCGCTATAATAGTAATAACTATAGTAGTTTGTGTTACAAGGGATCAAAATGATATATTTCCATCAAGGGTGTACATTGAATCCTGAGCGTAATGAGGGATTCAAGTGTAGCCCAAGACGAAATAATTTTGATACCGTGTGACACATACTGCATTTCACATCAACTATGAGGAAATTGTTATGTTCCAAAATATGTATTATTTGACCAAAAAAAATAGTATGCAAGAAAGAAAAAATCGTGTCCTAGAACATAAAAGTACAATTTTGATCCCTCCTAGCAGGGAAGAAAAGTGCCACTTAGATCCCTCCTAGCGGGGAAGAAAAAGCCTTTTTTCGAATAGGTGATGTGAAAAGTGTTTTAACACATTCACTGCCCCCGACGCACAGTATGTGCGTTTACCGTCATACAAGTATGTTCCTAGGCCACGCCCCCTGGCAGTGAATACGTTAGCCTATCCTATAAGTCGGTAGTGACCCTGCCTATGAAGCAGGAGGTCACGGGTTCGAATCCTGGTACGGGAATTTAATTGTGTCTTTAGGACAAATATTTTTTCAACATTTACGGATATTTTGCTACCAGACTTTTTCGATTGACAACTATAATCGTTCTGTAAACATTTCAAACTGTTCACATATTTATGACCACTGCGCTCGTATATAAACATTTCTGTTCCAGTGCGCACTGCTCCGCTCCGAGGTGCTCAAGGTGAAGGAGGAGGCGGAAACGGAGCGGTGCGTCGCCCGCGAGACTAAAGCGAGATTGAGGAAACTTGAGATGAAGTTTGAAGGTCTGACGCCTAAAACCAAAATGCAGGGACCGACGGAGAAGGCTTTTGAGACCGTAAGTAATTTAGTCAGTTTATTTATCACTCTGGGATGAAGGCAGCCCAAGAAAGAGATTGCGGGATGACTTGGATGCGTTCCAGCGTGATTGGCGGGATCTTGCTCAGCACAGGGAGGATTGCAAAGGGAGAGGGAAGGCCATTGTGCAAAAAAATTAATTAAAAAATACGACTGCAGTTTAAAAGCGAACTCAAGAGCTTAAAATAATTTTAGATATGTTAGTTACTCAACTTGCATTTATTATATTTCGATTGCAGTCGGGGACCTTTTAATTGGGAAAATCTCAATACATGAAGCTTCCCGAGTGCAATCGAAATATTATATGCAGAGGTATAGTCACGATTCTAAATGAGCCTAAACTTTTGCTTATGCTGTTTATAACCCTGACACTGTCAATTAATAATGGACACAATGATTATTAATTTGTGTTATTGAAACTTCATAGTATTAGCCGTTTTATTTGTTTCCCAGGAGGTGAACGTGCAGACTCTCAGGCAGATGCTCCGCGAGGCAAACACTGAGATCGACGAGCAACTCACCCTGATCACCGAGATGGAGAAACAGCTCCAGGACTATCGTCTGAAGGCAAGTAGTACCATCATCCTCGCGATGTTTCCCTCATTGCTGAAGGTTGTTATCAGGGAGATTAATTTCTCATTGATGATGCTCCTCCTTGGCGTAATGGAGAGCATCTTGGTGTCCGAGAGTTGAGCGGATTTGGTCGGACTGCGAACGCTCGGTCTCTTTTTTGCATCGATGTTCCCAGGATTCATCAGTCGTTCGAGGTTACGTCCGTCTTTTCGGGCAACGTGACGGAAAAACTACAGGATCCTTCGCAAGCAGATGGAGTCTCGTTTTCACGTTGATCTCTGTGAAATGTTCGAAATGCGGTCCATGGAATTTGAAGCATGCCTATGGGTATTGTCATATTTTGCAGCCTCGTGTATCTGTAATAATGATGTTGATAATGAATTATTGACAGTTTACCGTACAGATGTAGTACATAATTATTTTCCTTCGTATTTTCACGGAAACGTACGAACGTGTCTTGCTATATCAGTCAGTCTCGGTACCAAAAGTACTGACGGTTGACTGAAGTAGCATGACAAATACGAACGTTTCCGAGAAAATACGAAGGAAAACAATTATGCACTACATCTGTACAGTGATGGTTACTGGTCCTTATTTATTATTAGTGTCCTGTATTGTCAGGGTCACATATCAATTTTAAAGTTGGTGAAATGGGCGTCCGTTATTGCCCGTGGAGATATATGGCTGTCAGAAGTGATCATTGATGATCATTTCTAGTCTTGCGTGAGACTTTTCTAAAAATATAGTAGCTCATACGTACTGATGTAGCGTGGGATATACTTTCCAAATTTGCGATATTTTCACATGGAATAAATTCAGAAACTTCCCATTATAATAATTTTTCATTTAACTGAGAACTTTTTTCACAATTTGCACATTTGTATTCATATGTTACCAATATTAAATACACCCTCGCTGCCCCATTTGATAATGTCCTGTATTAATGCTGATATAATTGTCCAGTACCTTCAAGCTCAGCAGCTAGCAGAAGAACAGACGAGGCAGCTGGCGGCGTTAGACGCTGATAACGTCCGCATATCAGAACAGATCAACTATGAGATCCAGCGCGTCAAGGTACGTACGTCAGATTTTCCCTCAGTACACAAGTTGTGTTCCAAGTAATTGAAAACTAAACAGCCAGCTGAAAACATCTGCATATCTATACATAATCATCAGTTATGAGATTCAACCTGTCAATGATCCTCAGTCTATTCCAGTCTTTACGTCATACTTTATCCAGGCTAGTTTTGGCTACAGAATTATTTTAGTTTCAATAGGTAGGCGTTTTCTATCTAGCCCCCTAGGCTAGGCCCCCAGAAAAGTAAGATCGAGTAAAGTGTCGTGATCATATGCCTTTTATAAATCTCGTCGGATGATTTGACTGTTCGTTATTTCAGATCAAGTTTCAAGAGAAACTCCAGGAGTTGACTCCTCTACCCAAGCTGCTGCAGGCCACGCACCGGCAGCTCCGAGATGCTCAGCAGCAACAAGCTATTGCTGAACATAGGACCGAGCAACTGGCCAGAGAGCTCATGTGTGCCAGAGATAAGGTACGGTCTTGACTGCTAAAATGCCTGAAAGTATAAGACAGGCGATGGAATCGTAAGTCACTCATTTTACTTTGTAAACCTTTGTGTACCTTAGAGCATTTAGTAACTGGAGATGTCATCGGTGTCATTTTCTTTACGAAATAGTCTGCCGATTTTTGCGGGGGAGGGGACGTCAAATGTATTGGTATTTCTACATGATTTCTACGTAACGTACAAATAGCCATGTCAGTCCATACAAAAGTTTGCACAATTGTGCAAGTTTTTCGGCAGAGGGGTAAGCTCTTAAAGGCGACTCCAGTTATTAAATGCTCTAAGACTGCTACAAGTAGGTACACTTGCCCCCTAACAAGTTTATTTTCTCGATTTTCTTGTTTCGCGGTAGACCCTCAGATTGTGATGGATTGTGGTAGTGTGGTAGTGTTTTGGCCTAAAATCTGGAATGAATTATCCAATTTCGCTTATAGATTGCTGTCCTGGAGTATGAACTGAACAAGCCGGCGGAGAAACAGCCGGGAGTAGACCGCGTCGCCGAAGCCAAACTTCTAACTGCCACGCAGCAGCGGGTCACGCAGCTCATGGACGAAAACGCCAAGATAAAGGCCGAACTAGAGAGATCTAAGTCAGTAGTAACCTCTTGTCTGCGATAGATACCTAAGGACCTCGAGCAACACCGGGAACGGAGTCGGCATGTTCGCACTATTTCCCCTTCCGAACTGGGCATGCACACAACTAGCGTGGTACACAAAAAGAGATGGCGGTGTGCAAGATTTGTCTTTGACGTGTGTCATTTTCTATGTATTTGTGTCATCATTACAGATTGGATTTTGTATGTGAGTGAGAAGTGCGACTGTGTGCACGTCGTGTCCATCCGTAAAAAATGGCAGAACGATTTGTACGGTAAGATATCGCTTGGGCTCCTCCCTTTCGACGTGTCGGAAGCCGGTGTTGCTCGAAGATTGTGTATCATTCAAATAAAGAATGTTGTGAAATAATTTGTCAACGACTATTACACGTATACACGGCGTACGTAAGTACAATATTGCCATAATGTAAACTGATTGTAGTAAACTATCTCAGGGTCAAGAAAAGTGTTGTCCAGCTTCAAAAAAGACTTTACTCCCTTGTCAAAAAATTGTTATTTGTTTTTTTACAAGGGGGCAAAGTTGGTGTTTAACCGCTCGTGCTAATATTGATACACGAGCAAGTGAAAGATTCCAAAATTGAACCACAAGCCTAGCGAGTGGTTCGAAAAATGGAATCTTGAGCGTTGCGAGGGTTTCAAAGCACGAGGGTTAAACAAAATTTGCCCCCGAGTGAAACATAACATTTTTCACCACACCAACCGCAACCAAATATTAAATGTAAAATATCAAACAAAATCAAACCAAATCAAATTCAAATGAATGTTATTAAATATTTATCATCCAAAATCATCATTTAAAATTGTGTTCTACCAGTGAACATAAGAAAACAACTCAAAATTTGCATTTGATTTCTTTGCCTCACATGTGAATTACTGATAGCAAAGTGCAACTATGCTATCCGTTTTTGAAGTGCAAAGTAAGCCTTTGCGAGCTGGTGTGGTGAAATAGTAGTTTGTGTTACAAGGGATCAAAATGATATATTTCCGTCAAAGGCGTACATTGAATCCTGAGCGTAATGAGGGATTCAAGTGTTAACGCCCAAGACGAAATAATTTTGATACCGTGTGACACATACTGCTTTCCACATCAACTATGAGGAAAATAAAAAAATCTTAGTGTTGACACAATGTACAAACAGATTATTTTAAGCTAAAAAAATAATGAGCAAAAAAATGTAAAAATGTTACTTTGAACAGAAAAGTGTTACTTTGATCCCTCCTAGCAGGGAAGAAAAGTGCCACTTTGATCCCTCCTAGCAAGGAAGAAAAAGCTCTTTTCCGAATAGGTGGTGTGAAAATACAATTTTGTTACAGGAACAGCGTCATCCGTCTCGAAGAGTCCCTACTGGCCTGTGGCAGCCGGTTCCAGGAGAAGATTGATGAGAACCGGAGACTCTTGGGAGATCAGCAGAAGATAAAAGAAGAAGCGGAGAGAGCCATCGCTCGTGCTAACCATCGGACTGAAACTGTTCGGAAGTATGTTTCTATTGGCCTCAGCACAGTCTATAAAACAACTACAGTCATTCGACGAAGCCGTATATACAGGGCAATCGTGCGAGGGGTAGGTCGCGCGCATTCGAGCTGCATACATCTTTATTTCTTTATTTTAAATCACATGCATAAACTTACAGCTAATGATGCCAAAACGCTTATACAGTAGGGACAATACATACAATCAGATTCAAACACAGTCTAGAGATTAAAACATTAAAACAAAACATAAACTATCAAATACGGTCAGGTTAAATCACAAACATTACATTAGGTACACATAAATTAAATTAAATATAAATTAAATTACATAAATGCAACAGAGGGTAGGATGTCAAACTTAAACTTACACACATATATACATAATATATACGAAAATTCCATTATTCATTCGTCAAATACACATTAATATAATTTAAGAATTTTCTAGACACCGACACTATCGTAGTAATACGTCAGCATCATGTTTGATGTTAAAAAAGTCATTAAAAAGTGCCAGAGCTCTAGCAGTGGGAGCGTTCTGGGCTGGGCCCGACGAGTACGAATCGCACCGCGCGCGAACAGAGGCCTTCGTCTACGCACCCCACCCTCACCAGTGTCTTCTGCGATCAGTCGCGCCTGCGGTACAAACAAACCGATACGCTCTAAGACAGTTGGATTGTCGACCTTATTATTGAGCAGTTGGTAGTAGTGCACCGCAAGTAGGAGTTTGCGCCGTAACTCGAGTGTATCTAAGCCCACCATCCCATTGTTAGTAGCTCGGTACTTACAGGGCTAGCGTGTCTTATTTGAAACGTTTGTAATTTTTGGGCAGTTGTGTGCAGTCTGTGACAACCCTACTGTGTTCTTGTGCGGTGTCGGCATTTACGCAAACATAGAAGGCGTCGGTCCACTGTTACTTTCTAGACTGTGCGTCGCGCTAAGAAAATAAACTTAATAATGAAGAATTATCAATTCACTTTATAGAAAAGCAAACTAACGCTAAAGCCATACAAAATGTAACAATCGGCTATATTTACAAGCTTTTTATCAACTTGCAATGTGCCTATATATGTACGTACGAGTAGGGGTCACAAAACGGTGCGTATTTTAGAAACCCGGTTTTTCGGTTTTTGTGAAACAGCAAAACCGGGTTTCCGGTTTTTTCGATGATTTCGATTTTACGTATAATTTGTAAAATAAGCAAGTATTTTTAGGATCAATATTTTCTTCCATGGAATTTCTGTTTTCTTTTTATCTTTACCAAGACCATCAAATTCCATTAATAAAGTTTTTAACTAAGTAAGAAATCCCTAAGCAAAATATTATATGACTACGGTGTTGACACAGTCCTCTTTCTGGAAATACACGCCGCTGATGATGCCCAACTCGCTAAACGAGGTAAAATACCGGGATTTGATTTGGTAGCGGCATTATATCATAAACAATAATAGAACTTCGACATACGGCCGGTCTTCTCTTACTGCCCTGGTCAACGTGATTTCAAATAACATCGATGGCAAAAACACGCCACCACGATTATTCAAATCGGCGAAACGCGGATATGCAACATATATAAGCCTCCATCAGCTCCACGTAGCTGCTTCCTTACTTGGAACACCCGTCCCTTTACATTTGAGACTTGAATAGCCACCATACCAGCTGGGGATATAGGAAATCTGACGCCAACGGGGAGGCGATCATGGACTGGGCAGATAGGAACAACACTGTTTTAGTCGTTTCTAACAAAGGCAAAGGAACATTCAAATCAGCTCGATGGAGAAGTGACCACAACCCGGACCTAATCTTCACAACGAGAGCAATAGACGGTACCCCAGTGGCCGCCGAGCGGTACGTGCTAGCGGATTTTCCACACTCTCAACACCACCTAGTATTAGTTGTCATAGGTCTGAAAATACCGATGGTTGAGCCGTATCCTGCCTATCACCACATTGCGGAAGCTTGCTTATGCTGATGACCTGCCCCTTGTGTCACAAATGTACAGCTTGGAAATGGAACCAATACCCTGGAAAAGGACCTGGATCTATTAGATAACTATTTCTTTCGGTGGCATTTGTGCCCCAACACTTCCAAGACCGAGGTGTCCTGCTTTCACCTGTGCAACAAACTAGCCAACAAGGAGCTGAGAGTAAAAATTCAGGGGCAATCTTCTCCGATACAACTTCCTTCCTAAATATCTCCGAAGCGTCCTGGATTGAAGCCTTAACTTCAAGGAGCACCTAATCAGCCTATCTGCAAAACTGGGCAAATAGATATAACGTCGGAGACTAAAAAGCTGTTCATTTATGCAATTAGTGCGTATAATGTAGGTAATGTTTTTTTTTTCATTTGATCTTCCAAATAATTAGCCTATGTATATAAAACTGTATAATCGAAAAACTCGAAAACGCCGGTTTTATTAAAGTGAAAACCCGGTTTTTGCAATTAGCTGTAAACCCAGTTTTTCCGGTTTTTTCGAGTTCGGTGAAACCGGGTTTGTGACGCCTATTTACGAGTAAAATCTTGCAAAGTTAAAACTGACCCACTTCCCGACATCCTACGAAGCTGAAAATTTGCATACATATTATGTAAGTAAGTCGGGTAACAATGCAATATTATTATGTAACAATATATTTTTCACCTCAGCAGCTCGAACAAGGGTACTTTGCTTCTTAAAAACAGTGAGCAAAATGCTATTTTGCTCACAGAGTGAGACAAAATGACATTCAAGTGACCTTCATAGTCAAATGTCATTTCAACATGCGGGGTCTAATACAAGTTCGATATACTTGGGTTCTATTATCTCTGTCCCTCTAGGTATGTTCTCACTGCTTAGGGTGAAAAATTTTGTGTACTACACGAGATCAAAGTTATTTACATCTCGTGCGCTTTTGAATCCCTTACTACGCTCAAGATTCTAAATTAGATTCACTCGCTACGCTCGTGAATCTATTATAGAATCTTTCACTTGCACGGGACTCAAAATAAGCACTCGAATAAATATCAAACTTTGATCTCTTGTTGTACAAATAACTAATTTTTAATTGTCTCAATGAGTTAATAGTTGCCTGTGGAAAGAAAAACACAGTCAGCGATAAACCTTGTACCAAAAGTTAATTTTTTGCCAAATATTATTATAAGATCAACGTGGAGAGAACCAAGGTATAACATTTTGGTTGGGAAGAAAGACCGTTATCTATAGAACGAAGAACTCTCGTAATTGTATACTTCCCTCTAGTGATGTGCCGATGAGAACGTTCTCGTTTCTGATAATTCCTTTCCGAAGAAATTTCCAGAAAATTTCCAACTTTCTCGAGAACGTTCTCTTATTAGCATAAATAAGTTATCATTTCATCATCATTCATCATTTCAGCCTATATACGTCCCACTGCTGAGCACAGGCCTCCTCTCATGCGCGAGAGGGCTTAGGCTATATAGTCCCCACGCTAGCCCACTGCGGATTGGGGACTTCACATACACCTTTGAATTTCTTCGCAGATGTATGCAGGTTTCCTCACGATGTTTTCCTTCACCGAAAAGCTAGTGGTAAATATCAAATGATATTTCGTACATAAGTTCCGAAAAACTCATTGGTACGAGCCAGGATTTGAACCCCCGACCTCCGGATTGAAAGTCAGACGTCATATCCACTCGGCCACCACTGCTTTTTTGCATAAATAAGTTATGAAACTTATGAACAATCTTAATTTTTTTTAATGGCCAACGGGACATTGTTTAAGAGCCAACATGAGTGGTCATTTTTCCATACAATGTAAACGTACTCGACTGTTTCCGCCGTGGTTTTTGAAGCTAGAGCAATGATTTTTTCAACACAGATTAATATTCTCAATATCTGTGTCGGAATGTTTTGCTTTTTTTGATATTTTTGTTTTTAAAGGCGCTAGAGCCCTTCAAACGTGGCCAAATGGCCTCATTGACTATGCCGCAATGAGAAGCGTGGTAATCATAACGAATAGCAATTAGCCTAAAAAGCAAAACAGTCCGACACAGATAATTTCATAATCATGTATTATGTCCATATGTAGATACATACAGACATATGTAGATACATACATGTAGATACAGCTGCATTGTGAAACACCCTATCACCTGTACCAAAGCAGGCTTCCGTCACACGCTCAAGGCCACGCGCTATATGCCTACCGCTCGGCGTATCGTCGACGATACAACCGACAGAGGGCCGCCGAACGCCCGCCTCAGCGCTCGCACCGCATTGCACCGCGCGTTTCCCGCGCTTATGCTTCGAAATGCCGAAACCACGTAATTATTGTGCAGTAGATGGGTGAAAAAGTCAAAAAAACAAAGGAAAAAGCCTATAATAAAAATTCATCTTTTTATGGCGGGCTAAAGGTCCCACCTGAAAGTTTAATAATTAAATTGAAGGGTTAGAAAAAGTATTTTTAAATAACTTTGACGACGTAATAATTAATCGGCCTGGTAGCACCGTATTACAACTTTTAAAAACCGTTGATTGTCTGTTGCTTTGCTCCTGAATATTTATTAAAATTATTTACGCGATTTAGGATATTTTCAACTACTTATTAAATTTTAATAACAGAGAATTCCGAGAAGTGAAAAAATTATAAATCATTATATTAAAACTAAAACATATTTGATTCGCAACATTCGTTTTATTACAATAATCATCATAGGTAGGGTAGCTACAACCCTAGCGCATTCTTACGATGACGCGTTGGCACGTGACTCGAACGGCGGGCAACACACACACAGTCTCGACTCTTTGTGCGCGTAATTATGGTACATTTCTTCTTGTCCTGAGCAGCAGATATTATTATTAAGGTTCTGTAGGCTATTATAGCGTAGGTATTTTTGCTTTTGTTTGGGAATGAAGTATCTGTTACGTAGTAACTATTTATTAATCTGTGACCAAAGCTTGCATTAAAACTGTCAACCGGGACATATTTCATGCTAAAAGGGGGGGTTGCGTCAGGGGGAGGGGATGGGACACTAGTGTGCGTAAAACAACATACCCAAAGGTATAATACGTATTCATTGAATGCTGCTGCTGGCTATAATTTCTTTTTCAAAAAACACAATTTGACCGAATCAAAAGGTGGATGGACTGTATGAGAGATGATATGAAACGAAGGTATCGTCTTGGGTCGTCCCATTCGTTTTTCGTCAAGTTCTTAAATTAGTCCTATTCTGCTTTCGTCACTCATTCTACATTCGTCACAATCGTCGGTGGCTTTCAATGTAGAATGAGTGACGAAAGCAAAATAGGACTAATTTAAGAACTTGACGAAAAACGAATGGGACGATCCAAGACGATACCGATACGAACGCAAGTGGATGATGAGATGACGGGCGACAGAGAGCTATGGAAGATAAACACATGCTGCGCTGACCCCAAGTAAATGGGACAAAGGCACGCGAATGATGATGATGATGTTCACAGATGCATGCAGTCGACCATCGCAGAGCTTGAGATGCAACTGGCTGCAAGCAGGGCGAAAGTGGCCGCCGCAGACAGGGAACGGGATGAGGTAAAGCGCGTATTAAGTAGACACTATATTTCAGGTTCTAATATCTAGGGTTGCCATAAGAAAAAAACCGGACAAGTGCGAGTCGGACTCGCCCACCGAGGGTTCCGTACTTTTTAGTATTTGTTGTTAGAGCTGCAACAGAAATACATCTGTGAAAATTTCAACTGTCTATCACGGTTCATGAGGTACAGCCTGGTGACAGACAAACAGACGGACGGACGGATAGTGGAGTCTAAGTAATAGCGGGAGCCTATTTTTACCCTATGAGTACGGAACCCTAAAAATGGATTCACCTGATTTGGACATCCTCCTAAAAATCCTGACATTTGGACTAGACGGACTGGGTTACTATCGGCTTGCATATTTTGCTTTTTTGTCGATTTAAACGATCGGCAATCCAAAAAGCTCTATCTTACACAAGCCTAAGAAATAAGATTTAAGAAAAAAACGTGCCACAGAAAATCAAGAAAAAATTATGCTCGAAAAGATGGCGCCACACCTTTGGCCTATTTATACTGTTAGACGCCGTTTGATATTTAACAATTTTTACACTTCAGCGAAATAACAAGGATCAAAGTCATATGACGTTCTCAAAGTTCTATTCCTGTGTCGAAAGAGAGCAGTAAAACTGTGACTACAAATTTTACTTTTACAATACGCCTCTGTACTAAAATTACTCGTACTTTGATATTATCGATAAGTAGACACCAGGGTTTTGATCTGCTTCGACTTTGAAAACCACTCTGTTTCAGCTCCGTCTCAACATGGAGAACCAAGTTGTCAGGTTGCAAGATAACTGCGAGATGGCGCACAAGCGCGTGCAAGGACTCGCCACGCAGGTCGCCGCGCTGCGCAAGATCGCGCCGGACACGGCACCGGACTCACGGCAGCCGTGCTTGTGCAAGGACTTTATTGAGACGCTTGCTCCTACAGAATAAATTTAGATGTATTGTATTTCACTCACTAAATCTATCGCTGTTGCATGGTTATATTCTTTTATTGTATTGTATACCGTGTGTATACCTTTGTCACAAAGTTTTTAATGGTAAACAAAACTGGATAATCAATTAATCAGTGTCTTTTCATTGACTTGTGCGCCCTTAACAATTTCTAACTACACCGTTTTTGAGCTTCCTCTATTACTTAATTTGATAACGTTCGTATTTGTCATGCTAGTTCAATTCAATCAATGTCAGTATAGGACTTTTTATACCGAGACTGACTGAAATAGCAAGACACGTTCGTAAGTTTCCGTGAAAACACGATGAAAAACAATTATGGTAACATTCCATTTCTAACCGCAGCTGCACTACCGGTACTGAACGCGTCGCTGTCATTGTCAATTTCCATAGTAAAATTGACAGTAGTGCAGCTGTCGTTGGAAATGGAATGTTACCCTTATGCACTACATCCACACTACATCTGTACTAGTCGTGCCCACAGCGTCAGAGACAAGAGAGAACTATAGGTGTCGTGACGTACGCTGTCAAATTACGCTGTCTTAACACGTTCATGTAGGTAAGGTTTACATTTAGCTCACTTGCGCTCGGGACCTTGGCGTGTCAGTGACGTTAGGCGTGGCTCACTCCGCGATTTCATCGCGTCGCTAAAAATATATACATACATGCCGTCCACACCAATTTTGGTGTCTAGCAGTAGTGGTTGCCGCGCACCTCGCGCTTGCGGACCTTGCGGCAGGCGTGGCTCACTCCGCGATTTCGTCACTTTGCTACAGGTAGCTAAAAGTACATTCGTTCCACACCAATTTTGGTGGCTAGCTATAAGCCGTGCGTAGCGCTGTCACCACCTAGCGGCCATATCTGTCCTGATCGTAACAGACACTGAGTTTTCTGTACCTAGTACTATTATTTATTCTGTGCTTGCGGTCATATCTGTCGTCGTAGTAGTAGTAATAGTAGTAGTAGTAGTAGTAGTAGTAGTAGTAGTACTAGAGAAGAGCATAGTAGAATGTATCGGGTCCCATACATTTCATGACTCTTCTCTTTCCGCGCAGACTCTATTAATTTATTCTGCGGTGACGTTTCTGTTTATGACGTAAAACGTTCAAAGGTGCGTTTTCTTATGTTACCGTTATATGTAATTTTGTATTTAATTAAACTTAATCTAGTATGTCGACGTCGAAATTTTACGAGTAAAAGCCCACTAACACATAATTGTCTTTTATTTTACTAAGATTTTACTACGTAACATAAAAAATCATAATCAAGTTAACAATACGAATATAACATGATAACAATAACAATGAAATTGTATGTACGATATTGTATTTTATTGTTTTATAATTGATTGCTTATTTATTTCTTAGTTTTTAGGTCTGTATTATTAATTGTTAAATGATTATGGTTTTAACAATAACATAGGTTTAATGAGACTAATAGGCGACTAATCATATATACTAGAAAACTAGAGTACAAAGCAATATACTTGCATTAAAGTCAACGTACCGGACATAACAATATCAAAAACATTAATAAAAATTTCAAAAACCGTCTTAAAAACTTTTTATTCAAAAATGTCATAAAGTGCCGCATCGATTTTTATCAGACATAGGTTGTAACCACCGCAAGGAAATTTAGCTTACAAACATTAAAAAAAAACCGCATTTAAATCAGTTCATCCGTTTGAGCTACGATGCCACTGACAAACATTGGTTTTTAACATTTTTAATTTAACCTTTTGGACGCCAATGACCGATATATCCGCACTGCAGGTTTAACGCCAAAGACCGATTAATCGGTCAGAGACCACAGAGCAACATAGGCCTACGTGCATATGCATAAAGTTCAATTTCAGTTTTGACACTTCGGTGACGTGGCGTCCGCGTGACAGCTTTTGTGTTTGACACGGCGTCGAAAAGGTTAATAGCTGAGTACCTAAGGCACAAAAGTAAGGAAAAAAATCAAAATTCGACTACATCTAGAAGAGCGCGATGCATTCTTAATTTCTAACTATATCTGTCTCACTCTAACGTCGTGCAAGTGTCATTTCACTGCACTGCGTGGGCTATCAAAATCGCTGCAGACTTTTCTTGGTCTAACTTTATCAAAAAGTGCGATGCGTACTTACTATATCTGTCTCACTTATCAATTGAAATTCCACTTATTCCATGCTTGCTTCCATCGTCAAAACCAGTTGCTGGTCTACTCTGCTTGTTTCTTGTCATTATCACTTTTTAATGTATACTTAAGCCTCGTGGAAGCCAACTTCTCTTCCTCCAAATCTATTTCTGGCTCGCTTCTACGTCTGCCTCACCCTCTTTTACTTTGACGAGGTGAGAGTTGCCAACAGAAGTGAGTAGGGCCCTCAAGGCCTCGTGAGCGAGATAGGCGGCTCGGCGGGGCGCCGCCGCGGTGTCATGGTAACGCTCCAGGGCTCCGCAGAGCACGGATTTCGCTTCGTCTACTAGCTGCTCATCCATAAGTCTGGCTCCTTCCTGTTAAAATACATACTAAATTTAGGTAAGGTAATTTGCCAGTAACTGGCGACTTTTATACTATAATTAATAACTATAAATATTTTTAAAATACTCGAGTAGTGGTCCTAATTCTGGGCGCAACTGAAATAAGCGGTCGCTCTGCCAGACTAAATTTGTACCTATGGCAGAGCATATACGAGTATGTGGCGACCTCGATTGACTTATAAGTTCCGTCTAGTAGTTGAGGTGGTCTGTGATTTTAGTATAATGGCTCCTCTACACGTTGGGCCAACGCCGGCCACTCCAAGGGACGCATTTATGCGTTAGAGGGAGCAAGTGATATTGCTATCTCATTCTCATTCTACCGCATGGCTGCGTCCCTTGGAGTGGCCGGCGTTGGCCCAACGTGTAGAGGAGCTATAAGGTTTCAATAACTGGCCAACTTTCAATACCTAGCCACCTTATACTAAAATGAATTCTATTTAAGTATAGGTGAATAGAATTCATTTTTAGTTTAGGGCGGCCAGTTACTAAAAGTGGCCAGTTACGGGCCAATTACCCTAGTCTTATGATAACAGCAAACATTTGGTTCCTGGCCTCGTAGACAACAGGCCAATCGCTAACGCTCCGTAGCGAACGAAACGCAACTGTCACTGTCACACTAATATGAATGAATGAATTAATGAAATCGTAATATAAGATCTTAAATTACAAGCGTTGCGTCCCATGATACATACATACATACATGGAAGAGTGATAGAGAGACACAAAGCGATTCGATGGTGAAAAGATGGCGAAGCGCAAGCGATCGTCACCTTGGCTAGGCCACAGATTAATAAATAGTTACTACGTAACAGATACTTCATTCCCAAACAAAAGCAAAAATACCTACGCTATAATACCTTACAAAACCTTAATAATAATACCTGCTGCTCAGGACAAGAAGAAATGTACCATAAGTACGCGCACAAAGAGTCGAGATTGTGTTGCCCGCCGTGCGAGTCACGTGCCAACGCGTCCTCGTAAGAATGCGCTAGGATTGTAGCTACCCTACCTATGATGATTATTGTAATAAAACGAATGTTGCGAATCAAATATGTTTTAGTTTTAATATAATGATTTATAATTTTTTCCCTTCTCGGAATTCTCTGTTATTAAAATTTTATAGTTGAAAATATCCTAAATTGCGTAAATAATTTTAATAAATATTCAGGAGCAAAGCAACGGTTTTTAAAAGTTGTAATACGGTGCTACCGGCCGATTAATTATTACGTCGTCAAAAATATTTAAAAATACTTTTTCTAACCCTTCAATATAATTATTAAACGTTTCAGGTGGGACCTTTAGCCCGCCATAAAAAGATGAATCTTTATTATAGGCTTTTTCCGTTGTTTTTTTGACTTTTTCACCCATCTACTGCACAATAATTACGTGGTTTCGGCATTTCGAAGCATAAGTGCGGGAAACGCGCGGTGCAATGCGGTGCGAGCGCTGAGGCGGGCGTTCGGCGGCCCTCTGTCGGTTGTATCGTCGACGATACGCCGAGCGGTAGGCATATAGCGCGTGGCCTTGAGCGTGTGACGGAGGCCTGGCTAGGCCGCCAGTTCATTTACTTACTTTATTACACAGTGTGGAGAACTAAGCCGGGCCCTGGAGGGCAACTACCTTAACCTTTTCGACGCCGTGTCAAACACAAAAGCTGTCACTCGGAAGCCACGTCACCAAAGTGTCAAAACTCAAATTGAACTTTATGCATATGCACGTAGGTCTATGTTGCTCTGTGGTCTGTGACCGATTAATCGGTCTGTGGCGTTGAACCTGCGGTGCGGATATATCGGTCATTGGAGTCCAAAAGGTTAAATCTAAGTTGGCTCATATTACTTACGGGACACATGCCTTTATTTTTAAAAATAAACAGAACTGCTTTCAAAGATTTTTCTATTTTTCTTCAATTTGACTTGTCTAAAAAATCTTGAGTACTAAATATTAGATTTTATGGATATTTTGTACGACAGATACGAGTGTAAGACCTAATGCTTCTTGGAGAAATCATTAACATTAACTGTATCGACTAGTAGAATAAAATTGCGAGTGTTTATTTTTTGGAATTTTTAGTCGGTTGGAGTCCCGGGCGAGGCAAGCGAGTTTTAGAAAATCTTTGAATGCAGTGTTGTTTCTTTTAAAAAATAAAGGAATGTCTCCTTTAAGTAAAATGAGCCAACTTAAGGATTTAAGGTAGTTTCCCTCCAGGGTCTGACTTATTTTTCCACACTGTATATTTTGATCACTACATATTATAAAACGAAGTCTCCCGCAGCGTCTGTCTGTATGTTCGCGATAAACTCAAAAACCACTGAACGAATTTTCATGCGTATGAGTAGAGTGATTCTTGACGAAGGTTTTAATGTGTAACTTGTTAAGGGGTTGTGTGAATTGATTGAACTAATACCCGTGCAAAGCCGGGGCGGGACGCTAGTAAAAAAATAAAGTCCCCCGCCGCGTCTGTCTGTATGTAGGGTGACTGCAATAGTTATTGGCAAGTATATAGTAATTGGCCACTTCTTATATTGGCCAATAACTATAGTAGTTACCCTATGTATGTTCGCGATGAACTCAAAAATTACTGAACGGATTTTCATGCGGTTTTCTCCTACCAATAGTGTGATTCTTGAGGAAAATTTAGGTGTGTAGTTTGTTAAGATTTTGTGTAATCCGTACTAGCGACCCGCCCCGGTTTTGCATGGGTAACAAATAATACACTTAAACCTTCCGCAAGTATCACTCTCATCATCATCATCATCATCATCATCATCAGGCTATAGTAGTCCACTGCTGGACATAGCCCTCCCCTAAAGAGCGCCATAGCGCCCTGTCCTCAGCTTGCCGCATCCAGCATCTGCCTGCAATCTTTTGCAGATCGTCAACCCACCTGGTCGGGGGGCGTCCTACACTACGTTTGCCGAGTCGCGGTCTCCACTCAAGAACGCGTTTACCCCAGCGGTTGTCGGTTCTTCACTACCACTATCACTCTATGAGTATCACTCTATGGATAGGTGAATCCTGCATGAAAATCCGTTCCGTAGGTAGCTCTTGAATTTATCGCGAACCAGCATATACCTACACAAACAGACAGACGCGGTGGGGTACTTTGTTTTATAAGATGTAGTAATGTACTTAATCATTACCTGAAACAGCTTATGACAATCTTCAATAACGTCTATTCGCCTCTCAAGCGTCATGGCGTCAAAAGTGACGCCACAGGCCGAGCAACGGGCGCCCTGCTTAACCGTCTGGCGTGATCCTGATAGCATGCCGGAGCACTCTGGCGTTGGGCATCTGCAATATTAATTTAACTTTTGTAAGGCACTGTAGCAGACGTGGCTCACTCCGCGATATCATCGCGTCGCTACAAGTGCATGCGGCCCGCACCAATTTTGGTGTCTAGCAGTAGTGGTTGCCGCGCACCGCTACGGGATGGTGGCCTGCTCGTGCTTACGTCACTTTGCGGTCATATCTGTCGTAATAGATGCGTTTCGTTAGTGTGAACCTTCTGTACCTGTACTTGCTAGTACTAGTTATTATTTATTCTGTGACTGTAGGTAGGTAGGTAGTGTGTGTATACTAGTATGCCTGACCAACAAGCATACTCTTATGACGAGTCAAACGAACCCGCCGCCAAAAAACCGCTCCCATGCAATGAGAAGTCACGCTCTCGTTTTAACATGCTTAGCTTGAACATTTAAGTACGTAATGCATCTTTCGCTTGCTCGGGTATCAGTGTAAACTTTAAAGTAAAGTGGCATAACTACGACCACGACGGCTATCATCTGAATCACTGTAAATATATAGTGAGTGATAGAAGTTGAGAAATAAAAATACCTAATAATACACATACAACATTTACGAACTCACGTAACTTATAATTGCAAATGAAAACGTAATTTTAAAGGGATTTGTAAATATGATTGCACTTAAATGTAATTTCGAATGGTGTATATGTTCATGTATTAGAAAATTTAGAAAATATAATTGTTATCGCAATTGTAATTGCATGGTCAGCAACAAATGGCATACCTTAGCGGAGGGTCCCCGCTCTCCTGCATAGTGGGCCACGCGCTTGGCCGCTCGCACGCGTCGCACGCGCACGTGAACCAGTACCGCGCCGCGAGCGTGCGCCGCCGTGACGTCACGTCGCGCAGCGCGGCTGCGGGGCCGTAGCACTCGGGGACTGTGGCCCCCGGGGGTAGGGACCGAGTGCAGGCTAGGATGAGGCGGCGGCCGATGAAGTACCTGAAGTGTAGATTTTGAGTAAGAAGTGAAAGACGGGTAGAAAATGGAAAAGGCAGAGATGGCATGTAGGAAGTTGAATGGAAAGATTAGAGATGCAACGGATAGCTGTTTGGCCGCATACCGGATATCCGGCCTGCTCATCGGCCGAATATCCGGTTTCCGGCCGCCGAATATGCGGCCGGCGGGACTATACCTACATTTCGGTATTTCAGGTGCGCATTGTGTAGGTTTTGATATTTAATTTATTTTTAATCATAATCATATTTATTTGCAGAAAAAGGGTTAGTTACAGGTCTTAAAGTTAGGTTAATTTTAATTTGACCTGTTTCCTAGTGAAATTACAAACAATGCAATGAGGGAAGGAATAAAATATATTGAGTATGAGTAAGTGAAATTTGAAGAAATCGAGTTCAAAAGAGATAATAAAAGAAAACACGACGTGGTCATGGGTTATGGAATAGCATAGACTAGGAATCCTCTAGACCGAGTTTAGAGCAATTATTTCATGCAACCGATGATGCCAAAAATGCGGAGGTGCGCGGGACGAGGTGAGCGAAGTCCCGTGCCGTGATTGGTCCGTTCAAAGACACGGACGTCACACAAAGACACTTTCGACTCGAACATGGAGTAAAATTACCGTATGCGTGGCAGAGGGGGTAGCGCGACCATGCTAAGTCTGGAGGATGTTTTGTCTGTGTGGGTTATGGAATAGAAACAGAAAGAATACCTAGCAACTGCAGGGAAGCAGTCGTGATTAAACAGCGCCCCAGTAGGATATATAGCGACGGCGATGTGCTGTGCGCGCGCGCCTCTGAAGAGATGTCCCTCCCCCTTCCCGTCTCCGCTGCGCAATGTTTCAAACACTTCGTGCGCGTTGAATTGGAGCAGTTGGAGGTTGCGTATGATCACGGCTGTCACTGACCAGCGCGCTGTGGAATAAATGAAAATGAAAGTTTATTGGTAACAATGGTTACAAGTGAGTTTAGTTAACAACAAACAGTCAGTGTTTAGTTAGGTTTTTTAGACAGACATATTTACAATAATAATATATTCATAACATTTGACCAGAATAAAGTCGTCCATTAGATATATTTGAGCAGCCGAGGTCCTCAGAAACTGGACATCAGAGTTTTCTATTGAACTGAGTTATGTACTTCTATTCTCTGAAAATGAAATTAAATTTTGGAGAGACAGATATTTAGTAGCTTGTGTTACCATTTTCCATCTCGTCAGCGGACACTGAGTTGAAGAACCCGCTCTTCACCAGGCATTCAGTAAGAAAAACAGCAACAACCATTCTCTTCACGTAGTCCTCTCCGGTGCGCTGCTCAGAGTGTGTACAGAGGGAATATATCTGCGGAAATAAATCGATACTATTTAATATTATAAAAGGAAGTCTGTCTGTCTATCTGTCTGTTACCTCTTCACGCTTAAGCCGCTGAACCGATTTAGATGAAATTTGGTATAGAGATTGTTTGAGTCCCGAGGAAGGACAGAATAGTTTTTATCCCAGAAATCATCCCTTAAAGGGGTGGAATTTTGTGTGGGGACTTAACAACAACTGCACAACAATCTTTGTCAGTAGGAACTGTAGGAGAGGTCGCGGGTTCAAACCCCGGCTCGTGCCGATGAGTTTTTCGGAAATGATGTACGAAATATCATTTGATATTTGCCAGTCGCTTTTCGATGAAGGAAAACATCGTGAGGAAACCGGACTAATCCCAGATAGGCCTAGTTTCCCCTCTGGGTTGAATGGAAGGTCAGCTGGCTGGATTACTTGTCAAGCAGACCCCATCAGGCTCCCATGAGCCGTGGCAAAATGCCGGGATAAAGCGAGGAAGAAGGAAGAAGAAGGGGGCTAAATGAACGCCGGCCTGACGTGTAAAAGACTCCAAGGGTGTCAAAAGCACCGGGCTTTAATTAATTAATATTGTTCATCAGTAAATTACCTGTGCCGTCTTCAAATCTGAATTCTCCTCATTTTCACATTTTTCCTTTTCTTCCTCAACCATCTTCAAACCCTTCTTGCTCCTATTCAGCCGTTCCTTTCTCGATTTCATCTTGGATTTCTTTCCGTCTATGTCGTCGTGAGCTAAAGGGACGTCGCCGGAGACATGACGTGTATAGACGTCAAGGGTGCCCGAGAGGCCGAGCTGCGTGACCATGCGGAGGGCGATGTGACTGAGGATTGACATGCCGGAGCCTGAAATTGTTATGATCTCAAGTTAAATACAGGAAAAGTGATGAAATCAATGAGGTAAATACCAAAAATCGCTCAAATTGAACACCGGCTACTTCATATAAAACAGTCCCCTTGTAAAGGATGTGCGATAAAAGATAGAAAAGAGCTGATTATAACTCTTCATTCATATGAACACGACCACTACAGACTACTAACGAAGAAAATTAGGCTGGTACGACTAGCAATGTACAAATTGCAGAAATGTTCTCGGAAATTTCAGAGAAATTACATGAAAGAAACTTAGAAAGTTCTCTGTGAGAATGTTCCCATGAGAACTTTAACGTTTTGTGTAATATATAATATTAAGTACACGCCACGTAACAGTAATAGTGGAGTGTGCTCAAGCCATAAAAAGGTCAAATACGGCGTTCACTGAATAAGAGATTTCCTTTGGTAGAATCAATCTTTGTGTTCCTAAAATGTATTTAAGAAGTGGAGCCACCCAGATTTTTGATGCAGGTGGGGGGTGGGAGGTTTTAAGGGTCGGTGACGTCTGAGGTTAATATTTTTTTAGTGTAGGTTCTATGTCAAGTTTAGTATCATTTTCAACTAAATCAAAGATTTCATCTAAATCGGTTCATCCGTTATTGATTTCCCATACAATCTTACACCTTCCTTTTCACTTTTGAGAGTTTTTTTTTTAATAAAAAGTATCCTATGTTCTTCCCCGGGACTCAAAATATCTCTAGGTATATCATATTTTATCTAAATTGGACCAGCGGTTATTGGATCCCCATACTAATTTCCACCTCCCTTTTCACACCCTTAAGGGATGATTTTCGAGATTAAAAGTATGCTATGGTATTCCCTGGGACTGAAACTATCTCTGTACCAAATTTTAACTAAATTGGTTTAGCGGTTTAGGCGTGAAGAGGAATTAAATAAAAAGTATTTTTTTCATATTTTAGGTGTTTTTACTTCGGAATGGTGTCATCATGATATCATAAATGAATTCGGCTTCCCCGATTTATACGAAAACGATACCTAACTTGGCCTAGTAGCTTAAACGACATAGATATCAAGATCAAGTTGAGAGTCCCCCCCCCTAAAAATTTACATCAAAAATCTCGGTGGCTCCACTTCTTAAATCCATCCTTGGGTCGTAAGGACCAATCCTGCCAAAGGAAATCTCTTGTTCACGCAACGCCGTATCCCACCCCCAGCACCTTCCGCTATAAAGGGGGCAGGCGAAATATTTAAAATGGCATGTGTCTACGTCGGTCTTGACACGATTAGATTGTTTATTAAATTTAAGTTCCAGAGAATATTCTTCATAGAAGTTTCGCAACTTAAGAAACTTCTCCTCGGTGCATTGCTAGGTACGACCCTTTTGTTCTTTTGTCACTCTCTCCTCTCATTTACTCAAAGGTATTCGACTATCCAATTCAAAATTACTGGGTTGAGCAAGTCAAATCGTTTTGGCAATATGTCAAGTAAAATGATTTGTGTTTTTTATATTTTATTTAATACTTTAATTGAATTTAATTGATTTATAATTTTAAACTGCTCGTCAAAGACCTCCCACTTCGTTTACCACTATGTCTTGTGTTACAGATTTCCAATCTCCTAAAAGTACGGCAAAATGCGCCTGAGTCCATGGGTCTACCTATCGGCTTCCTAGTTTGAGACGAAGACTTACCGATAAACAAGTCTTGGAAACTGCATTCATGTTGGTGGTATACCATGCCTTTCTCCCGGCAACTTAACGAGCAGAAAGCCACGCCTGCGCAGCGCGGGCACCACACTGGTGCCTCTTCTGAGCAGAGCGATAACCTGTAAGTTTATAGTATGTCCTATGTACTCGTAACTGTCGCGGAGTTCTAATAAATACACATTCTCCAGAATTCATAATAAAAAAAGTTTAGTTAAGTACAGACTGGCTCCCACAAGACGGATCACGGGGCACAAGAAGACCAAAACGGAGATGGCGGGACGACCTTGACACATTTTGTAAAGAGTGGCAGGAGTGTGCATCGGATAGGACCAAATGGCGGGAAAGAGGCCTTTGCCTAGCAATGGGACACTCCTATAGGCTAAAAAAAGTACTTAATTTTTTTTTATTAACTTTACCTGGTGAAGCAGTGTAGACAGTGTGTTCCGAGATGGTCAGGCAGCAGGCATGCTGCGTACGGACTCTCGGCCAAGACAATGTCGCCTGGGTGGAGGGGCGCTCGTGCTGCTGCGAAACGACCCTGTCAAAATTGATAATAGTCAGAATTATAAACAAAAGTTTTATAGCCGATGTTCAAACAATTTCCATCGTATTGGATAGGATTGTTATATTTGACTCTATAGCAGGCAGAGTGATGGAGCTGATAACGGAATGGTGGCCGCTTTTGAAGAAGCGTATGGAGTCCGTGGCTCGTTAGGTGGACGACATTTAGAAGATTGCGGATCACTTCTGGATGAGATTAGCTCTGCACTGGCACAAGTGGCGTACTAGAAGAGAGGCCTATGCTCAGCAGTGCCGATATGGTGATAATGATGATGATGATAGTAGTCTGTGAAGACCTATGTCTACTATAGGCTTAATAGAAAACCGACATCGAATTTAATTATAGAATATACTAGCGAACCGCCCCGACTTCGCACGGGTTACAGGAAACCATAACATTTTATACTTACACCTAAACCTTCCTCAAGAACCCTTCTGATAGATGAAAACCGCATGAAAGTCCGTTCAGTAGTTTTTAGGGTTCCGTACCCAAAGGGTAAAACGGGACCCTATTACTAAGACTTCGCTGTCCGTCCGTCCGTCCGTCCGTCCGTCCGTCTGTCTGTCACCAGGCTGTATCTCACGAACCGTGATAGCTAGACAGTTGAAATTTTCACAGATGATGTATTTCTGTTGCCGCTATAACAACAAATACTAAAAACAGAATAAAATAAAGATTTAAATGGGGCTCCCATACAACAAACGTGATTTTTTACCAAAGTTAAGCAACGTCGGGAGTGGTCAGTACTTGGATGGGTGACCGCTTTTTTTTTTGCTTTTTTTTTCGTTTTTTTTTGCATTATGGTACGGAACCCTTCGTGCGCGAGTCCGACTCGCACTTGCCCGGTTTTATTAAGTTTATCGCGAACATACATACAGAAAGACACGGCGGGGGACTTCACTACACTTCATAAAACAAAGTCCCCCGCTGCGTCTGTCTGTTTGTGTGTATGTATGTTTGCGATGAACACAAATACTACAGAACGGATTTTCATGCGGTTTTCAACTATCAATAGAGTGATTATTGAAGAAGGTATATAATTTTAAGATTTTGTGTAACCCGTGCGAAGCCGGGCGGGTCGTTATTAGTTGTTTTATAAGGAGTAGTATTATAGAACATGATCAATGCTACCTTTCCTTCTTCTTCCACAATCTTAATATGTTTTGATAGTGCAGGCATGTTAGGTTTACAGCCTCCCGCGACACTGATTTCTGAAAATGCGAAAATCTGGGTTTATTTCTTGTCAAGTGCCGGACAGGCGGACACAGTCCCAATAGTTACCAGTAACCACCTTCAAAACAATACATAGATGGGATAAACGGGTCGTTGACATATTGGGACTAGTTTAGCAAACACTTAACTAGGACTCAAATTAAATAATTATTCTTAGACCAATATTGGCAATATTGGCATGGATATTGGAGATATTGGTTTTTAAGGTTCCGTACCCAAAGGGTAAAAACGGGACCCTATTACTAAGACTCCGCTGTCCGTCTGTCCGTCTGTCCGTCTGTCCGTCTGTCCGTCTGTCCGTCTGTCCGTCTGTCCGTCTGTCCGTCTGTCCGTCTGTCCGTCTGTCCGTCTGTCCGTCTGTCCGTCTGTCCGTCTGTCCGTCTGTCCGTCTGTCCGTCTGTCCGTCTGTCCGTCTGTCCGTCTGTCCGTCTGTCCGTCTGTCCGTCTGTCCGTCTGTCCGTCTGTCCGTCTGTCCGTCTGTCCGTCTGTCCGTCTGTCCGTCTGTCCGTCTGTCCGTCTGTCCGTCTGTCCGTCTGTCCGTCTGTCCGTCTGTCCGTCTGTCCGTCTGTCCGTCTGTCCGTCTATCCGTCTGTCCGTCTGTCTGTCACCAGGCTGTATCTCATGAACCGTGATAGCTAGGCAGTTGAAATTTTCACAGATGATGTATTTCTGTTGCCACTATAACAACAAATACTAAAAACAGAATATAATAAATATCTAAGTGGGGCTCCCATACATCAAACGTGATTTTTTTGCCGTTTTTTGCGTAGGTGGTACGGAACCCTTCGTGCGCGAGTACGACTCGCACTTGGTCGGTTTTTAATATTCACGAGTACAGGTCGTACGTAAGTACCTAAATGTGGACACGACCTTAAAGGGGCCCACTGATTAACAGTCCGCCGGACGGTATCGGCGTGTCAGTTGTTCGGACCTGTCCAAATTTGGTTCTAACTGACAGGCCGATACCGTCCGGTGGACTGTTAATCAGTGGGCCCCTTTTAAGGTATTGTGTACATATGTGGAGATCGCGAATTTTCTTACATGCTCCATCTTGTAGTTAAGTTGTGTTGTGTTCAAATCTATACCTAGCACTTTCTCAGCGGGTTCAGGCGCCTGCTGGCTAAAATCCAACGAAGCCAGGTCCTTCTGGAGCCGCTCCCTCGACGTGTTGTCATCGGCCCGGAGCAGACGCAGCGCCAACTCGTAGGACACCTTCGCGCGAGTGGGCTCACCACAATCTGTGATAATAATTGTGTACCTTTTTATTGTGTATTACGTCACGGCCACGACATTGCGCGACCGGTGGCGGCGGCGTCGGCAACCATAGGTGGGAACGAAAGTTCCGATCGCGGTGTCTCGCTCCAACGTATGGTTGCCGCCGCCGCTGCCGGTCGCGCAATGTCGTGGCCGGGCTGTTAAGATGCAGTAGGTAGAGAAAAGTGTTCTAAAAGATGGAGAGTTAGACCAAGAGAAGTCTGCAACGATTTTGACAGCATACGCAGTGCAAGTGTTATTTATACGTCATAATTTCATAGAAGTTTGGCGTTTAAAATAACACTTGCACTGCATGTGCTATCAAAATCGTTGCTGACTTATCATGGTCAAACTCTAGCGCTTTTTAACTGCCAAATGTTAACTTTCTTGAGGCCTTTCCCGGGACTTCATCGATTCGAATCCTGCGTTTATGGCTTTCGCTCGATAGAAAAAAATCACGAACATAGGTCTTAAAAAAATTGTCTTCTTTTAGTAGGTACAGTTGACGTCAAAAACATGTCAAACTTTTGCACCTTACGCTTTTGTAATTAAGGCGATAAATGTAAAAACACATCTTTGGACCTGGGCCTCAAACTTTCTTCATACTAAGTTTCATCTAAATCAATTCAGCGGTTTAAACGTGTAGAGATAACAGACGGGCAGCGGGCTCAGCACGGTTCCATTTTTATCGACTATCACTATACGCGTCCCTTTCGCACTTACATACTTGTTAGAACGTGACAGGCATGGTGACAAGGGATAAAAACGCGACCGTGCTAAGCCGCCTGACTATCGAATTTATCATATAAGATTTATATTTACTTAAGGTAAACCTACTAGTGCTCGACATGCTAATGCCCAATAGATGACACCTTGCTGTCACCTCTATTGACAATGAGTTAAGTTTCAAGATGACCATATACTGGGACCGCGTCGAGCACAAAAAAAACCATGACTCAGCACTCCCCTCCTAAGGGAATTTTTTTTAGGAACTGCGGGTCAAAAATTTTGTTGTGACCTCTAGTATGCGTGTGCCAAACGGCTAACCTGTACATCCATTTGCAGTTTTTTAGGATTCCGTACCCAAAGGGTAAAACGGGACCCTATTACTAAGACTCCGCTGTCCGTCCGTCCGTCCGTCCGTCCGTCCGTCTGTCACCAGGCTGTATCTCACGAACCGTGATAGCTAGACAGTTGAAATTTTCACAGATGATGTATTTCTGTTGCCGCTATAACAACAAATACTAAAAACAGAATAAAATAAAGATTTAAGTGGGCTCCCATACAACAAACGTGATTTTTGACCGAAGTTAAGCAACGTCGGGCGGGGTCAGTACTTGCATGGGTGACCGTTTTTTTTTTGCCGTTTTTTGCATTATGGTACGGAACCCTTCGTGCGCCAGTCCGACTCGCACTTGCCCGGTTTTTTTTAAAGTGAACAGGTCACTATGGTACCTCTGTAGCAGTGTCCGGTCCTCCAATAATAGTGCGCGCGCATCTTAGCAGGCAGGCGCGAGCGCAGAGCCAGCCTCAGATCTGCTAGTGCGGCAGCCGTCCCTTTCCGGCGTGGGCGCGCGAGCAGGACGGCGCTACGCGTCCAGAGGGCCAGAGCTAGGGTTGCTTCGTCGTCGTCATCTGAAATTGTAAGGATTTTGTAAATGACATGAAGATATCTTAGTATCTTTTAATCTTCTAAAAATCCGTTTTTTCACTTCTCTTGCTCGTAATAGCGCGTAAGTGTAAAAATTTACTAATTTAAAAATTGTAAGGGCCATAATATACTATAAAACTGCTATACACGTGCTAAAAGGTAATTTGATACTCGCGTTTTTCAATTTATTGCCACTCGTTGCGAATTTCCTACATTTTGAACTTGTATCGTAATGTAGGTACTATTATGAAGCATGTTTATCTATTGTATGTTAGAAACCTTTGTAATACTTAGGTACCAGTAGTCGGTGCTTTAAGGACTGCCTCACTGGCCAAAGCTAATTCCCTATCTATAGCGTCTTCATCGTCTTCGTTCAGATCTAGTTCCCTCTCTATAGCATCTTGATCATCTTCGTTCTGATCTAGTTCCCCGTCTATAGCATCTTGATCGTCTTCGTTCAGATCTAGTTCCCCGTCTATAGCATCTTGATCGTCTTCGTTCAGATCTAGTTCCCTCTCTATAGCATCTTCATCGTCTTTGTTCAGATCTAGTTCCCTCTCTATAGCATCTTGATCGTCTTCGTTCAGATCTAGTTCCCTCTCTATAGCATCTTCATCGTCTTCGTTCATATCTAGTTCCCTCTCTATAGCATCTTCATCGTCTTCGTTCAGATCTAGTTCCTTCTCTATAGCATCTTCATCGTCTTCGTTCAGATCTAGTTCCCTCTCTATAGCATCTTCATCGTCTTCGTTCATATCTAGTTCCCTCTCTATAGCATCTTCATCGTCTTTGTTCAGATCTAGTTCCCTCTCTACAGCATCTTGATCGTCTTCGTTCAGATCTAGTTCCCCGTCTATAGCATCTTGATCGTCTTCGTTCAGATCTAGTTCCCCGTCTATAGCATCTTGATCATCTTCTTTCAGATCTAGTTCCCCGTTTATAGCATCTTGATTGTCTTCGTTCAGATCTAGTTCCCCGTCTATAGCATCTTGATCGTCTTCGTTCAGATCTATTTCCCTCTCTATAGCATCTTCATCGTCTTCGTTCAGATCTAGTTCTGCAGCTCGTCTTCATTCTCTTGTTGCTCTTTACCTTACTATCAAACTGTTAGAATGGAGTCAAATACAGTCTAAATTCTTACCAGTAGTGGGTGCTTTCAAGACAGCCTCACTGGCCAAAGCCAGAGCTCTCTCTATAGCATCTTCATCTTCATCATGTTCCTTTAGTTCTAGTTCTGCAGCTCTTCTCCGTTCTCTTGATAACCGAGCGTCTTTGCCACGGTAGACGGGGGCGACGCGGGATACTACTTCGCGGAGGGCTTCCATTAACTGTAACAATTTTGGACATCAGCAGGGTCATTTTTTTCACAATTTACATGACCTGACCTTTATACCGTGGTAGTCTTCACCCTCCTGGACCGATCCCTTAGCTTTGAAGATAGGGGTATTGATACTCCGTCTCCATTGGTTATTTTGATACTTAAACTTACTTATTGGCAATGTTTTTGCCATTCTTACCTCATACCTCAAACATACCTCATTATGGTCCCTGCAGGCTTGCAGCCTCCCCGCGTCAGATAACGGTTCGAGCGCATGTAGCCATTCCGGCGTCGGTATGGTGGCCAGCTCTGGTAGTAAGGCACGGAGGAAGCCCCGCCCGGCGCTGCATAGTGTTTGGGCCGAGCATGCCGCTGCGTATGCTGCGTCTGGTTGAGGGCACCGGGACATTCTGTAATGAAAGCATACATAATCGGACCAAGCTAACTCTGCACACACTTTACAATGACAAAGCGTGGAAATGGCACATCACAACATCGGAATTTAGGAGGCAAAATTAAATCACATGTATAGTTCATATAACGATAAACGTACTATACCTATGTTTTCCCATATACTAGTGATCGTTCCCAGATTTGTTTGGAAGTGTTTTTTATGTACTAAGTATTATTTTAGAGACAAAAGGTTAAACAAAGCATACCTCAATACTATTGTATTATGAAAAAGTTATTATTCGGTATCTATTTATTTATTTATTTAAGGTTTACCAACAGATACAACACTACAGAAATTACAGATAAAAGCCATAAGTACATGAATAAGTGTCTATCCAATTATAGGTAAACACGACATGCGTTAATTCTTAGTACATATCTAATTAATTAAGACCTAAAGTATAAAGTAATATAACATACTTATAGTTAAATTAGATCTTATTAGCATACATGTAGCTAGCGTTATTATACTATACTACACTATAGCATTTTTATACAAGAAATTCTTAAAACTACTTTGACTTATGGATAAGATGTCGACTTGGGAGGCTTTGAATAACTTGTTGTGTTCCCTACATATTCTGGGTATAGTGCCGTGAGATCCAAGGTTAGTTCGGTAAGTTTTAAGAGCGAAAGGACGGAAGTTGACTATACGAGAGTTTGGTCTATCTGTTTACCAACGTTACCTGTAAAACATTACGCCAATCAAATTAGATTTTTTTAAGAATTAATTCCCGGCAAGCTAGAAATCTTCTTAATACCTTCATTTGGTTCTAAATTGGCGTAATCCGAGTTTGCTCCATTCCGGGAGTTGTGGATTTTTTTTTCTTTTTTGCTTGTAGTTCAAAAACGGTACGTCCGACGGAAAATTTGCTTTAATCATGATAAAAATTGATATCTGAGGATTTGAAAGATACCTTAATATGAGTTCGTAGTTAAAGATTGTAAAAAATGGCCGACACTTTGAAATTCCTTTTTTTTTGTAAAATCGTGTCAAAATCCTTTTTTTTTCACAACATCCTTGCTGGTAGTACTTAACATTGATTTTGACGGTAGGTTCCTTCTACATCGAGTGGTTTTGTTAATTCAAGGTAAAATGTATCTCCCAAGGCCCCCAAACATTTATTTACACGTCCTGGGATGGAGCAAAATCGGATTATACGAATTTAGGACCTAATGAAGGTATTAAAATGATTTCTAGCTTGCTGGGAATTAATTCCTCATAACGCTTTTTTGGATCTAATTTGATTGGCCTATAATATAATAAATTTCAAATGAACGCTATCAAAGATTTATCATTCCAAATCAGCGCATAAAAGTCAATCCCACCAGCCAACATGAGGAAAAACACTTTACCACTCTTGTGAATAAAATGTAACTTTCTCGTCAGTTTTTGAAGGAGAAACAGAGCCTTTACAAACTGGTGTGGTACAAATTATACTGTCAACATCCATATCACTATCCATATTATAAAACCTTATAAAACATAGTCCCCCACCGGGACTGTCTGTTTGTGTTTGTATCTTCGCGATTAACTCGAAAACTACTGAACGGATTTTCATGCGGGTTTCACTTATCATTAAAGTGATCCTTGAGGAAGGTTTAGGTAGGGTAATTGCGTCAGTTTACCGTCCAGTGTCAGTTTTACAATAATACATTTCATTTTAAATTAGCTACTTGCGAAATATAATTTGTATGTATATAAATTGTTTAGATATTAAGTTTGTGGAGCAATGAAGGTTTATATTATACATATTAAAATTTCGTCAAGTGGACGAAAACTAGCGCAATGACCCTATATAATTTGTTACTATAATAGGCACACATGCTGCGTTGACTGCGACTAACAGAATGTATCACGCAATTTGATATAGTTTGATACGTTCCCAATGCGCACGAGTTTATTTCTATCCCTTCCGCATCTCCAGACCGATCACATGTACTGTACACAATGTACACAACCACACATCACGTATAGATAGCCACATATACAGGGTGGACTACAATGGGGCAGTGAAAATAAAGAAAATGGAATGAATGTTGATTGTAGATGGATGCAGATGGGCGTTTTAAGAAAAAATGTTACACTTTTTTCTTTATCTAGAAAAACTAACAACCTTTGGGTCATTTCGAGTCAGAATTATGAGGTATAATTATTATAATAATTATTATTATACCAAAGAAAAAAGTTTCCCCGGTTTTCCATACAAATTTGGGGTGTACGTTTTGTGACGGTCTACACTAAACGTATGTGATAATGCGTCAATACTAATAATTTTTCGGAACTTTAAAAAAAAGTAAATGGTACACATTTTACTGAAAATCCTCAAATAAGCAAGTAAAGAATCTTCTTACCACACTGCTCGCAAAAACTCTCTTTATTCTTCAAAAACTGATGGAAAAGTCGCATTTTTACAAGAGTGGCAAAGTAAGTTGATGAAAAATTTTAAATATTCTCGCGTTGGATGATGGAATTGACTTTTAAAGTGATGATTTGGATGATAAACATTTAAAAGCTTTCATTTGGATTTGATTTGTTTTTAAAGTTAGTATTTTCCTCGAATAGCGTGCTTATATATCTCCTCGCATATTATATCAAAAGAGAGGTTTATTTTTAGTTTTAGGTTCATAGAACTTTTTTTTTCTCAAAGAAATTATACTTACATTTCGTCACAGATTATTATAATAATTATGATTACGCTCAAGATAAACTTGACTACTACAGAAATAAGTAAATATAAATAATCAGTGAGTATAATGAGTGCATCACTCACTTACAAAACTCTTAACTAAAACTTTAGGCTTTAGTGTTGTTTTAGTAACTACACTAAAACTAAAGTTTAAGTTTTAGTGTAACCTCTTACTCCCTTATTCATAAAAGTTTACTAAAGTTGACAAGCCGATAATAATCGTTTGTCCCTGTTCATCATACCAATACATCGGATAGGGACAAACGATTATTATCGGCTTGTCAAATTTAGTAAACGTTTATGAATAAGGGGGTTAGTCTGTACATGGTAAGGATCCTGATTGAATTTATTAATCGGATCAAAATTCTTTTCCTTGACTTGTTTCTGACCACTCTGTCACGCTTCTATTTTTGTCTTATATCAAATAAATAAAAAATTGAGTGCAATGCGTATCTTTCTAGCTGTACAATTATAATTCTATTGAGAAAAATTTAAAGATAAATTTCACCCCATACAAAAAACTCCACTCCGTCACATTTTTTGGTGACTAAACGAAAATAATTTTGACCCAATCACTAGCGGGTAAAGCTTAACAAATTATATACCTGAACCTTCCTCAAGAATCACTCTATTGAGAGGTGAAAACCGCATATTTTCAGCACCTAGTTTTTGGTTTATCGCAAACATACATGCGTACAGACGCGCCCGGGACTTGGTTTTATAAGATGTTACAGCCTGTCCGATTTCTAAGATCAAGTTCCCCATAGGTTTACTATGGATATAGATATTTTGCATTTTTTTCGCGAACGATTTTCTAGAGTACAACCTCTACAACCGAGGCTTGATTGAACCCACGATTTTGGATCACCACACCACACACATATGAAAGATTAAAAAAGTACCTATAAATGATCGTACAGTATGTTAGAATTTCCAGTTTAAATAAAGATAGTATTGGCCTGTAATGTACCTGATTCAACGCCGGTTCCCCACTGTAGCTAAAATTAAACTGCTGGTTCGAAGCAGTTATAGAATTGTCAAAATGTTACACCATTCTATTGGTAGATGGCGCTAGTTTACACTTAATAATTAGACTGGTTTATTTTTAAATAAGATTTTATTTTAGTCGCAATTTGTTTTTTAAAGAAATATTTAAAAGAAAACGTCATATGAGTAACGGAATTTTGTAATAGTGACTAGAGTCAGACCAAGAATAGTCTGCAGCGGATTTGATAGCCCACGCAGTGCAAGTGTTATTTTAAACGTCAAACTTGTATGAAATTATGATCTATAAAATAATGACACTTGCACTGCGTGGGCTATCAAATCCGCTGCAGACTTTTTTTGGTCCGACTCTAATAAGCTTGGCCCTTAGGGCCGAATTGTACTATATAGAATAAAAGAATCGTAGGTAGCTATAGTAATATTAGACTAAGATACTACTTGTAGTTTTTTTCTTAGAAGGATAAAACCTAGAAAGGGAGTTGGTAATAGGTCAGATTGCTATAGCTTTCGTAAAAACTAGTCCCTATGCCAATTCTTGGGATAAGTTGGCATTGGCAAGCGGACCTCAGGCTTCCATGAGTTAAGGCAAAAAGCAGGTACGACCTTTTAGTATCTGTTGCTTTCATATTTCTCAATGGTTAGCTGGAAGAGTTCCCTTTGAGGGAGAAGTTCGCCTTTGTACATATAATTTTGGTTTTTCTTTGTCTGTTTTCTGTAAACTAGTTTAATGTGCAGTAAAGAGACATACATAATCTTCGAGCAACACGGAAGGGAGGCGGCATTCGCACTATTTCCCCTCTGCCGAGGTACAAGATTAGCGCGTCAATCTAATCTAGCGCGGGTAATAAAACTAGTTGCACTTGGATTTTTCACTAGACCGAGTCCAGACGCGCGCGTGAACACTGCTGCACAAAAATGCCTGTTTGCTCGGTTTTTAGTTATAAAAAGAGGTCGGGGACATCAAATTTACAAAAAGAAAGTGTTACATTTCACATGTAATATTTTTTTTTACATATCATATGTTTAATTACATTCAAACACAATTATTATATTTTACTCTCATGTAATTGTTGGATTTATCGATTTTGCTCGCTCAGTACAAATTGCGGATCGGTCGAGCGACAAATCCGACTTCTCATCTCTCAGAATACAATAACATACTTCAACGAAAATGTGTTAGTGTGCGTGTTGTGACACTTGTCACTCGTCCGTACACAAAAAGAGATCGAGGTTTGCAAGATTTGTCTTTGACGTGTGTCATTTTCTATGTATTTGTGTCGTCATTACAGATTGGATTTTGTATGTAAGTGTGTGAGAAGTGCGACTGTGTGCACCTTTCCCCCCGCGAAAAATGGCAGAAAGATTTGTACGGTGAGATATCGCTTGGGCCCCTCCCTTCCGATGTGTCGGAAGCCGGTGTTGCTCGAAGTACATAATACATACATGATTGTGATCCGGTAGTAGGTACCTACCTATTATATTGTACCTCATTATATTGTACCTATGTTACAATGCTACAACATTCATTAAGCAATACAAGGGTTTATCATGTAGGGCTCGATATTCAGTAGCACAAATTGACCAGAAATAGTTCCTTGAATATATAATTTTAACTTTATCACTACAGCCCGTGAGACATAAGTACTAACATTAAACTGATGCTTCAGAAAGGAGACCTAGGCTCTCCGAAACATGTCGCGCGAGTGACTTAAACGAGTGAGGTAACTAGTATTTTAATTTTATAAAAATACTATCGCAGTATGCAAAGAAAAATTGTTTAAAATTTCATTTTCTAACAATTGACACGAAATTTAACGAAATCGGATGATCCGTGAAACTTGTACATTTTTTTTCTTGTTTTAAGAGACCTCGCTTCATCTCGGCTCCTAAGGGACGAAATTACGGGTTCTTCGAAAAAAAATCGGTTTATTAGGCCTCCACTATCATCGTGCAAAGTGGCTTGCTTTCTTCTTAAGGTGCAGCTTTTTTTTCATAACAAGCATGACTAATTACTCCGAGACTATGAGCCGCCATTATCGTGACGTCATAATAGAAGTAACAAAGAAACTATGGAATAACGTCAAATGTGCAGTGCAAACTTTTCGGTGTTGTACAAAACGAAAGCATTTCGTTCTGCTATAGTGACGTCATCACTCACGAGAAAAAATGGTTGTCGGCGTTTTTGATCGTGACTGACATACAAATAAGAAAACAACATAATTCTCATGTTTTTATAGCGTAATGATAATAGTGTTAAATTCGTATTGTTTAAATTGTGGAAGCTATGTAAAAAAACATACTTACTCTTTCATAATACAATTTTGATAGATGATACTGGCCTACTAATTATCAGTAGTTCTCACAAAGGATTTCTATTTTCTATACATAATAATATATATTTTTTTTAAATCATTTATTTACATACAATATATATACAGTGGTACTACTAAACTAAATTAATAGCTAGCTTAAATCTAAAATAGGCCCTTGAGGCATTGTACCAAGGATGCTGGCGGCATTTCCTCGCTGTATCGCAATGCTGATACGTTGTGCGAGGTAGCCGCCAGCTCTTCGGTCACCAGTTACGTAAACCAGACGCTTCGCGATTTCTGCGAACAACTTATGCGCGCTGGGACCCCATGGACCTAGAGTTTCATAATATATTAGGTACCATAAGTAAAACTACAAATAACTCATTTCAGAACGTTATCTAGGATACCAATTATTCGACTAGTAATTCAACCAACTCGTAGCGAATGGCATTTACAAAGGATATATTCGTCGAAAATGTCCTTTGTGAAGGCCAACACGTTTGTATTCGTATTTCAGGTGAAATATCCGAGCTATATAGCTCGAATGGACAATTCATTGCTTCGGACTTGCTTCGGACATATGGCCCGATTCGAACTTTAAGATACGTCATATATTACGTCTAGATACGATATGGATTAGATATGTCAGAGACAAAAGTGACGTTTCTTCAAACAAAAACCTTTTTTAACCTGACACAAATTTGTAAAAAATTAAATAAAATAAAAAATAAGTTAAACTTGTACGGAACCCTCGGTGGGAGACTCCGACTCGCACCTGTCCGGTTTTCTCCTCTACTCCTAATCCTAGAACACACGCCTGGCAAAAAACCAGAGCCACAAAAAAGGTAAGTAACATATTTCGTATTTGTGATTGAAAGTTTTTTCAAATTTGAACTCTATTTCTACGTGTCTTAAGATTTAATATCAGTTAAAGATATAGTATAGGTATGCAAGTTAGGTTACTTTAGAACTACCTAAGGGGCTGTCCATAAATTACGTCATCGTTTTTTGACGATTTTTGACCCCCCCCCTAAAATCATCCAAAAATCATGCTTCAAATGACCCCGTTTCCTCCTACGACATGCTACCGTCATCCGATGTCCAGACCCCCCCCCCTAATTTGAAATGACGTAATTTATGAATAGCCCCTAAGTGCGAGTGTTTTAAAACCCAAATGTTCAATAATGGCACAGTCTACATATAAAACAATACAGTCATTCGAGGAAGCCGCCTAGACAGGGCAATCGTGCGGGGTGCGAGGCGCGAGGGGTGGGTCGCGCGCACCCGAGCTGCATACATCGCCATTGTTAGTAGCTCGGTACTACTTACAAGACTAACGTGTCTTATAGTAAGTCTTGCGAAATTGTGTAAAAGTCTGTGACAACCCGACATCAAAGGCGTGACGTCCAATGTTACTTATTACATTATGATAATGGCAAGAAATGTACAGTCTCCGTCAAAAGTAGCTAAAGGTGTGAGGTGTCCAAAATTATCTGAGCACCACGTTATTATTAAGAAAATAAAAGCGTGTTTAGCGTGCGTCACTGTAATCCTCGTAGCTACAGATGTATAGTGCATATTAGTCGTTTTCCATCGTATTTTCTCGGTAACGTTCGTATTTGTCATGCTAGTTCAGTCAATCTCAGTACTTTTGTACCGAGACTGACTGAAATAGCAAGACGCGTTCGTGAGTATCCGTGAAAATACGATGGTAAAGGTCTGTGTTTTTATATCCTCTAGCCAACCATGCGTCCATACTTGCCAAGAAAAATGCAATTATTTTGTTGAAATAAAGATTAAATAATTAAATATAGAATGGAATGGAAGATCTTTTTATAGGCATCTGGGGTCGCAGCACGGTTCCATTTTTATCGACTATCGCTATGCGCGTCCCTTTCGCACTTACATACTTGTAAGAACGTTTTTCAAAAAAAAAAAAACAATATACATATATATATATATAATAGCACTAGCACGGTCGCGATAAAAACGCGACCGTGCTAGTGGATGTAACATACGTACAAAAAAAATACGGTCGAATTAACCTCCTCCTTTTTTAAAAGTCGGTTAAGGTAACCATGCCATTCATCGGCAGGTAATCTCTCAAGTGGATTCCGACATTTTAAAACCGTACCTACGACTATAATGACACTCGCTTTGTTCGATTCAAATAGGTGCAAAGCAGAGATGTTGCGAACATCCGCATCCGCATCCGCAACCGCGGAACTTCCGCATTATTTTATACATCCGCATCCGCATCCCCATAAAATCGATGCGGAGCTTATGCGGATGCGGATGTCGAACAAGTCGGTACAGGAACGTCTTAGCCGCGGCGTAAGGGCTAGGTAATTTCGTCATTTACCTATAAACGAAATCGTCTAGATCCAGAAAAGTCGGTCCAGTTACTGTTTATTAAATATAACGCACCTACTTATATTCTTGCTGAAATACTAAACGATTCGTTTTTTTTTAATAAAAAAAATACTAAAAATGTAATATATGACGTTTTCTAAGTACCTAATCTTGACATCCGCATCCGCGGGTGTGAGCCTTTAAATATCCGCATCCGCATCCGCGGATGTCCAAAAATCTGCATCCGCAACATTCCTGGTGCAAAGTTAGCTTACTTACACGGACTCTAGTTTTCCGTGTGTTGTAATGTTTATCATTATGCAACAGTTGCATAAACAACTGTTACCCAAAAGCACTTGAGAATAAACCGACTCCTTGTATTCTATGGAAGCACTTCAACGAATTAGTCCATTTAATCTTGCGAGCATACTATTAATAATATTACACTATTTATACATTTATTACCTAGGCCGGCATTGTGGATTTTATAGTACCTAGGTTATATTATGTTTTATGTAATATTTATTTCGTCAGTCATATACGTAATATTTATTTACTTATCTTCTTCTTAGTCGTTATCCTCACAGATGAGGGTCGTGACCACCATAAGTAGCTCTATCTATAAGAAGTCTCCAGGCTGCTCTGTTCTGAGCCTGATGAAGTGCGGACTGTGTGCCACTATTAATTGCCTCCAGGAGAGGATCCGTCCAGCTAGTTGGAGCTCTGCCTCTTCTTCTTGTTCCCTCGACACGGCCAATCATTATGATTTTCTCGAGGTTGTGTGATTCTCGTCTCGCCACGTGTCCAAAGAAAGAAAGCAAGCAGACTACAGAGAGAGGAGGACTTTTAGTTGGCTTCGGATTGAAGCATTGGTGCGGCGTTCAGTCCACGACACTCCCAGCATTTTACGCCAGCACCACATCTCGAATGCGTCAATCCTATCCCTTAGCCTAGCTTTCAGCGTCCATGTTTCGGAGGCGTATAGGAAGATAGAGAATATGAGTGTACGCATTAGTTTAACTTTTGTACTGCGGTAGATGTTGCGATTCCTCCATATCTTCTCTAGGCGCGTTACTGCCGCCTTTGCAATCTGAGCTCGACGTACCACTTCTCTGTCGCAATCTCCATCATTACGAATCAAAGATCCCAAGTAAACAAACTGTTCTACAGACTCTAGTTCGCGCAACTCGAACGTTCTCTGGGATTTTCCCGCTCGGTCGACAAACATCAGTTTGGTTTTGTTCCGGTTTATCCTTAATCCGTACTCCACACTAACGGACTCCAACTTTTCCAGCAGTTCCGCTATCTCACTTTCGTTTGCGCCAATGATAGTGGTGTCATCAGCAAACCGCAAGTTGTTGATAAGGTGACCACCGACTCGGATACCACCCTTCCAACCTTTCAACACTCGGGGCATTATGTGCTCGCCGATGAGGTTGAATAACTGCGGGGAGAGGATGCAACATTGTCTTACGCCACGTTCGGTTTTAAAAGAATGAGACAACGTATCATCGAGTCTGACTTTCGATTGTCCGTCAGCATAGAGGTTTTGCACTAAAAAGGTCAGGTGTTCCGGTACTCCCATCTCCGACATGATTTTAAACATAACAGCCCAACTGATACAGTCAAACGCTTTAGCATAGTCAATAAAACAGAGAGCCATTGGGATGTTAAATTCGCGTGCTTTCTGTATCAGTTGCCACATATTCAACATTTGCTCCCGAGTTCCTCTATTCTTCACGAATCCAGCCTGCTCCCTAGCTATTTGTCCGCTTATATAGCATTCCAGTCTTCGGTTTATAATATATAGCAGAACTTTAGCCGCGTGCGAGATGAGGGAGATGGTGCGATAGTTTTCACACTTACGTGTGGAGCCTTTTTTGTGCAAAGGAACAATAATGGATTCTGTCGAGTCATCAGGCCACTGCCCAGTCCTCCATACCTTATTACATATATGTACTGTGAAGGATTTTATTGCCTTCTGGGCCTAGATTCCTGATCAGCTGTGCAGTGATTCCGTCGCCTCCGCTAGCTTTCCTTTTGAGCTTGTTAATCGCAGCTTCCACTTCGTGCAGTAGAATGTCGGGCTCTCTCTCTTTGAAATCCATCCTTTGCACTGAAGTTGTGTCTTCATTTACACTATAAAGTTGTTGACAGTAATTTCACCATCCTTCCAGTACCTGTTGCTGGTCTATTATAGCTCTTCCTTTGTGGTCGTCAAATTTACTTATACCCTATCCCTGTACCTACATAAGTATAATAAATTTAAAAAAATACCGGCCAAGTGCGAGTCGGACTCGCGCACGAAGAGTTCCGCAGCATTACGCAAAAAACGGCAATAAAATCACGTTAATATTCTTTTTTTTAGTTTTTAGTATTTGTTGTTACATATATTATAGCGGCAACGAAAATACATCATCTGTAAACATTTCAACTGTCTTGCTATCACGGTTCATGAGTTACAGCCTGGTGACGGACGGACAGACAGACGGACAGTAGAGTCTTAGTAATAGGGTCCCGTTTTTACCCTTGGGTACGTGACCCCAAAAAACACACGCAGAAACATTAGTTATACATTCTAATTAGAGATGCGCCGGATATTCTGTTACTATCCGGTATCCGGCCAATCCAACCGTTATTTTAACATCCGGCTGGATACCGGATAGTGACCTACTATAAAAAACAATTTAAACATTCCACTCACTTGCACGCGCACTCATTTCGTACCTACCTAGATGAGTCCGCGCGAACGTTCACTACGAAACAGGTCAAAACCTGCACAATGCGCACCTGAAGGACCGAAAAGTAGGTATACTGCCGTATTCGAACTTCAAGATTTCACAAGAGACGACACGTACTAGATCCATTCTAGATACGTTATAGTTTAGATATCAACTAGTTCTCTTTTGCAGCGCAATTCGGGCAAACAATGTCAATGTCACTTACGTTAGATAGAGATCATATCCTGTGGAAATCGTTCAAGTGTATGTCCAGAATCGCGCTAATGTCAAATTTGACAGGTTAGATCTTAAACATATCGTTATCGTATCTTGGTGATGTCTAAAAGATATCTAATAGATGTCTATTTCAAAATCCGAATCGGGCCCATAGTTCCGCCGGTCGATGGTCAGGCCGAACATCCGGTATCCGGTATCCGGCCAAACAACTATCCGTTGTATCTCTATAGTTCTAATTTAGTCGCATAGCAGTACCAAAATAACCCCGCTTTCGAAATTAAGTACCTCCATGCACCTGAAAATCTAAAATACATATACGGGCTATTTAAAATCAATCACACGCATACATAGAGAACACAATAAAATCTTACATCGTTAGCGTTACTATGAAACCTGAAGCCAACAACCGAAACCTCCAACCATAACCACCGGTCAAACAGACATCAAAACATGACCAAAACGTCACTTTGCTCACACAAACACCACAAAATACCACCTTTCAGTTCCCAGTAACATCTCTATGATACTGCACTAACATCGATACAAAAAATCACAAGTTATATCGACACTGTAATAACTTACTACCTTTCACATTTGAGTCGCATCTCTATTCTACTATTACGTGTTTCGTGACGTCACGGCGCGGGCGCCTAAAACCTATCCTTTTCTAACGTGTACAGATCTAGATAAGAGCGAGGGAGATAATATTCTAGGTTGCTCAGGCGGTTATCATTGTTATCAGTAGTGGTTTGGTCGCGAGCGCGGACGCACGCGCTAGTGATGTACGGTTAAACAAATTTGTTCTTCTTATCGATACAGGTATGATTTAGCTGAGCGATTGTTTCTTTTTTTCAATATGTTACCGTTGTATTGCAGCTTCTATTGTAATGTTTCTTTCATACAATTTTGTGTCATGTTAAAACATGGATTCTAACGGAGTGTACTTGAGTAAATTTGAAGCTTAAATATTTGATGTTACTTACTATATTTAAATGACTGCCATACACTCGTAAAACCCTTTTATTATAATGGAAATAAAGTACCAAATAATCATCAAATTCCTTTGACTTTCGGTGTTCAAATCTAAATCTCACTTTAACCGTAAAATACTTCTTCGTGCAATGTGATCTTATTACGCCAACTTTCGAATGCGTTCTATATAACCGTATGTACATAGTGATAGAGTTAAAATTAGCGTGTTTAAGTTAAAAAGTGAGGCCCTGAAGTGAATTCTGCCGAATCTGTCACTTTGTTTGCGTTTAGTCACAGCTGACTTGTCTAGTAAGGCCGCAGTGTTTCAAAAGTGTTTTGTCCCTTTCTATTTTGTTTTCTTAGTGAGGGACGAGAGTAATATGTGTTGAGCGAGGAAATTTAAATTTGGATTTAAATAGAATAATTAAAAAGACATCTTAAGTATGTAGGTACCTTCAATTGCTCAACATTGTCTTCTAGGTATGATGTCTAACATTGCCTGTCTGGAAATCCAGGCTGATTAACAATTTAATGTAAGTAAGGTTTACTCGGGTAATTCCGAATGTCGAAAACTGTCGGATAATTCCGAAAAGAGACTTTTATTATGATGGAATTAAGGGTGATTTTCATCTGAATTTCGGAATTATCCGACATTCGGTAATACCCGAATACACCTTATAGCATAAGGTGACCATTAGGTAATAGATAGACAGCTGTTAGTGGAGATATTACTGTTTGGAAAGTCAGGCAATGTTTGGCATGGTTGGCAATGTTGACAAATTTTGTAATTTTCAAAGGAAATTATGTTCATAAAATCGTTAAGAAAAAATAAATAATTAAAGTTTTATTTAGAGATACTCCACAACGTGGAATGATAGTTACAGATTTTTTTATAAGCATCTTTTTCTGCCTTAGACGTTAAAACAATTTAAGTACGTAAAGTAAAGTAAGTTTGAAGATCTCATTCTGGGCGGAATAAATACGAAATCCCAATTTATTAAGTTATGTTTTTTTCCATAAACTATACGATTTAGTAACTGCGCGGAAGATTTTGTAGGACATACGGTTCTATTGCGCTTACATATAATGTACAGATTTACAGAATAGCGAAACGGACGTACGCGTTTGCTTTAGTCAAATTTTGTATGGAATTTTGACAGCGCGCCGAGCGGAACGTTTTGGAAACTCAAAATCCCGTACAAAATGACAACGCGAACGCGTCACGTCACGCCATCGAATGAAATTTACACTAGGTGTTCAGAATCGGGAACTCTATCTAACCACCTGGCCTAAGTCTGCACGACGACCTAATCTCAAGATTCGTTAAACTCGTCCCCAATTAACCACCGTGTTATTTCTAGAGATGCAACGGATAGTTGATTGGCCGGATACCGGATATTCGGCCTGACCATCGGCCGAATATTCGGTATCCGGCCGCCGAATATCCGGCCAGCGGAACTATACCTACATTTCGGTTTTCCAGGTGCGCATTCTGCAGGTCTGACCTGTTTCCTAGTGAACGTACGCGCGGACACACTTCTAGGTTCGAAATGAGTGCGCGTGCAAGTCAGTGGAATGTTTAGATTGTTTTAAAATAATAATTACGATTATGACCATATTAGTTTACTGTGAAATCAAGCAATGTTACTATCCGGTATCCGGCCGGATAGTAGGTCACTATCCGGTATCCGGCCGGATATTAAATTCATTGCCGGATAGGCCGGATACCGGATAGTAACCGAATATCCGGTGCATCTCTAGTTATTTCACAACTCACGGCGCGATTCGGGAAATGAATTAGAGATTCACTAGATATGAAATAGTAAAGATATGTGACGTTCCTTAAAAGGTACCTTATGGCGGCTGGCGCTTACGCTATTATTAACGCCGCTCCAATATTCAGTCGGGGCAATGGTACCTTTTGCCGTGGAACGTCACATATCTTTACTATTTCATATCTAGTGAATCTCTAATTCATTTCCCGAATCGCGCCGTCAGTAAGAAGGCCTTGTTACATTAAAACGATCTGTTTTCCTCAAGACGGTTTCATTCCGAGAAAAACTGGTGCTGTGTCAGATAAGGCAGAGAAATATAGTGCAGAATGGAGTGCTCACTCCATACATCCGTGTTGGTACCAAAACGAGTAAAATGACTATTATTTTTGCAGTCGACATCTAGCATCGAGTAGAAGAATTATCAGTACCGCTACTCGATACTAGAATTCTCTAGTGTCGCGACTCACGCAAATAAAATTGTATTGAACAACAATTTACAACTAATATTAAAAGCACAGTCTATGCTACATCTATTTTTTTTGTCAAGTAGCAGTACTGATAATTCCGCTATTACTCGATGCTAGATGTCGACTACGAAAATAAATAGTCGTTTTGGTACTAAAACTAAAGTATGGAGTGAGCACTCTATGTATTTTTTTCTCTATGGAATAAGGTTATTTTCTTAGGCCTTCATGAACGCATTGATGCGAGGATTCGAACCCAGGACCTTACGAAATGTGAGTAGTGACTATTTGTGACGTTTTCAACCTAAAGGTACATTGTCGGTTCTCGATAAGGTTTCAAATTTAAGCTTTATGGAAATAGCGGCTTATTGATAAGTAGGCCTAAGAATTGTATCAATACCACATGTTTTTGCACCGCCTACAACTTATCTGCTTTGTCTACAGTTTGACTGGTAGAGAAGGCCTTATGGCATTAAGTTCGCCTTTTGTATAATGTGTTTTTCCTATCTGCAATGAAGATTAGATAAATAAATGAATATTTAAACATATATTCCTAGACATGTTCATCAATGAGTTTAAACATGCATATTATAAACATATTATATGCATGTTATAAACTTAAATACTATACGCTTGATGGCCCAAAAAACTGCACATCCGAAACCTACTTTCAGCGGTATCCTCTTAAGGCCCAAGGTCCTACATATAGTACATATTCAGTTCGATGAAATTTAAATCATATTCAATTGGAACAGAGTCGCATTTCTTTTGTTTATTTCATTTTTCAAACAAAACCAAAATCAACTCTATTCCCTGCACTAAAGGTTCAAATGTCAGTGTCATTTTTCATTTGTATGGCTGGTCCTTAGGAGGATATAAGATCTTCCATCGCACACATCTGTAACATTATGTAACATGTCCGTACAGGTACATAAAATGGTCAATGTCACAATAACACCTGGCGTAATCATGGCAACACAATGAGCCGTTACTACTCTTGTACTTAGTAATACCAAAGGTAATACGAATTACTTTGTATTTGTGTTTAGTTTAGGAGGATAGGCGGGGCCGTACATACGCAGTGCCCATTTTTCTCGCTGGATATCTATCTATCTATCTATCTAATACCTTTAAACGAGCAGTTTTTGTTTATTTATGTATATATATATATATATATATATATATATATATATTATGGATCTCGGAAACGGCTCGATCTAGCTAGGTCTTATCTCTGGGAAAACGCGCATTTTTGAGTTTTTAATAGGGATGTACCGACTAGTCGGGAAAGCCGACTATCCGGCCACATTTGTAGTCGGCGATTAGTCGGCGACTAGTCGGCAAAAATGGCCGATTAGTCGGCACTTTATTAGTGAAAGAATACCATATGTTTTATGTTTATTTTACTAAAATACCTATTCAGGATGCATACGAAACCTTTTGTTCATGTAAATAATTGACCGTTTGATGGTTATCGTATGTTGGTGGGCTGGTGTTTTCCTCTACAGGTCGATCTCAACTGATTCTCGTGTGATTTCATGTGCAAGTCGATTTTTTAAAATTATTATTTAGTTTTTGTTTTTTTTTTTAATGGTAGAGCCATGACTGGCCATGAGGAACTATTCATGTTATTGCAAAATTTAGAGACTTAGACAGGGCACGTTGCTCGTAAAGACGCTGACCACAGGGGATAGGTTCTTAACTGGCGACTACGTACGGGAAATAGAGCCTTGAAAATACCTCCTACAAGCTGTACTGACGGTCTGCTCAGGATCGTAAAATAAAAGAAGTAAAGACAGAAATTGAACGAGGATTTTTGTGATAGGTCTTTGAACCTGTAGAGAACACCTTTTAGCCAAGCTAATATGATGAATAGCGCAACCAAAGGAGCAAAACAATTGTTTTTCACCTGAACTTATACGAAACTAATGATCTGGCCGACTAGCCGACTAGTCGGCCGACTAATCGGCCATTTGAGCGCCGATTAGTCGGCTAGTCGGCTAGTCGGCCAAATCAATAGTCGGTACATCACTAGTTTTTATATGTTCGGCCAAAGCTCGGTCTCCCAGATATTTGACATTATGGGAGATCATTTTACACAATTTAATGAACGGATTTTAACTTATACCTTTTTTTTTTCTTTTTATTGTTTCTTGTAATACTGTTGATTATTATTGTACATGTACCTAATTATAATTATCATGTGTTTGTTTAATTTCTGAACGTGTTTGTTGAATTTAATTTTTTTTGTACCATCCAGTTTTATTAAATTTTCTGATTCTAATAAGTTGTCTCGAAGAGACCGCTCTTTAGCGGTAAGACCGCCGTTGTTGCCATAAAGAGTACTAGTTTTCTATCTACTGATATCTTTTTATTGTACAAATATCTTAGTTTCCGAGTAAAATTGATATGACATATGGACAGACGGAACTATAATGTCGGCTGTACACACTCGTTTAGAGTCTCGGCACCGCTCCGATCCAATAGGAGAAGCGCGAGACGAGACAAGGAAGAGCAAGACGAGAAGGGAGCAGCATGTACACACTCGTTCTCGGCCAGACTCGGGGTCTATTGACGAGTGTGTACCTACAGCCCGCATTAGGGTTGTGTTTTTGCTATTATGGCTACGGAACCCTAAAAATAACTGCATTTGAGTAGCCAGTGCCTTTCTATGTTTTATTATTCTTTTTTGTAATGGTTGCGTGTTGTGAGCTGGTGTTTATCACAGAATCCAGAGCTATTCATTGTTTATGATACTGTATGTAGTCAGTAGCACATAATAAATAATAGTACTAGGTACAGAAGACTCACTCTCTAACAAAACGCGTCTGTTACGATCAGCACAGATATGGCCGCTAGGTGGCGACAGCGCCACGCGCGGCTTATGGCTTTCCCCAAAATTGGGGCCGAACGGATGTACTTTTAGCTACCTGTAGCACAGCGACGAAATCGCGGAGTGAGCCACGCCTGTCAGTAGACGGAACAAATGGTTTATAAAAGAGTAATTAGGTTTGTTAAGCGTCTACTCGCTCTAACTTCTTCTTATTACAATTTATAGCAATAAAAACTAGTACCGTAAAATGGGGTGAGTAGGGTTCGCGGGGAGAGTTGGGTTATGAATGGGGAGAGAAAGAATGAAAGGGGGTAAGATGGGATTTTAAGGCCGTAGATATAGATAAAGATTATAGTAATACCCATAATAAAAAAAAAATCGATCCAGCAATCTTCCAAAATCACCCCAACACCAAACCACCAAACCACCTAACTCACCCCAAGTACGAGGGACTACGGGGTGAGGTGGGATTACCTTTTTATCGTCAAAGTTATGAAATGGAACTACCCAAATTAAAATAAAATCTAAAATACAAACGTCCGGAACAATTATTATATACACCATTCAGTTTGCATATGTAAAAATAAAATGTTATCGAGGTTTGAATGTCAGTTTTGCCTACCTACTCACCCCATTTTACGGTACTAGATACCCATAGATATATTTTATGTTACTTGAATGTGTAGTATACCTACATGATATGTATATAAATCTCTACAGTTCCGGTAAAAAGTATCTGTCACAGTCTAATTCTACTTATACATATCTTGTGCTAAGTTATTAGAGAATAGAAAGTATCTACATACTTTGACGCGTAGTCTGTACCCCTAATGTACATTTCATTCGATATGAGACGTGTACGCGTTTGCGTTAAGCATGATTTTGTATGGGATTTCGAGTTTCCAAAACGTCCCGCTGTTTAAAAACCCATACAAAAAAAACTTTTTACTATAAAAGAAAACCGACTTCAAAAAGGATGAAATAAAGTATTATCATTTTTTAAGTTTATGCGTTACCAACTGATATGTTTGAAGTCGGTGCCAAGCCAAGCTGTTCTGATGATGGAATCCATGAGGAATTGAGGGCAATCATGGATCCCATCATCAGAACAGAACCAAATTAATATGGAACCAACTTGGAGGTAGCTCCTTTCAAACAAAAAAAGAATTACTCAAATCGGACTACGGATGTCGGAGTAATCGATGAACGTACATAAAAAAAATAGCCACAACCGAATACAGAGGAGGCTCCTTCTATGAAATTGAAGTCGGTTAAAAATAGACATAACGCAAACGCGAACGCTCGCCACGCTATCGAATTAAATTTACAGGGGGGCTACCGCGAAAACAGAAATTCGCAAATTGCGGGGATCTTTTTCTTTTACTCCAAAGAAGGCGTAATTAGAGTGACAGAGAAAGATGCCCGCAATTTGCGAACTTCGATTTTCGCTGTTTTAGCCCAGATTCGCTACTTTCTATACTGAATGTACTAAGCTACTTACCGTATGTTGTTTATACGTACCTTGAAGGTGTTTTGAAGGCTCAGCCTAATTCGGTAAAAGCCTCTACAGTTTCATATAAGGAACGTTTCGTCATTCACCTCTGTATGGGATTATTACTTATCTTTTAATCTCGTGGTTTTTTCCGTTCTATGTGGCTACCACCGGTTTGGCACTGACATAAACGCTAATGGAAAACGTAACGTACTTTCTATTCATCTCGCTCGTACTTTCATATTAGTGCGGGCGAGATGTATATAAAGTAAATTAAAAAAAAAAAAAAAAAAAAAAAGTAAATTCCGTAGACGTTTAGCGTATATATCAGTTTTGACACTTTACGTGTATGAACTTTTTTAAGGATGACTCACGTTAGACCGGGCCGTGTCCGACCCGGAGCTTCCGGCGCATCGTTTTCTATGAAAAGCATCACGTGATCGCCTGTCATGTCAAAGAAAAACGCCGGAAGCTCCGGCCCGGACACGGCCCGGTCTAACGTGAGTCAGCCTTGCTGTCAACCTATATTTTCTACGAATGTTTGACTCGAGTACTACTCATTTCACTCTGACTCTGACACCCGTCTGGTCAAGTAAACATGAGGAGTAAGGCGGGTAAGTGGGGTAAGTGAGCTGTCAGACGCAGCCACATGCAATTTAGGGGCTAAATGTACGCATTGATACAAGGTGTGACGAACAAACTTACACACACACTAAGAATAATCGAACTAAGCGATGATAATGCGGAGTGTAGTTTGGGTAGATAAATATCGTAAGTAAAATACCTGTGTACTTGGGCGTTTTCAGAAATAAATATCGAAAACCCGACTCTCACAGATCCCGGTGTTTATGGGTTCTTTCAACTCAGAATCACTAGCATATTCAATTCTGATGATAAAATAAAATGTCCCAAAAATTTGTATGAAAATTGTACATTCCACTACGTCACGCACAATCGCACATACAAGTTAAAAAAAATTTCATACTAAAACGTGACGTAATGGAATGGACATTTTGGGGCATCTTTTTTTAATGGTCGGATGGAGAATGCTGTCGATTCTGAGTAGAATGAGCCCAAGAACGTCCAGATGTGAAAGAATCAGTTTTTCAATATTTATTTCTGAAAACGCCCACTTATAATAACATTAATAACTCATAAGCACAATACATACACACGTCGAAAATTTAAAGGGTCATACTGTAAAAAGTACGATACACCTGCGAATAGGTAATTCGCCACTCGTTGCGAATTTCCTATTATCCGTACTTGTATCGTAAATAACTATTAGTGTAATACTACGCGCTGTAAAATTAACATGAAACATCATAATTATTTCCTGAAGGCTTCTCATCTCTTATCATCCGTCTCTCTCCCACGCTTCCAATCATCTGAGACAGAGCATAGCAAGGTTGAAACATAAACATCATAATAAATACCTTAATGCTACTGAAATAAAGTTCAAAACCATTTGCGCGCACTAAAAAGATGATTAGACATTTGTGTTATCTAATTTGAGTCGTATTGCAAAGAATTTAAGGTTGTATTTATCTTGTGTGCTAATATAGCGTGACGTTAAGGGCCTCCGATTATCTAGTCGTATGTTCCAAATGTTGGGCGAGTCGATTTCGTTCGCGTCCAGTTTCATACTTCAAAGTTTACTCAATCGGTCGGTAGATGTCGCTGTACCGAATGAGGCTATTTCTACATCGCGCTAACGAATTTATTGCATTTTTGTGATACTGGGTGTTTTTTGAGATGATTATATAGGTCAATTATGAGCCACTATCACTATATACATACATATAGGACACCAACACAGACGCGAAATCACGAAATCGGAATCAGGGATCAGAGTGGCACTTTTCTGTTATAGGACACTATTTTTTTTTGCATATCTACTATTGAAACATAATAATTTCCTCATAGGTGATGTGAAAAGCGGTATGTGTCATATTCCTCACTACGCTCAGGATTCAACGTACACTCTTTCTGTAAATATGTAATTTTGCTCCCTTGTGACACAATCTGCTATGCTCGCCTCTCCTTAGTCAGGGATCGGAATCACACGCCGTAACGTGTCATTGGGTCTGCGCAAGCGACAGTTTAAATCCGTTATACTTTATTTTAAAAAAGGACGTATGTGCAAAGCGATGTTATGTGATTTGTTATACTTAGATTTTATTTTAAGAGTTAGCGCAGATTTTCAGGGAAGTACCTATTTGTTTTGCAAATATGTTGAATGATCTATAAATTGAGCATTTTTGAGTTTTTATATGTTTTCTCTAGCAAAGCTCGGTCTCCCAGATATTTCAATTAATAGAACACAACAAAACTCGTATTTCGAGCCCTAAATACTGGTGCATCCTGTAGTCTAACCATTAATACAATTGTTAGTTCAACTCAGTTTAAAACTGACCTTTCAATTCAATCAATTAAATAACGGATGCGAGAGCCGATTCGAACTCGATTGGTGAAATGTCAATTTGATATCCCTTGTCCGTGTAAATCGCTTGTTTATTTCGCTTTACCTATAGGGATACAATTTGATATTCTTAAATAGTACATTATTGTCGAGGCTCGGAAGTAGCTACTTGCAGCCTTCCATCCTTCCAGCCGAGTCATATAAATAAATAAAATAAAAATAAAAATAGTTTTATTTGCCAAAAAGTTTATAAGTTCTTCTTAACCTATGACTGCCACACTAGGCTACGCCTGTCTTGTGGAGTCAGATTGAAAATAATACTAAATTTAGTTACATCCTACGCTGAAGTTTTAGTTTTCTAATAAGTATCTAGGTCAACGAGTAGGCATAGCCATCCAGCGGGGTAATGTAGCCAGCCTCATGGGCACCCTTCCGCAGGGCACAGACTTGGGGGACCTTTCATAGGCCTTTCATATTTTTTCTATTGTTGTTTAATTTTTAAGTAGGTTTATTTTAATGTTAGTTTAGTTTTGTAGGTAGTTTTAATTTTAGGTTACATTTACGTTATCTTCTCTGTTGTATTTGTTAATTATACCTAGTATCTAGTAAGTACCTACTAAATAATATGTTTAATTATAATAACAGGCTTAAACGAACAGGATATATATATATATAGGACATATATATAACAGCATATATATATAGTGTTTTTATCAAAAATGGTGCATGAAATAGGTATAAGTAATAGAAATATTTTACACTTTACAGAAGCAACGTTCTTAAGTATATATTTTCACCAGAAAAAAGTAGAAACAATTGAAAAAGTTTGCTTTTCCGCCTTTCTATTTTTAATTTTAAAATAGAAGTGTATTTTTTCTGCCGAAAATACGCCAACCTATTAGCTATTAGAGTTACACCAAGAAAATTCTGCAGTGATTTTGATAGCCCACACAGGGCAAGTGTTATTTCTACGTCATAATTTCGTAGAAGTTTGACGTTTAAAATAACACTTGCACTGCGTAGACTATGAGAAACGCTGCAGACTTTTCTTGGTTTAACTCTAGACAGCTAAATAGTCGAGGTACCTACCAACATTATATAATAATAAGTAAGTACTTTGACTCTCGCTAGGTGGTTGGATCAAGGGTCAGATGCAGAAGGCGGTGATCTTGGACACGGCGCGTATAGTCCGTCGGTTCCTCTCTCTGCAGCCCTGACCACCGGTAGCTTGGGCCTTGCCCCGCTGCTGGCGGCACCCTAGGTTAGGTTTTTTATAATGTGTTTATATTCATTTTTATTGTTTTGTAAGTGTTTATATATTTTACTTTTATATTCATATTATAAATAACCTAACTTAAGATGAGAAATGAATAAAGAGAGTAAGTACTAATCATTTGTTTGCCTGTTTGATGGACTTGTGCTCATGCTGTGACTTCATTTGATATGGCCATTTAAACTTTTTAAACGTTTGGAACTCGTCCAACAATGGAATTTGTATGCCACTTTTTGTTGTATGCGAGCAATAATGGAATTTGACTGCAATGTTTTTATCTACCCATATATCATAAACCCTCCATGATGCGTTCAAGAACACAACATTATGACCACCATAAAAATAGACTGTTTTGTTCGAACAAATATCTTATCTGTAAAAATGTTATTATATTAGGTATTGCTAAATAATAACATCGATTTCGATAGTATTATTTCATTCAAATTTCGAACATCTTTGAAAAACAAAGAAATTTGGTTTGACCCCTATTCTAATATCAGTCAAGATGACGTTTTATTCGAAATGAAATGTCAGTTGCATACAATTTTGACAAATCGCGCATGTTACTTGGTATCGAACGATATGGCAATCGACCCCAACTCTAGTTTGTCTGTGAATTAAAAAAAAACTACGGATGTGTGACGTGCGTGAAAAAAGCAAACCCACAATCGAGTTTTAATGCCTTTCATTATGGACAGTCACATAAACTACTATAACTTTTTAATATTTGGCTGATCATAAACTCCGCACTGCGCGACCTATGTTTTACACGGTAACGTCGACTTTGCCGTCCATTTTTGAGAAAAACTACTTAAAAAAATTGTCCTAAATTAAAAACTAACAAATACAAAAACTATTCACAAAATTCACCCCGCGCCCCACTAGATGCAAAGGAGCCCATCACGCTGCCACGTTGCCACGTTGAACCGCGATGGACAACTTTAAAGACCCCGAGCGAGGCATCTCACACAAATTGAACTAACCTAGTATACCTAATAGTAGATAAATAGTATAACTAGTAGCTGTCCTGTGTATACCTAGGGGCTGTCCATAAATTACGACATCGATTTTTGACGTTATTTGACCCCCCCCCCCCTATAATCATCCAAAAATCATGCTTCAAATGACCCCATTTCCTCCTACTTCATGCTACCGTCATCCGATGTCCAGACCCCCCCCCCCCCCTAATTTGAAATGACGTAATTTATGAATAGCCCCCTAGTAGTAGAAACTTTAGACGCGGAGTTTGATCCGCTACTGTTGATGGTGACTGTACAAGATTAAATAAAATGAGTCATTTTATAACCATCAATCTACGAAGCTGTTCACAACATCACACTAGAAATATTAACTAGTTACTAACAAAAATTCAAATCGCTCTCTCCTACCAGACAAATAATAACTCCACGGCCGATTCGGCCACGGCGACTGCTATCAACTCCGTTGCTGTCTCTGGTGTGCTCGCAGGTGGCTGACGTAGCCTATCTTGTTACTGAAAGCTCGCGAACATTGCGGGCATGTGAGCACACCATTTGTGTAATAATAATGTATTGCCGCAGGTGGTCTGGCTTTTACCTCGTCGCGCTTGGCATCCAGCTCTAAGCGCCGTCGCGATTCAAATTCGGTTACGTTGGCATTTATTGCTGCCCGCCATTCCGTTCGTATGGCTGCCTGCTGCTCCCATCGCGAGGGCTCTATACGACACTTTTTCATGTGCCGCTTAAGCACATCTTTGTACCTGAGGAATTGGCCGCCCTGTTTCCGCTTGCCCTCCTCAAGCTCGGAATAAAAGATGCGCTTAGCCACACGCTGGTCGTTCATCCGCGAAACGTGACCGCACCACCGAAGCTGACGTCGCATGAGGTATACTTCGATACCACCCACATTTGCTCTACGCAGCACTGCGGTATTCCGAACACGATCAGACCATCGGATCTTCAGTATCTTGCGTAGGCATCTGAGGTGGAATCGATCCAGCATGCGAATATGGCGGCGATAAACGGTCCACGTTTCAGCGGAGTATAGAAGGTTGGGCAGCACAACTGCCATATACACGGATATTTTAGTGGCCAGTTTTAAGTCGTGTGAGCTGAGGACCTTGTGGTCTAACTTGCCAAAAGCTGCAGCCGCAGCCCCAATCCGGTTGTTAATCTCAGCATCAAGGTCGCACTTGGATGTTAAGGTGCTCCCCAGGTAGCGGAACTTGTCTACCTGCTTCAGCTGGTCCTCGCCGAGTCTAACGACCAGTGCCTGTTGACTGACAACGTCCAACGACATCACCTCAGTATTCTTGACACTGATCTTGAGCCCAAATCTGCGACAGGACTCGTCGAAGCTGGACATGAGCTGTTGCATGCCTTCCGGGGACTCAGTCACAAAGCACAAGTCGTCTGCATACATGATCTCTGTGATCACTGCGTATGAGAATTTTGTGCGTGCTTTAAACCTGGCCAGGTTGAAAATGTTGCCGTCAGTGCGGTAGCGGACGCGAACACCTTCAGAGCATGTGAGTAAGACTTCTTTGACTACGACCGAAAAATACAACGCGAATAGAGTGGGTGCTAGGACGCAACCTTGCTTCACTCCGCACGTAACGGGGAAGAAGTCCGATTGTTCGTCGTCGGTAGCAACGCAGCACTCCATGTCGTCGTGTAGGAGTCTCACTAGCCTTACAAACTTCTCCGTGCATCCAAGCTTGCTCAGAACTATCCAGAGGGCTTCACGAGGCACGCTGTCAAATGCCTTCTCGAGGTCAACAAAGCAGAGAAACAGTTGACGACCTTGTTCTCTGCTTTTCTCTTCTAGTTGACGCACAGAGAATATAGCTTCACAGGTGCCTCGGTCAGGCCGGAAGCCGAACTGGGTCTCCGGAAGCAATTTTTCAGATATATTCATTAGGCGGTTCAGCAAGACTCTGGCAAAGACTTTCCCAGGGACCGATTACAACGAAATACCACGGTAAGAATTGCAGTCAGAGCGGTCACCTTTGTTCTTATACAACGCCCTTATGCGAGAGACCTTGAAGTCATGAGGGACTTGTTCCTTTTCCCATATAAGAACAAAAAGTTTCCACATAGCTGATTGCAACTCCTCGCCGCCATATTTAATCAGTTCTCCTGGTATAAAGTCGATGCCGGCCGCGCGCTTATTTTGCTGTTGCTTAATAGCAAGAGCAACCTCATCACCTGACAGTAGCTCATCCAGTTCAACGGCAATAGGGAGTTGAGGCATTGACCGGATGTGTACCAGATCTGCTGCCCGATCAACATTCAACAGAGTGTTGAAGTGTTCTGCCCATCTTGTCAATACCTCATCCTTACTCTTAAGAAGTCCTTCGCCATTACAAGGCTTAAGAGGCACTTTTACAGGTGGTGTGGTATTCGTAAGGTTCCTGATCTCCTTATAGAACTCCCCTAACTGGTTAGTGTCCACGAGCAACTGCATGTGACGAGCCTTATCCTGCCACCATTTGTCTTTAATTTCCCTTGATAGTTTACGCAGACTTATGTTACTCTGCCGTAACTCCGCAACGTTTCCACCTTGGCTAGCACTACCGTGCTGCTGAAGAAGACGACGGTGTTTGCCAATAGCTTCTGAAAGGGCTGTGTCATTTTCATCAAACCAGTCCTCATGCTTACGAATTCTTTTGCCCAATACGGACTTAGCAGAGTCTAATATATGAGATGACACAGTCCTCCAGATAGCATCGACATCGCCCGTATTCATGTCGACTGCCCTGATGTTTGAATTTAAGGCTTCAACATATGTCTCCCTGGCCTCGCAGTCATTGAGCCTGTCCACGTTAAGACATACCGGCTTCGATCTTTCACACCTACGAGGGTGACGGAGGCGAAGACGCAGCTTTGCAATTACAAGCCTGTGGTCGGTCCAGCAGTGAGCGCCCCGCATTACGCCGGTGACTTGGACCTGGGAAATGTCCCTTTGCCGCACGATTGCGTAATCTATCAGATGCCAGTGCTTGGACCTAGGGTGCATCCACGTGTTCTTGTGCTTAGCTGGAAGTCGGAACATAGTGTTCGTAATCGCTAGATGATATTGTGCACAGAGGCTAAGCAAAAGCTGTCCATTGCTATTCATGTTGCCTACCCCGTGTCTGCCCAAAACTTCAGGCCAAGCTTCAAAATCGCGACCAACTCTGGCATTGAAATCACCCAGTAGAACTATCTGCTCCCTAGGAGGTACGCAATCGATGCAACGTGTAAGTTCCTCATAAAATCGGTCCTTGACGTCATCAGATTTATCTAAGGTAGGTGCGTAGACACTGATGACGTTAAGGAAGTTTTGGTCATTCAGGTGTAGGCGCAAAGTGGTAACGCGGTCCGAGATGTGTATCGGGCACTCCTGTAATTGCTTAACTAGCTGGTTCTTGATCGCGAACCCCACTCCTGACCGTCGAGATTCAGAGGAGGGTAGTCCCTTCCAGAAAAAGGTGTACCCACCTCCGTGCTCCACCAGCTGTCCTTCGTCGGCAAGATGTGTTTCGCTGAGAGCAGCCACATCAACACTGTAGCGACGAAGTTCCCGAGCAACGATTGCGGTCTTCCTTTCAGGACAGGCGTTAGTCTCACGATCCAGGAGCGTACGAACGTTCCACGCGCCGAAAATCATATTAGATGTTGTTACTTTCTTTGTTTTCTTGCTACATCGACCGCGAATTGAAAATTGTCCTACCAGACAGACAAACAGACAACCAATTTACATCTCTAAACTAAAGAAAACAGACTAACAGACTAACAATAACAATTAACATCCTCATAGGAGGAAAAGACCTGTGTCCCTTCAGGACGCAGGCATCTCTTTCTTTCCCCCGGGATGTACCTCCGGGACATCCCGGCGTCAAGCCATGGATGTGATAGAGGACCTCTCTAAATTCCATCAAATAACCAAAAAAAAAAGACCCTTGTCTGTTGGCAAGCCACTAAATTTAATTGGCCCATTATATGAATTATGAAATACGTCACATAGGTACCAACGTGTGAATGCATTCATAATTTTCTCCATGCCATTTCGCAGTTCACTGTACAATAAAATGATTGTACATATTACCTTCGTATTCGTGTACGGCTCGATTCGGGAAATGATTTAGAGATTCACTAGATATGAAATAGTAAAGATATGTGATGTTCCACGGCAAAAGGTACCTTATGGCGGCTGGCGCCGCGATTCGGGAAATGAATTAGAGATTCACTAGATATGAAATAGTAAAAATATGTGACGTTCGACGGCAAAAGGTACCTTATGGCTGCTGGCGCTTACGTCGCATAGCGCCGCAATAATATTGGAGCGGCATTAATAATAGCGTAAGCGCCAACCGTCATAAGGTACCTTTACCCGTGGGACGTCACATATCTTTACTATATCGTATCTAGTTAATCTCTAATTAATTTCCCGAATTAGTCGGATCATAGTTTTTGAAACATATCGGTGTTCATTCAACCCCTAGTGTTAATTTCACGACGTGACGAGCGTTCGCGTGCTATTATGTCTATTTTCGTATGGGATTTGCAACAGCGCGCCAACCGGGACGTTATGGAAACTCAAAATCCTATACAAAATGACACTAAAGGGGCCCACTTAACAGTCCGCCGGACGGTATGGGCCTGTCAGTTAGAACAAAATTTTGACAGTTCCGAACAACTGACAGGCCGATACCGTCCGGCGGACTGTTAATCAGTGGGCCCCTTTATCGAAAACTCGTAAATCACGTCGCGCTATCGAATGTAATTTATTATGCTATAGGGGTACTTACAGTTGTTTCCAACTCCATTAATGATAATATATTATATAAGTATACTTACTCGGTATTCAGTAAAATGTCGTAAAATTTCACTACATTTGTTCTTTATTTCTATCGCTTTAGGTATTTCGGATAACTGAAAACAAACCTTATTGGAAAGCCTTAAGGTTTAACATAGGTCAGTTAAAAGTGTTAAGCATTAATCGAATCACACCCATAAGTGCTCAGATAAGGCCTAATAGTTGAGAATGAACAGGGGAGCCTGTTTGGAAATGTAAAATGTACTTAAAACAATTTGATATCAATATCAACGTGTCCGAGAACACATACATACTTACACACATACTTACCTCTAGAAAGCATTTTGACCCAGTCTTTAACCATACCTACCTACTTAGTGCCTAGTACCTACAGTAGATATTTTAACTATGACAAAAACAAAATAAGTTGAAATAATATGAAGATTCCAAATTTCCAAACCTAAAATTCAACTTTAAATAGAAATGCCCAATGACTAAAAATAGTTGTACCACCCTATTTCATATTACGAATACATGTATAATATTGATAATGTCTGACACTTAAAACGTTCATTCATATGAGTTTATAGACTCGTAAAGTGATGTCATAAATTATTTATGACATGTTAACAGAGCGGCAATGTGAATGGACGTATTGTTTATTGCTAGTTTATTGAACGCTTGTAGAGGTAAAATACCTAAATCTAAAGGGGCCCACTGATTAACAGTCCGCCGGACGGTATCGGCCTGTCAAAATTTTGTTCTAACTGACCGGACTGTTAATCATTGGGCCACTTAAGGGCGTCCGCTAGCTGTCGCGGTTGCACGGAGTAAGTGAGCGGGTTACCGAAAAATAGTACCTATGAGCGTTGCTATTAAGAATGGGAGAGGACCGGGCTGCCAAGAGGGCGTACCTGGGAAAACCGACTGGTGGCCGCCCGGTAGGTCGTGGGGAGACAGCGTGGAAGCAGATCTGCGTCAGCTTCAAGCCGATAATTGGCGGGAAGCGGCGCAGGATCGGGAAAAGTGGCGTGCTCTCGTTTCGGAGGCCAAGATCCTCTTTGGATCGCTGAGCCATATTAGTTAGTTATGAGCGTTGCTAACTGGCGCGGCCGCGTGCGACTGATTTTACCTACAATGGCACCCGCGTGCGTTCGCTCGCTCCGTACACCAGCGCCATTTAGCGGACGCCCTAAGGTAAGGATGATAGGGTTGATAGGCAATGACCAACTTTACTTCGCTATTAAACTATACGTGCCGCAATGATGTATGATAACTCAAGATATGTTATAGGCGTTCCAAAATTGAAACGCTTACCTTGTGACAAATTGTACAAGTTGCCTTTAGTCGCACCTGGGCAAGCGAGAAATGTGCACGAGCTAACGAACTCCCGCTCACCGAAAGAGACAAACGCATGTATAACATCGGATATGACAAATGCCGGTCATGGGCGGAATGCGAAAATTAATCAAAAATAACAGATCTTCATAGGCATGGAAATAAATATGGACGTAAGTACTTTTTGAAGTGAAAGCTTCTTTAGCGGGGCTGTGCACTTTTTGTGATGGGGAAAAATGTTAATCTCGTAACAGGTGTCACGTGACCGTAAGACGGACACGTGACCAGATCGAAAAACTGGTACAATGAGTTTTTCTTTATTGATTTAAATGCCATCTAGTGAGTTTCCCTCTAACTGGTACAAATATAACTCGAGTACTAACAGTGATGTGCTTAGGGGTTTCAAGTAATGCGACGAAATAACGCTAGATGGCGTTAACCTCAATTATTCATAGTGCGTCATTGAGTTTTCACTTCTGCCGGCACTCCCGGAGTGCAACCCTTTGTTTTTGTGCTTCTCATGTATTGGTATAACCTATTTATAGTTATATAATATAGTTGGTCAAACCAATTTGTCCGTCAGTAAGAACTAGTGAGTATATTATATTCTTTGGTAAGAACCAGGAAAACTATACTCATCCTTTTCTTTTCGGTGCTATTCTAGTACTAGTGTGAGACTTAGATAGTATAATCCTCTCTGTCTATGATTGAAATGAGACAGTCTTTTGACAAACTATATCATTGTACGTGCCCGCGGAATTTCCTGTAGACTTAACGTAATATAATGACAGTGTAGAAATGTCACTGTAAAATAATGACTGTCACCTTGATTGAACCTGGCATTACGACAGTCGACGTAATCTTAGTGCAATCATCACATTATTGTGTAGTCAAGGTTTATATAATAACGACTTGGAAAATGTCCTGAAATGCTCACGCAGCATGAAGCGTGAGGGCCCTTGTCTGTTGGAAAGCCACATAATATAGGTACACGACCTTATTGGCCAGACGTTAAGTCACACGAATACAATTAAAGCCGCCGTTATACAATTTTTGATACCTTTTTTTTTTATACCACTTTGGTGGCAAACAAACATACGGCCCGCCTGATGGTAAGCAGTCACCGTAGCCTATGGACACCTGCAACTCCAGAGGTGTTACATGCGCGTTGCCAACCTTTTAAAAACCTGTACACTTTTGAAAGGGCCCGATTCGGATTTTGAAATAGACATCTATTAGATATCTTTTAGACATCACCAAGATACGATAACGATATGTTTAAGATCTAACCTGTCAAATTTGACATTTGCGCGATTCTGGAGATACTGTTGAACGATTTCCACAGAATATGACTTAGAGATCCAATTCACATCTAATAGATATCTTACTCTATCTAACGTAAAAGTGACATTGGTTGCCCGAATTGCGCTGCAAAAGAGAACTAGTTGATATCTAAACTATAACGTATCTAGAATAGATCTAGTACGTGTCGTCTCTTGTGAAGATCTTGAAGTTCGAATACGGCAGAAAGTCCCCCGCCGCGTCTGTCTGTTTGTGTGTATGTATGTTCGCGATAAACTCGAAAACTAGGTACTGAACGGATTTTGATGCGGTTTTCAACTATCAATAGTGTTATTCTTGAGGAAGGTTTAGGAAATTGTTAAGGTTTTGTGTAACCCGTACCACAGAATAAATAATAGTACTAGGTACAGAAGACTCACTCTCTTACAAAACGCGTCTGTTACGATCAGGACAGATATGGCCGCTAGGTGGCGACAGCGCCACGCGCGGCTTATGGCTAGCCACCAAAATTGGTGTGGAACGGAGGTACTTTTAGCTACCTGTAGCAAAGCGACGAAATCGCGGAGTGAGCCACGCCTGCCCGTACGAAGCCGAGGCAGGTCGCTCTAGTTCAGGGCTATAACCGCGAAAATCGAAGTTCGCAAATTGCGGGCATTTTTCTCTGTCATTCTAATTACGCCTTCATTGGAGTAAAAGAGAAAGATCCCCGCAATTTGCGAATTTCGGTTTTCGCGGTAGCCCCTCTGTATTAAGCTGACTATAAAATCTACCATTACAGATGTTGTGCATAATTGTTTTCCATCGTATTTTCTCGGAAACGTTCATATTTGTCATGCTAGTTCAGTCGTTGTCAGTACTTTTTGTACCGAGACTGGCTGAAATAGCAAGACACGTTCGCAAGTTTCCGTGAAAATACGATGGAAAATAATTATGCACTACACATAGAAAGTAGGATCCTATAGAAGTGCTATACGCGTGCCTCCGTGAGGGACAACACATACGCAATACGACACTATGATTGGTCGAATTTACATATTTGTTGTCCACCATAATCCGTACTAAATTTACGGCGGGGAATAAAAAAATTGTGAGACTGTGACAAGGACAAACAATAATAGCTCTTTCGCTGCTACTCCTACTGAAAGATATATAAGACTATCCTGTTCGGTCATTTCCCCCTACCCCTCATGGCTGATCCAGTTATATACTAGATTCATGGCACTACAACTCTGTAGCCATTTAGTTTGCACCAGTGACAGTGCCATCTATGATTACATTACAACAACTCTAGTACTCAGAACGTTCAGAACCCTGCACTTTCGACCTCTGATTCTAATGTTAATTGCATTGTAGAATCAAAAATATCTACACAGCTTTCGACCTTATTACAATTGAGTAAGGTGCAACCTCGTTGTATTTTTTTTAGTTTCCGGTTCTTTTGAAATTGAATGTAATCATCCGCGTCTATTCTCGTGTTGCATTGTATTGAGATTGGATCGGGTACGTTAATATCGGTACCTACAGTTAGGATTATTGCTTGAATGGGGTGAATCTAGAATTTATAAAATTCTCCTTATAGACCGCGAGCCACGAACAGATTTCCATGACCAATCGCTTCCCGGGCGATAACTCGTATATTGGTTAACGGCTATGTATGATGACCCCTCATGGACGTCAGCTGCCGCTCCGTTGGTGGGTTGAGGAATGGCAGCCACCGAAACATGTAAAAAAATAAAATAAATTTTGTCATCACCTCCCGTCTGACACTTAGTCACAAGATAGTTAACAGATGTTATTAAAAATTTAAAAAAGAAATGGTCAGCCGGTTGCATAGCGGTGGAAAGACCATCAGCTATTTGCATAAACATGTAAAAATAAGCGCTGTATTATACCTTTTTATTATACTCGTATGTAGTAATAACTAAATCATGAATCTTTGCATGTAGGATTTCGTCAGGCATTTCAATAGGCGCCTTACGGATTTGCGAACGTATTTTTTACATGTTTACGCAAGTAACTGACGGTCTTTCCACTGTGATACAACCGGCTGACGGTTTTTTAATTTATTGCGAGACGACGATTGAAAAAAAAAATTTTACGTGTTCATGTGATCAACTGACGGTCTTTCCACCGCGATACAACCGGCTGACAATTTTTTTAATTCATGATAGCATCTAAACCATCATCTGACAAAGTATCAAGCAGGTGACAAGGTGACAAGGCGATGACTGACGATATTTGCTCCCGGCCCGCGGTCTATTAAATGAGCGATACTGATATATATGTTATCAGTATCTACCTAACTATATTCATGATCAACAAGTTTAACACGTGGTATTTCTTGGTTAGCCACTTACCGAAAATGTACACATTATTTGTTTAATTATATTTAAACCTAAAGATACAGAGTTTAATTTGATTTGAGGCACAACAATGTTTAATCTGCTCCAACTTCAATCGTTGCAGTAGGTAATTGGTCACGTCCCGTGTGACCGGGAGCTGCTAGCCTACATAGCCTACGTAGGCGATGCGGTCCGTAAAGGGGCCCACTGATTAACAGTCCGCCGGACGGTATCGGCCTGTCAGTTGTTCGGAACTGTCAAAATTTTGTTCTAACTGACAGGCCAATACCGTCCGGCGGATTGTTAATCAGTGGGCCCCTTTAATCCAAAAATTCTCAATTAACCTACTCTGAAAAGTAAAAAGATATCCCGGTAAGGGCATTTATTTGTGTAATAAACACAGGATGAACACAAATATTTGTTTAATAAACACAGGATGAACACAAATATTTGTTTGGTTTATAGATATTTGATATTTGCCATTTTCAAAAGTATTAAGAAAAGTTTGCAGCGATTTTGATAGCCCACGGAGTGCAAGTGTTATTTATATGGCATGAGTATAAATAACACTTGCACTGCAGATGACTGGCTGGAGAACCTTAAGCGGAAAAGTCTTCGTCGTGCTCTACCACCTCCTGCGGACTCGCGTTTTGTGTGCGATCGATGAGGCAAGAAATGCCGCGCTGCTATAGGACTATATAGCCATCAACGGCGATGGGGCCCCATAAACACACAAGCGCCGCAACAAACATCTACAACTGATGATGTGGCCAATGATGAATATTATAGAAGTTTGACGTTTAAAATGACACTTGCACTGATCAAAATCGCTGCAGACTTTTCTTGGTCTAACTCTACCCCGCTTCTAAAGTTATCTTCATTATCATTCATTATCCCCCGATGCACCTTATATTGAAACTACTAACAAAGTAATACATAGCAAAGAGAATAGATAGTATAGAGGGGTCCTCTCATTGACCGAAGCGAAGCGAAGGTCTACGTTTTGACTCGGGCATTTTGCTTTCGTATGTCCGGATGTTCTCCTCTACAGGTCGCAATTCTTAACCGATTCTCATGAAATTTTGTGACCAGATTCTATGACTAAATAAAATTTTTTTGTCAATCCGGTTTTTGGAAATTTTAAAAAATGGCGGAGTCGTGATACCTGTCGCCTAAACAAATAGTCGTATCGATATCATAAGAGTTTTTTCTTTTTGATATATGTTTATAGATTAAATGGCCAAAAATTCAGAAAATTTGTATCGCTGGTTTCTGCGGTATTTAGATATTTAGTTTTTACTTGAGAATGAGTAGCTAAATTTCGTCAGCTTTAGTAAGAACTATCATGGCGCATTTTGCAAACGTTCGCTTTTTTGTTTGCATAGGGAGGTCCCTGGTTCCATCCCCAGTAATTGTATGCTGCTACATAACTTTTTGTATTTTTTTATACTTAAATTTCGTATCAATTGTTGTTTTTTATTTTATTTTTTATTTTGAAAAAATGAAAAAAATCGTATTTTTTATTTATCAAGCGCGGGCTAAGCGCTTTCGTTTATTTTTTCCAAGAGATGATGACTTTTTGCGCTTTAAAGAAAATTTGATTCTTGAATATACGGCGCCATACCTTTGGCCTATGCTCGTCTAGATGGCGACACCATTTTATATTTAACAATTTTTACTCATATCAGTAAAAGAACATGGGTCAAAATCATATGGCGTTCTAAAAATAAAAAAAATCATTTATCCATACATATATACATTTATTGATATTTTTTTTCATTTTCATTTTAATCCTGTATCGAAAGATGGCAGTAAATTTACTGTGACTACAAAATTTAGTATGACAATAACCCTCTACTACATATAGGGACCATGCGCGTTGGAGGGTCTGCCATCTTGTGGCCTGAATCGGAAACATGTAGGTACATTGCCAAAACAAGTTCTACCATCTACCGTTCTTGTAGTACGTTTCCTTATGCATAGTAGGTTCTGTCATCTTGTGGGCTACATCGGAAGCATGAACGTCACATTTACGCCTCACGCCAAAAATCTGACGGCTCCTATGCTACCCCCTATAGTTCACGCGCGCCCACTATAGGGACCGTGCGCGTTGGAGGGCCTGCCATCTTGTGGCCTGAATCGGAAACATATGTGCACATGTACATTGCCAAAGCAAGTGCTACCATCTACTCAAACTCATACCATCTACTCATCGTTCTCGTAAGTACGTTTCCTTGTGCATAGTAGGTTCTGCCATCTCGCGGGCTACATCGGAATCATAAACTACTCATCTACGCTTCGCGCCAAAGATCTGACGGCTCCTGTGCTGCCCCCTATAGTTCATGCACGTTCCCTATACACTTTATTCTCTTTAGATTAGATATTTAAATTCATACTCGAGAATAAGTAACCAAATTTCGTCAGCTCATCTAAATGCTATCATAGCGCAGTTGGAAAGACGCTTACAAGCAAGGATATGGGATAGGTACCCGGTTCGGTCCCCAGTAAATGCAATTTTTTTTATTTATTTTTGCACTTAAACATCGTATTGCTGATTGATCAAGCGAGCGCGAAGCGCGAGGTAAGCGTATTCGTTTGAGTTTTTGTTTGAACATTTTTTTAGCGGTTTTAGTTCAAGGGCATGGCTGTTCCAGGAGTCAATTTCCACTTACGTTTATAGCATGGGCGGTCACCATCCATAAATCGCAGGGGTTAACATGGCCTAGGGTAGTGGTCGACCTTGGGCTCAGGGAACTAGCTGTAGGTTGCTCGTACGTTGCGCTTTCCCGGGCTCAAAGTCTAACTAACAATAATGTTAGTTAGACTTTGAGCCTTTTAATTTGGATCGCCTCGCTAAAATGGCCCATAATTTCCGGAAATCATCTTTCTTCGAGGCAATTACTCCGTTCTCATTTTTTCCCAGTGGAATTTCTTCGCTTTATTTAATTTTTCGTGTACATTTTTTCATAAACTAAATTTTCCTTTTCTCAATTTATTCCCTTTTATTTTTAATCCTAGTAGTTAAAATAACCAGTAGGTTTTTTTTTTCACTAACTAAATATTCTCTATCTCTATATTTTCTCTTTTTTTTAATGCTAGTGGTAAAAATAACCAGGTTTTTTTCAAATAGGTAGGTTAGGGTTATTTTTTTTGATGACCCTAAAAACGTAACTGCTCCCAGAGATAGGTAGGTTAGGGTTATTTTTTTTTGATGACCCTAAAAACGAAACTGCTCCCAGAGATAGGTAGGTTAGGGTTATTTTTTTTTTGATGACCCTAAAAACGAATCTGCTCCCAGAGGTAGGTTAGAGTTATTGGCTGACAGCGTTTGGTTTTTTACTTGTAGTTTTTTAGATTATGCTTTAATTTTAGTCTTTTTGATATTTGTTGTAAGTATGTGAAATACCTACAAGTAACAAATATAATTACTACACTATTAACATACAGTAACAAGAAAATATTATCCTAGATATTTAAAAGAACGAAAATATTAATTTAAAAATATTAAAAATAGGCGATTGCGGAAGAAAACCATTGGGAAAATATGGGAACGGAGTAATTGCTACCGAGAATGAATGATTTCGGGAAATTATGGGCAACGCAAAATATGAGAACGGAGTAGGTAATTGCCTCGAAGAAAAAATGATTTTCGGAAATTATGAAATGAAATGAAATGAAAATGAAATGAAATTGTTTTATTCCAGAAAACTTCCATAGAATTACAATAAAATTAAATTAAAATTAAACTATTCGACTGTACAATAAAATTAAAATATTCACGTCTATAAATAATACCTAAATACAAATTAAAACTTAATATTAACTAGCCCAAGGGGCGTATCGCCCCGACCCTATGGTGACCGGTTTGTGGTAGGTCCTCCAGCGCTCATGATTATGGGCCACACTCGCGCACGAAGCTTCTTAGTTGCAGTTTACAGGTTAATTCAAAGGTAATGTTGGTTTCCTAACATAAGTAGAGTTAGACCAAGAAAAGTCTGCAGAGATTTTGACACTGGCACAAATAACATTGGCACTGCGTGTGCTGTCAAAATCTCTGCAGACTTTTCTTGGTCTAACTCTATCCACTTTTCTATACAATTAGTATGGCGACGTGTATACTTAAGGGGCATCGACCGTACACTGACATCGGGATGATATTTTTATCATGTTATTTAGTAGTCATCGTGCGTCTCGCTTGCGCCAATACATGTACGGACAAGAACGAGTGAAGTGCACGATAACTAAATGACATCAGTTAGATGTCTTTCTGATATCAGTGTAAGTTTGAATTGGCCTGTTAGCCAAAAATTGTTTCGTATGTCCATATATGTTCTACTCTACAGGTCACATATCTAAACCAATTCCCGAATTTTGTAAGCAATTGATAGTTAAGTTTTTATGGTCAAATTAGATTCTCTAAATTCTTCAAAACAACGGAACCATACATTTATTCAGTTTTAAACTCTGCTCGCGAGGTCTACAGCTCACAGAGCCACTAGTAGTAAATTTTGTAGTCACAGTAAATTTACTGCCATCTATCGACACACGACTAAAACTCAAAATGAAAACGTATAAAATAATCAAAAATGTATATATATGGACAAAAAGAATAGATAGTATAGAGGGGTCCTGTCATTGTAAATTGTGTAGTCACTGTAAATTTACTGCCATCTATCGACACACGACTAAAACTCAAAATGAAAACGTATAAAATTATCAAAAAAATGTATATATATGGAAAAATGATTTTATTATTTTTATATCATTTTGACCCATGTTCATTCACTGATATCTATGTGTTAAATTTGTTAAATATGATATGATATGATATTTATTTATTTTATAATATTACATTGCATTATAAATTATTATGTTAATATATAAGAATTAATATTATGATCGTCGAAAGTACATTATTAAATACGGGATATGAAACGGTGTCGTCACGCCATCGCCATCTAGCCGAGTATAGGCTAAAGGTGTGTGCGCCATCTATCCGAGAATGACTTTTTCTTGATTTCCGAGGCACGTTTTTTCCTTAGACTTTATTCATCTTTTGTACATAGGTAGTACATGGGTAGTACATTGTGCATCGAGGGGGGTAAGCGAGATTTTGTAAACAAGGTCTATAACTCCCGACAGCCGCAGGCGTTACACAGGAGCAGGAGTTACACACAATGATTATCAACACACTTGCGAAGAAAAAACTACCTACATTTTAAGCGAAATAATTGTTAAATACGGTGACATTTCAAACATTCGTCCGTCATATCGTCATTTCTTGACAGGTTTAGGCATCGGAGGCACAGACCTTCACATTCAGCAACGATTGCAGATTTTGTGTAAAAATATAAATTAAATTATAATCGTCAGATTTTAAAAGTAAAACTTCCTTATACCTTAACTTTAAACAAAGTATTTACTTATAACCTACTTGGTTCGTATGAATTAGTGACATAATTAAAAAAGGAGGCTATAACTCCCTATGAGGAAATTATTATAATAGGGAATATTAGGCAAAGCTCTGCGTAGGTGGCACCTTTGTGGCACAAACAGTAAACAAACCGCATTGACACATCACACGTCACGTCAATCACATGGCCTACCGCGAAACAAGAAAATCGAAATTTCGTTATCTAATCTCTCTATCACTCTTGCATATTCGAGCGATAAAGAGGCAGATAAAAAACGATTTCGCGTTTACCGGTAGGCCCTTGTTAACAAATCGCCTTGATGCATCAATGTCACATTTTATTGTCTGTGAAAACTTGTCAAAAAACAGTTTAAGGCACAGTATGTATAAGTTAGTCTATGAATTTACTGAGTCGGTAGTGCTGCACTCTGGCGGCAGAACATTGCAGTAATATCCCCTATTATGTTTCAAAATATTATTTTAACCTAAAAAAAAAAGTAATTATGTATGCAAAAAAGAAAAAAATCGTGTCCTAGAACAGAAAAATGCCACTTAAATCTCTCGTAGCGGGGAAAAAGAGCCTTTTAAGAATAGGTGATTTGAAAATAGTATTTATCTACCGCTAGCTCCCGGTACACAACTGTTATTGCTTCCAAAGTATCAGTTTGCATCCTTCAACAAAAAGGACATCTTTCCCTGATTCAATTCAGATGCAAAATTATTATACAAATCTGACAAAGAAAAAACGTCTCTATACTCATTGAATTAAAGTTCAATTCTATTTGTCAGCTGTTTCTGTTCTTTCTCGAACTATGTCATGGGATACTATGACTACAGGTAATGGTTATAAGGTTGGTTTTAGATCGGAAAATGAATGGAAAAAATATTGAAATATACCGTAATGCAATGTTTCTTTGATTGTTTCTGTCTTAAAGAATATTTGGTTTCATAATAGAAAATATTTGTGATAATCCTAGTGATATCATCTTTCTCGATCATCATCATCATCATCATCATCATCACCATCATCATCCTCAATGCCGAAATCGCGAAGAAGTTGCCAATAACACTAGTCAAATCAGTTTCTTTTTTCGAGCTAGGTTTTGCTACTATGGAATTTATAATGAAACACTAGCATGTGACGTCACAATCAAATTACCTACTCTTTATAATTTTATACGGGTTTTAATATAGAAATTGTGTCTAAAAATAACTGCTGACTAGGTACGTTTCTATATTAATCTTCTGGTACCTTATTTCATGCATGGTGTAAAATAATTAATTCTAAATACAGTCAAATATTGCCAATGTTGTTCAGAAAACCGCTTTCAGTGCACTAGAGCATTTTCAAATCACACTTCAGTGGCTCTGAAAAGGATTTTAGAGACTATTTCAGTATATTTATAACCTCATTGCCAAGCAACATTGAACCAGAGTATAGTAGAAAACAGTAGTCTATCTTCGAACAAATACTACTGTTCTTGTGTGAGCATAACATCTACGTATCTGCAATTGTAGGTAGGTAGGCTAAATAAACTGGTAGGTACCTAGAAATTAGGTCATGTGTATAAATAAGTAATATATAAGTCAAATAGGTATACATTTTAAGGGGCCCACTGATTAACAGTCCGCCGGACGGTATCGGCCTGTCAGTTGTTCGGAACTGTCAAAATTTTGTTCTAACTGACAGGCCGATACCGTCCGGCGCACTGTTAATCAGTGGGGCCCTTAAAATCGGTACTGATAATTCCGCTACTCGATGCTAGATGTCGACTGTGAAAATAATAGTCGTTTTGGTATCCAAACTGATGTATGGAGTGAGCACTCTATTCTTACTATATTTCTCTATGACACAAGTTAGGTACGGGATACCTTTTTAAAGTAGTCAACGCGTGTATCTCGAGTGTCACGTCATCTTAACCTTTTGGACGCCAATGACCGATATATCCGCACCGCAGGTTCAACGCCAAAGACCGATTAATCGGTCACAGACCACAGAGCAACATAAACCTACGTGCATATGCATAAAGTTCAATTTCAGTTATGACACTTCGGTGACGTGGCGTCCGAGTGACAGCTTTTGTGTTTGACACGACGTCGAAAAGGTTAAATATGTCTCTTAATGTTTGCAGTATCCTCATTGTGGTCGTTAAAAAAAAACGGTGACATAATTAAGTATAAGAAAAACTTCTTAATTAATGATTAGACGGATAAATTCTATAACTGGATTAATTTATTGCCCGTATTGGATTAACCTACTGTATATTGTGACCTACACGTTGACCTTATACCACAGAATAAATAATAGTACTAGGTACAGAAGACTCACTCTCTAACAAAACGCGTCTGTTACGATCAGCACAGATATGGCCGCTAGGTGGCGACAGCGCCACGCGCGGCTTATGGCTAATAAATCACCAAAATTGGTGTGGAACGGATGTACTTGTAGCTACCTGTAGCAAAGCGACGAAATCGCGGAGTGAGCCACGCCTGCTTATACTTGAGCGTTTTCCAAAAAAAGTGTACATTTCATTCATGTCTTCAAAATATTGACTTCTTGGGCTCATTTTACTCAGAATCATTTGTACATTCACGCTTCATACATGAAAAAATGTGTCCAAAAATTTCCTTTCCAGATCGTCACATCTTGTATGAATTTTTATTTTATTTGTATGAACATGACGCACTGGAAAAAAAATTTTTCATACAAAATTTTGGGACACATTATTTCATGTATCAGGCGTGTACATTACAAATGATTCTGAGTAAAATGAGTCCAAGAAGTCAATATTTTGAAGACATGAATGAAATGTACACTTTTTTTGGAAAACGCTCACTTACAATATTATCTGAAGCTGTGGAAACCATACATTACGGTCAATATCATCCTTTTATTCTGTTATAATACGCCTTACCTAAGTATAGTCATATATTTTTGTCGGCAGTATGACACAGATGTAAACAATGCCATGGCCGGGTTTCATGTCAGCACCAAAGGTCCAGCATTGTATGGTCGTGTATGGATGTCATTCAAACTACAATAGTGTTCTGGTGGCGACCAGGGAACAACGGTGTCGGGTTGCTAGTCCAGTCAACGGGGTCGTGGGTTTGACCAAATGGACCCGATTTTTTGTAATCGTTTTTCTTTTTTAAATTTGGATAAAAGGCTTGTTTAAAGAGCTTTTCATACTGGGTGAAATAAATACGCAATTTTGATTTGGGACAAAATTTGTATGTAATTTTCCTTTGAGTTACTAAAATACTATAGGTACGTTTTCGTAGCAGAGTTCAATAGAAGATTTTTTAGGCATACATACGATGACATTGCGTTCATTATTTACAGAATAGATATAGACCAAATAGACCAGAATATTCACCAAATTGTATGAAAACCTAACGAAAAAAATATCGCCTACAAGGTAAGAATCGGCCCAAATTATATGAACGCGATAATATACCAAATTTATTGGTTTTAGAAAGTGATGTAATTTTACCGATAAAGATAGGAAGTTTAGTCGTATGTAGTAGTGGCTAATAGCGCCATCACGCCTTTTTATGTAACCATAAAAAAACGTGACTCATACTAGGCCAACTTTTGTAGCATTAACTATTATACTGGAGAGTTTATTTAAATAAACGTAGTACCAATTATAATGAGTAAGATACTTATATGTCTCAGCGATAAAAAGTTAATAATTATTATTTTTAAATATTATAAATTAGGTATACTCTTATATATTTATCCGTCTCAGTCAAAAATGAGACACATTGACTGGACTATCTCTTAATGTAGGATATTTTTATAAACAGCGGACAATAGAGAAGAGGTAACTCCCGTATTCGAACTTCAAGATATTCACAAGAGACGACACGTACTAGATCCATTCTAGATACGTTATAGTTTAGATATCAACTAGTTCTCTTTTGCAGCGCAATTCGGGCAACCAATGTCACTTTTACGTCAGATAGAGAAAGATATCTATTAGATCTGAATTGGATCTCTAAGTCATATCCTGTGGAAATCGTTCAAGAGTATCTGCAGAATCGCACAAATGTCATATTTGACAGGTTAGATCTTAAACATATCGTTATCGTATCTTGGTGATGTCTAAAAGATATTTAATAGATGTCTATTTCAAAATCCGAATCGGGCCCTAAGCCCTTGTACAAAAGAGCTTTCAGTCACGAAGGCTTCGCAGGACCATGTAACGTATTGACTGCAAGATAACGTTATAAAAGGGTTCCTTTTACACATCTACATACATATATTTATACATATTTTGACGACCGGTCTGGCCTAGTGGGCAGTGACCCTGCCTGTGAAGCCGGTGGTCCTGGGTTCGAATCCCGGTAAGGGCATTTAGTAGATAATATCTGGGAGACCGGGCTTTACTCGAAAAAACCAAAAACTCTAAATTGCGCGTTTTCCGAGAGATCAGAGGGGCAAAGCCGAAATTCGCAAATTGCGGGGATCTTTCTCGTTTACTCCAATGAAGACGTAATTAGAGTGACAGAGAAAAATGCCCGCAATTTGCGAACTTCGATTTTCGCGGTTATAGCCCTGACCTAGCTAGATTGATTTATCGCCCGCGAATATCGAAATCGTTAGAGCCGTTTCCGAGATCCCCGAAATATATATATGAATATACATATAAATAAATAACCAAAAAATTATCGTTGAAAGGTATTGGATTAGATTAGATATAGATTAAGGATGACTCACGCTAGACCGTGCCGGGGCCGGGCTGGAACTTCCGGCGCTTCGTTTTCCATGGAATGATCACCACGTAATCACCGATCAGCCGGCATAGAAAATGACATGTCGGACGCCTCGGGCCGGGCCCGGCTCGGTCTAGCGTGAGTCATCCTTCAGTGATTATCAAAATAGCCGATTTTGAAGTGACTCCATTGAACTTTATCTATTTTCACCTTTTTTCATTGCAACAAAAATCGTTTCTTTGTAAAATATAAATTAAAATCTTAGCTCTCATGACAACCAATCTAACAAGGTAATAAAATCTTTTTATCCAGATGATAACTAAAAGGCGGTACATAGTTTTAATCTCAGATAACAATAATGGTATTAAGATAAAAGAGAACGAAGGAAAATAATTCTGCCAAGGCTGAACGGCTTTTTTTGCTACGAGTAGCTACTTTTATTAAAAAACAACGGGTTGCACTCCGGGAGTGCCGGCAGATAGAAAACTCAACGAAATTGTAACTCAAAATATTAATTACAGGGCCATATAGTGCAAAATATCTGCAGCACTATGTATAATTGAGCTTAACGCCATCTAGCGTTGTATCGTCGCATTACTTGAAACCCCTAAGCACATCACTGTGTGGAATCCTCGGGGCGTAGTCGCTTACAGAAAGCTAGAACATTCATAAATCAAATTAATTATTTTTATAACCTACAGTTATACTAAGAGAAGTCAGCAACGATTTTGATAGCAGACGCAGTGCAAGTGTTAAATTAAACGACAAACTCCTATGAAATTATGACGATTAAATAACACTTGCATTGCGTATGCTATCAAAATCGGGGCAGATGCAGACTTTTGGTCTAACTCTACGTACAATAATTAATTCTAGCAAGCTAAATCTGACCCACTTCCCATTATTCGATTGAACTGAAACTTCATATACATATAACGACGAGTATAGAAGAATAGGATAGGAAAACCGTTGGTAGATCGGCAGGATCATCTTCTACCGTTGCACTTGTATTCTCATGATTATCCTTATTTGAGGGTAGATCCACAATTGGGCGATGAAATAATAACGCGTCGAGATAGCCGATAGTTTGTTTTAATTAACAGTATCGATTACACATCAAAATAACTTAATATCACTTCGATTTAAATGGATTATAAACATTAGTTACAAAGAAACGTGGCGATCCCGGAGATGACGTCACGTCACCACCGCTCTGCTTGATCGCCTCCATCATAATGACTCCCAGGCCGGTCAATCCGTCCTCTTTATACCTATAACAACCAACCACCTGTCACTGGCCAGGTGACAGCTCCGCAACGCCATCTCTGATTTCACCCAGGCAACTACCTGACGTTTCTTAGGTTACAAATCGATTAATCATGGTTCACTCCGACACATATATTATGTACATCCAGCCGATATGATGATGGAGACAGGAGGTGGTAAATTACTAAATGTTAACTTCTAGCCAAAAACCGAAAACGCAAAATCTGTAAACCCAAAGTAAATTGGTAAAACTTAACTCTTTGAGGGCAGATTTTAGCTTGCCTCTGCCGTTGGCATTCCCATTTCGAATTCTCTTTGGCAAGGAATTTTGTAGGTATCGTGGCAAATATCGTAACTGAAAAGCTAGGCAGCGTACGGGTTAATTATGGACTGTAAAGGGAAATTGAAACGTGTATTTCACACAGAACATGCTGGCACAGTCAACTATAAAGAGATATCCATTTTCTCAAACACACTCCGAAATGGATGCGTTAATGTCACGAAATGAAGACATCAAGTTGCTCATTTATGGCTCCTTACATCTTCTTGACCTAGGCCAAGAAGTAATGTAGGGAGTTAGTATGAAAAGTACATTATTGTCCGCTGCTCTAACTTTTTAAATTTGCTCACTAAGATTAGACTGACAAAGGAAATATTACATACAGCCAACGACCACTCTCTCTGTAAGCATACATGCGACATTAAAAAAAAAACTATGCTACTATGTACTATATTTATAAGCGGTTAAGCATGGTTCTCGAATAGCTTTTTCAAATGTCAAGTTTATAAAATAAAAAAGGCCCCAATTTCAACATTTTTATTACTTGATTACTTAGAAGTTATTTTAATTATAATTTTTTCTTACATTGTTTGAGAAAATCACTATACAATCCTTGGCTCGCTTTATCCGGTCTCGTGTACGACTCGGCCGTCTGCCGCAATCTCGTCCTACAGTCCCTTACTTCACGGCCTCTGCAGTAATGTACTATTTTTCACTTTATTATAATGCAGTAAGGTGAAAAAGTGGATACATCTCTTTGTAGTCGACTGTACAAAGGTAAGACTGCTAAAAGGATGACTCACGTCGGACCGGGCCGAGACGTCCGATATGTCATTTTCTATGACGGCTGATCGGTGATCACGAAACCATAGAAAATGAATCGCCAGAAGCTCCGGCCCGGCCCAGGCCCGGTCTAGCGTGAGTCATCCATAAGGGTGTCCGCTAGCTAGCGCGATTGCACGGAGCGAGTGAGCGGGTTAACGAAAAATGAGCGCCAGCTAGCGGACGCCCTAAAAACTCCATTAACACATTCACCGCTGAGCTACGTAAATGCTTTGTAGAGGCAAAATGACGTGTCGTGATTAGCACTGAATGGGTTAAAACATTGGAACCTAATCGTACTCTTATCCAAAAGACATTACCCATCCTTTATTAAGACGCACCTATGTATAATTAACAAAAATTAACCGTTATGAGTAAAGCTCACAATAACCCCCCACCCCCTCCCACCGGCTTAATTACCCTGCATATGAAGGGGGGGAGGGGGGCCGTATTAGGCTCTTCAACATGGTTTTTGGCAGTTGAAGCAGAGTAATTGATTATTTTTAGCTGAGTGCGTGGATGCATAATTAAAACTGACGGTTTCAGAGTTTTAGAATCCCGCTTTGAGTTTGACATTTACGGCGCGATTCGGGAAATGAATTAGAGATTAACTAGATACGATATAGTAAATAATATATATGTGACGTCCCGCGGGTAAAGGTACCTTATGGCGGTTGGCGCTTGCGCTATTATTAACGCCGCTCCAATATTATCGCGGCGCTATGCGACGTAAGCGCCAGCCGCCATAAGGTACCCTTTGCCATGGAACGTCACATATGTTTACTATTTCATATCTAGTGAATCTCTAATTCATTTCCCGATTCGCGGCGCTAGCCGCCATAAGGTACCCTTTTCCGTGGAACGTCACATATGTTTACTTTTTCATTAATAGTGAATCTCTAATTTATTTCCCGAATCGCGGCGCTAGCCGCCATAAGGTACCTTTTCCGTGGAACGTCACATATCTTTACTATTTCATATCTAGTTAATCTCTATATAATTCATTTCCCGAATCGAGCCGTTAGATTCTTAAAATATTATAGTACAATAATTTGATATTGATACGATGTTAATGTGCATCGCACTAATATAAAAGCTCCAGTAATTCCATAATAAATTGAGATATATATATTTTTTTCCTCGAGTAGTCATGAGGAGGTCCATCTTCTGGTGCCAGCCTATCGTTGAATTTTGGGACACGTTGTATATATTATAACCTACAATTTTGCGTTAGCCCTCTCTTAACTCATTCAGCGCTAATCACGACACGTTGTCGTTTTGCCTCTACGAAGCATTTCCGCTACATACCGGGAAATCCATGTCATCGGCTACGACGTAGCGCTACAACAGTAGCTCAGCGGTGAAAGTGTTAACTTAAAGATACATCAAATATTACGGCTATAGGTATATGATATGGATTAGATATGTTCAGTGACAACCACTGTTGACCCTAAAACAAAAATGACACTTTTGACACTGACATATCTAATCCATATCGTATCTAGTCGTAATATTTGACGTATCTTATAGTTCGAATCGGGCCGACAGCTTTAACTTTATACAGAGCGCTACGCCGTAGACGTGCTACGCCGAAACTTTCGTAGCTCGACGCAAGTTTCGTAGCTGGGTCCTTGCATTCAAACATTTTTTTACTTGGTAATGAGAGCGTTTCTTTTATTTTTTGCCATTTTATAATGTGACCTTTTTTGCCACTTTTGTGTTATTTCTAGTCAGGATCGCGAGCCTCGTTCATCCTTATAGGAGGAAAAAAGTGTCCTAAAATTTCCATACATTTTTCAAACTTTCCTTTTTGTTACCGCCATACAAAGTGTATGGGGAAATGGCAACACAATAGGAAAAAAACTCTGGGACATTTTTTTATCCCATTAGGATCGAAAGAGCTCGTGATTCTGAGTAGAAATAACACAAAAGTGGCAAAAAAGGTCACAATAAATAAAAATGGCAAACAATAAAAAAAACGTTCATGAAGTGATATTACTTTCAAGTTTATTTACTTATTTACGTTGAAAGCGCTGGTGGACTAGCGGTAAGAACGTGCGACTTTCAATCCGGAGGTCGCAGGTTCTAACCCCTACTCGTACCAATGAGTTTTTCGGAACTTACCTTCCTATGAAATTACCTACTACTTATACTTATTCACAAATTAGCGGTAGTATCTACATACTTAATCCGAATATAATTAGTGTTCCACCCATGAAATTCACAAAACCGGCCATATAAAATTTTGAGACGAAAACTAACACATTAAACTTACATAATTTTAATAAATATAGGTAACGTAAAATGGGGTGAGTAGGGACAAAACTGACATTCAAACCTTATAACATTTTATTTTTACATATGTAAACTGAATGGTATATATAATAAATGTTCCGGACGTTTGTATTTTAGTTTTCTTATGATTTTGGGTAGTACCATTTCATAACTTTACCGATAAACACAAAATCCCTCCTCATCCCGTAGTACCTCGTAGTTGGGGTGAGATGGGATTTCATACAAAGGTGATTTTGGAACATTGTTGGATGGATTTTTTTCCATTTGTAATACGAATACATTATTTAGGTAGTAGTATTTAAAAACCATCTCACCCCCCTGGCATCCTTCGCTCCCCATTCATAACCCAACTCTCCACGCAATCCCTACTCACCCCATTTTACGGTACTCATACTAATATTGTAAAATCATTTTGCCTTTTCACGGCTTACTCTTCATCAATTTTAATGAAAACCTCTACGAAAGCTTTAGCTGTAAGACAGGTTTTATTAGAACCCACCCCCCGGGACAAGGGATTATATTGTCGCCGTCAGATATATTGGAGCGGCCGAGGTGCTAAAAATATCTGAACACACCTAACGCCTTGACAAACGAGGCATGTTCAGATATTTGCAGGCACTTTGGCCGCTTCGACAGATCTGACGGCGTATAGGCCAGTGGTGGGCAAAGTACGGCCCGCGGGCCAGGTCCGGCCCGCGAAAGGATTTATCTAGCCCGCCGCCGGTCATTTAAAAAAATATATAATACGGCCAGCAATATAATAAAAATACATTTTTGCTGTAAATCTGGCCCTCCTCTAAAATTCCTTCAAGTTTTGGCCCCTCATGAAGAAAGTTTGCCCACCACTGCTATAGGCAGAAACACGGAAAGAGCGTGGTACTCCCATCTTAAAGGCCCGGAACATGTAACCTCTGGTATTGCAGGCGTCCCTAGGCTACGGTAATCGCTTACCATCAGGCGGTCCGTCTGCTCGTTTGCCTTTTACCATAAAAGTGCTTGAATTTCTGGAGAGCCGGATTACTGGGAAATTCGGTTTACTGGAAGTTAGAGGAAATCTGCATATTACTGATGTGTTTTTTAGTATGTCCTAGTAATACATTTTACTAAATCACTACATTAAAAAAAACCGGGCAAGTGCGAGTCGGACTCGCGCACGAAGGGTTCCGTACCATATAAAAAAAAAAACAAAAAAAAAGCAAAAAAAAACACGGTCACCCATCCAAGTACTGACCACTCCCGACGTTGCTTAACTTTGGTCAAAAATCACGTTTGTTGTATGGGAGCCCCATTTAAATCTTTATTTTATTCTGTTTTTAGTATTTGTTGTTATAGCGGCAACAGAAATACATCATCTGTGAAAATTTCAACTGTCTAGCTATCACGGTTCGTGAGATACAGCCTGGTGACAGACGGACGGACGGACGGACGGACGGACAGCGAAGTCTTAGTAATAGGGTCCCGTTTTACCCTTTGGGTACGGAACCCTAAAAATGTACTGTTACCTGGAACTTAGTCATTTATAAAGAGTTTGAAGGGCGAAAATGTTAACGGACATAGTAAATTAGGACATGGAATGATCTTTTGTATCCCAATTTTAGTGCCGGATTACTGGGTATACCTGACCGTCGAAGTGCCGGATTAACGAGATTTCACTGTAATTAATTAATTTTTCAAAATAGTCATAATTTAGGAAACCCGGCTTCTTTTTTTTTGACAATTAGAAAGTTAACGATTTCAATACGTTTTTCTAATAAAACATTTATCATATAAGTTGAAAATTCTATAAATATCTATCTATCTATCTAGCATAACTAATGTCATAAAATGTGTCTACTTTGCTCCTCATTGGGTAATTTTGCCCCAATACTTTTTAGATATGAAAACTATATCACAACATATACAACAACATACTTACCACAATTTATAATAGTTTTAATTTAATGGAATTAAATTAAATTAATAATTTTGGAGCAAATTATGGCGCAAAGGAGGCACTATTTATGGTACAAAAAAAGTTTTGGTCCTAATTCATAAGAATAGGTCTATTATTACATTATTTTCGTATCTGACTGTTATTTGCCCAAATAAAAAATATATAAAAAATTACATATTACGTAACACCAAAACAATTGATAGCAATTAACAATAGCTATTAATCCAAGTTATAAACGTGAGTGGCCCATTTACAAATATATGTCATTAATTATCAAAACGCCGTCCGTTTTTAGGGTTCCGTAATATTTCGCCTCCTCGCTCCTGTCTGTCATCAGTACGGTTACCATCAGTTTGTCACTGACATAAACGCCGTCGAGAACGTAATTTACTTTCTATACATCTCGCTCGCACTCGCATATTAGTGCAAACGGGATGTATAGAAAGTAAATTACGTTCTCGACGGCGTTTATGTCAGTGACAAACTGATGGTAACCGTACAGTTATCGGGCTGTATATCAATAAAACCAGAAAAGGTGAAAATTTACAAATAGTGTTTATTATAATACTAGTTTATGCCCGCGATTTTCGTGTGCTCGGTGTTCGCACCTGGCTGTTGTAATTCCGCACTTAAACACTGCACTTTAAAGTTCACTTTCCTATCACTAAGCACTGTTACTTTTACTACTATACTTCACTGTATCACTGTCTCTTTTGGTTACTGACTTGACCATGGAAACTTTTTGACTCCATTGTTTTTAGAAAACATACCGTTAGCTAGTTTGCATTTTAAAAAGAGACATCTAGCGATCAATTCAGTAATTAATTTAGAGTATGTACATTTATGCGGCAATTTTAAATCTCAACATCCTCCGCCGCCAAGGAAGTATTCCTTGATTACTAGTTAGGAAGTCGACACAGCTTGGTAATCGGCCGTTGTGTGATCCCGAAAGCTGTGCGAATATCATACATACGAGTCAATCCATCAGTGCCAGGGTACTTCTTAAGTACTCTACCTACTCTCCAGTTCGCTGGTGGAAATCTTCCATCTTTGATCAATACCAGTTCTCCAATTTCTAAATCCTTCTTAGGTGTATTCCATTTTGGACGCAATTGCAAACGAGAAAGGTATTCGCTTTGCCATTTAACCCAAAAATCTCGTAGCATGCGTTGGGTCAACTGCCATCTCGATAAGCTGGATATGTTACTCTGCTCATTACTGCGATCTGGTAAGCAAATCAAGGGTTCGCCGACCAGAAAATGTCCAGGTGTCAAATAATCTAAATCATCGCCTAATGGAGCCAATGGACGTGAGTTAAGGCACGCTTCAACTTGCGAAAGGACCGTATAAAATTCTTCGAACGTCAGGGTTGCGTCTTGCATTATTGACAACATTTCATATTTTTAAGTGCTACTTTTTATTGTCTACATCGAAAAAACGCACTAATTTAAGGTACCCGTATTTTTTTTATATTGCGTAAGTCCTATATTTTGGTCATAAAATCTATTTATATTGTTACTTGAAACAAAAGGGCGTATGTAACAAACGTCATTTGTGAGAATCGTGACGTCACGGATCTGTTTCATACACTGGAAAAAACGTTGAATTAATTTACGTTTGAGCATAGACAACAGTGCGAGTCACATAACTTCAAACGTCAAGTGTCACTGGTAGTGAAGTGACAATGACAATGACAATGTCAACCCAATCGGAAGTCATTTCTTTGCTTGTAGTGGCAGAACTGAAGCAGCTGGGTGACGTCAATTTCCGTTTTAACTATTTTTAGAGATTTTGAATACAAAAAATCGTAAAAAATATATAAAATATATTTTTTTGTAATCTACAGGAGCCCCTCTCGAAATGGTTTTCGATTTAGGGATATTGAAATTTTTGAAATGTTGTCAATTCTTTTGAGATGATACTTCGTCGATTTTACACCGGCCTCCCATAGTCCTCCAAAGTTTGGTGCTCCAGGGGGAATATATCTCCAACGAGTTCCTCTGTCGTCTAAACTTTTGAGTAAGTCTTCTGGGATTTCGTTGCGACCTTGTTGCCACATCTTCAATAGTTCTTTTTCAGCTGCAACGAATGTTGTACCATGATCACTCCAGAGTTCCTTGCAATGACCACGCCTAGACACAAATCTTTTGAAGGCAGCGATAAACGCTTCTGTGGTCATATCGCTGACTAGTTCCAAATGTATGGCTTTGGTAGACATACACACAAATAAAGCAATATATGCCTTGTATGTCTTAGCTCCTCGACCTTTACTCATTCTGCATGTGATGGGACCGGCAAAGTCAACACCGCTGATAAGGAAAGGGCGGGAAGGTTTCACTCGAACTTCCGGTAAGTTTCCCATCAACTGAGTATTTGTTTTCGCATTGTATCTTGCACACGTTATACACTTCTTGTAAAACTGCCTTATTGAAGAACCTCCTTTAATAATCCAGTATTTGCTTCTCAAATATGGTGTCATGAGATGCGGCCCTCCATGGAGAGTGTTTTTGTGAGAATCATCCAACAAAACAGGTAACAATACGTTGTTTTTAGTTATAATAATAGGATGCTTTTGATCCATACTCAACTCTGCGTGTTTCAGTCTTCCTCCTAATCTCAAAAGACCTTTATCATCCAGATAAGGTGTGAATCGCAGTAGACGACTGCTTTTCTTAATAGTTTTTCCACTTTTCAGGTGATCAATCTCTTCAGGAAATTCTATCTCTTGGGACATCTTTAAACACAAGGTAAGTGCTTCATCTTTTTCTTCACAGGTTATATGTTTACTAATATTCTTTTCTCTTTTCAGGATCTTCAGCCATCTTCTACAATACGAAATCACGTCCAGAAGTTTTTGCAGTGACGAGTATTTCTTCAGTAAGGTAAGCTTTTCAGAGTCTGTTTCTATGGTTGTTGTCTTACATTTTACTAACAAGCGTTTCTCTAATTCTGTTTCAGGTATGGAGTCGACGGGTATGGTGAATTCAGGTTCATGTAAGAATTCCGGACCATTGAACCATAACTGATTTTGTTTCAACTTGCTGGGTGACAGACCTCTGGAAGCTGGATCTGCTGGGTTATCCTTGGTATTGACATATAACCAGTGTGTGTCTAAATTGCCCCTTATGTCAATCACTCTATTCTTGACATAGGGTGTCCATCTGTTAGGATCTCCTTTTATCCAGGCTAAAACCACTTTGGAGTCTACCCACGCATAGGTTTGTTGCAACTCGATATTTAGAACTCTCATCACGTGTTTCATGAGTTTGCTAAGTAGCGATGCTCCGCATAGTTCAAGTCGTGGCAAAGACAATGGTTTAACAACTGGTGCAACTTTGGTTTTTGCAGTAATTAAAGACACTTGACATAGTGACCCATCTTTGGGTACAACTCGAAGGTACACGACTGCTGCATATCCTGTCTGGCATGCGTCAGAAAATCCATGTAACTCGATCGCTGAATTTTTACTAGAACCAGTCCAACGATCAATCTGTATCGCTGATAACGCGGGTAAGTCTTCTTGGTACTGGATCCATTCTTCTTTTAGATCTGTGGGTAGTTCCTCATCCCAATCTAGCTTTTCCAACCATAGCTTCTGCATGAACATCTTTGCCTTCATGATTGCTGGTGCTAACCAACCCAACGGATCGAAAAGTGAAGCGATCTGTCCGAGTACATTTCTCTTTGTAACAGGTTTTTCAGTATTGGTTTCCTTTTGTGTAGCTTTGAGTTTGTCTTCATCGATATTCCAAATTATTCCGAGTGTCTTTATTTGGCTCTTTCTACTCATGTCTACAGTGTTTGAACTCTCTCTCTTTTCAGGTTGTATGGCCGACATAAATTCTCTGCTGTTAGAAGCCCACTTTTGTAACTCAAATCCACATTTGCTCATTACTTTGTTCAGCTCTTCGTGTGCTTCTAATGCTGACTTCACATCATCGAATCCTGTAAGTACATCGTCCATGTAAAAGTCTCTGTCTATAATTTCAGATGCTCTAGGGAATGCGTCTTTCTCTTCTTTGGCCAGCTGTTTTAGTGTCCTTATTGCCAAATATGGTGCTGATGCTGTGCCAAATGTTACGGTTAGCATTCTGAAATCTTGAATCTCTTCTTTTGGATCAAATCTGTACAAAATTCTCTGATAGTCAGTGTCTGCTTCTCGAACCTTGATCTGTCGATACATCTTTACGATGTCTGCCACAAAACATATCTTGTTTTGTCTCCATCTCATGATGACATCTCTTAGCTCTTCTAGCAGAGTCGGTCCAACTAGTAGTTCATCATTGAGAGATACTCCATTAGATCCTTTACAGGATGCGTCAAAAACTACTCTCACTTTCGTGGTCTCCCGATCCTCGCGAACCACAGCATGATGTGGAAGGTAGACTGTTTTCTCATCTTTCTCAGGCTTGCCTACCGGTTCCATGTGTTTCAAGGTAAGGTACTCTTTAATCACGTTATCGTACTCAGTTTTCAATTTGCTGTTGTGTGCTAACTTCCTCTCTAGACATTCAAGTCTTTTGACACCAATTGAACGGGAATTTTCGGGAACAATCGGTGTATCTCGTACGAATGGTAGTCCAACAATGAATCTTCCATCCTCATCTCTCGCTAGTGTTTTCTCATAAATCTCTTCAGCTCTTTTCTCTAGAGGTGTCAGAGTGTCTTTGCTCTCATTATCTAGCGTCTCCGATTCCCAAAATCTTTGCAGCATGTTGTCTAGGCTCACACTCAAATGCATGCTAACAATTCTTCCATTCTTCCCGTGCTCTTCAGCGGGTGCTCCGCCCGAAATTATCCATCCGAATAACGTCTGTTGCGCTATCGGTGATCCTGGTTTGCCCTTGATGACTCCACTCATTAAAATGTCTGTATAGACATGCACACCAAGTAACAAATCTATCTCTCCAGGATTGTAGTATGTAGGATCAGCTAACTCCAAGCCATGTAGTTGAGACCATTGTTCTTTATCGATCTTCGTAACAGGCATTATGTCAGTAACTTGGTGGTTTTTCTACGAGTGATACAGTGTTAGGTTTCGTAACGTGCAATAGTGTGTGATGCTTTCTCTTACAACGCAGGCATAAAGTATTACGCTTGCAAAATCTCACGCTATGTCCAGGCCGTAGACAGTTGAAACAAAGACTCCTTGTTTGAACCTCCTTGGATCGTTGCTCGGGATCCAATTTAGCAAACTCCTTGCAGTTGTAGATGAAATGATCTTCATTACAGAAACCGCATTGATGGTTGGAGTCTGTGGTACTGCTAGGCGTAGCAGTTGCATGGAACGTCTTGGCTCTAACTTGAGGCTTCTCTTTTGGGTGCGCAGTTTGAACCATCTCCAAAACTCTAAATCTTCCCTCCAAAAATTTGCTGAATTGTTCCAATGTCGGCAAGTCTTCCACAGATAATGACTTCAGATCCTCTTCCCAGTGCTTGTGTGACTCCGTATCTAACTTGTGCACCAATAGATGTATTATGATTGGATCCCAGTTATCGATACTAATGTCATTGTTCTTCAAGCTGTTCAGACATTCTGTAGAAATATCCAGCAATTCTTTGACACCTTTGGCAGATTCAACGCTCAGTTTCTTTTGACCCAAAAATCTATTCAAGATTGAGTTAACCATAATCCTCTTGTTATTGTATCTGTTGTGTAAGGTATTCCATGCTACTTCATAATTTTTCTCAGTAATTTGAATGTGCTTTAGCAGTTATTGTATCTGTTGTGTAAGGTATTCCATGCTACTTCATAATTTTTCTCAGTAATTTGAATGTGCTTTAGCAGTTGTAGCAGGAGCTTCGCCACTAAGACTACTCTTCAAATAGTGCAATTTCTGCACTGGGCTCAATGAACTCTGATTATGAATGAGAGATGTGTAGAGATCCTTGAAAGTCCCCCAATCATTGTAATTTCCATTGAACTGTGGTATATTAATCTTAGGTAGCTTAACTTCCTGGCTCTGTGGTCTGATGGATTGCTTCTCCGTTCCTGATGTATGACTCGTTTGCTCTCCTTCTAATTTCGCAAGTATCTCCGCTTTGGTGTCTATATACAACTCTTCTCCATTGTCGTATATCTCTTGCGTAAAATATTCGTGACTATTTCGTTGTTCTGTTGTCGCTATCTTCACTATCTCTCGGTGAGTGTTTTGAAAAACTTCCCAAAGTTTGTCTAAATTCTCCACTCTGACTTGCAAGTATGACTTGGTAAGTCTCGCCTTGGGACACTTCTTGAAGTTTGTAGCCGTTTTCTGAAGAAGATGTAAGTTATCCGCTTGTACTACGAATAAGGCTTCCATTTTGACTGAGTCCAAATTCCAAGAATTTTCTAAGTTCCAAACTTCTAAGACACAAGTTAGTGAAAAATATTCAAAGTCTTTTAATCACAGAATTTTTCTATGTTCTAAATTCTATGAAAATTTTCTAAGTCTCGGATACTCGAAAATTAGACTATGTTCAGAACACTACGAAATATTCTAAGTCCCAAATATCGCGGAAAATTTTACAAGTTCAAAGTACACTTCGCGAAATTCTACAAGTCCAAATAAACGGAACGATCTTACTCAATTATAGTCCTTAGTGCAATCCGATAGAGTCCACTTTGCACTGCACTATCACTCGCGTCACAGCCTGATCCGGTTCGAAGGACCAAATGTTCGCACCTGGCTGTTGTAATTCCGCACTTAAACACTGCACTTTAAAGTTCACTTTCCTATCACTAAGCACTGTTACTTTTACTACTATACTTCACTGTATCACTGTCACTTTTGGTTACTGACTTGACCATGGAAACTTTTTGACTCCATTGTTTTTAGAAAACATACCGTTAGCTAGTTTGCATTTTAAAAAGAGACATCTAGCGATCAATTCAGTAATTAATTTAGAGTATGTACATTTATGCGGCAATTTTAAATCTCAACACTCGGGATGATGAAGACAATAGATACTGTACGTATGTTCTTCGGGCTTGAAACCACCAACCAAATTACATCTAAATCGGTTCAGCTGTTTAAGCGTGAAGTGCAGTTATTCTAATATGCCGTCCGAAGTTCATTCATCCCAAAAATTAAATAATGATACGAAATTTATAATAGCACTCATTACACAATTTATATGATATTAAAGCTTGTTACGAGATTAACCTTTGTAGATAAACAAGTAAAATAAATAACTTGACCTGATGGATTACAATTATTTAAATTTTCATACGAAGTAAATACGAGTACTTAAATCTCGCGACAAGCTTTTATATCATATAAATTGTGTAATGACGTTAAAACTTGATAGTAAAATCTTATAGGAAATATTTATATTATTCTTGGTTGTCTGGAAGAGATCGCTGTTTAGCGATAAGTCCGCCTGTTGTTACCTACACCGTTAAACTCCAATGTATTTTCTGTATCTTTTGTTTTGTAGTGTGCAATAAAGTATTTTATTATTATATTCTTTTTAGCGCATTTAGGTAAATAAAAGCTTGTTTTTAAATAAGTTTTTTCTTTACTTTTAATTTATTATGAAATATAAAAACTGTTGGAGCACAATTACCCAAAGTAGGCACATTTTACGGAACCCTCATAGCGAGTCCGTCTCACGCTCACTTTTCCCAAAACGCCGTTCCGACTCCGGCGCGCACGGCGCATGCGTGCAGCAACAGGATGGCGTGTACCGCCGGCGGCGGGCACTCGCGCCGCGCGCGCCAAACGCGCCGCCCGTGCGCCGGTAACGCCGGGATCGTAGGTGAGTCGCGGACTGTGTTTAAAGAAATATTTTTTTTGGTTATTTAATTTTTATTTCTTTGTCGGTCTTTTTTTAAAATACTGACACATGTTTTCAAATAGTTTCTAAATTTAAATATTTATTTGTTAATCGATTTTTTTTAAAAGGGTGATATTATTATTTTTCCTACGTATATGTGCAATGCGATTGTTGTAACTACTTATTTAAATTGAGACTTGATATTTTTATTGCTTGGGAATTTTAAGATCGGTATTTAACAAGTATTAAGTTAGTTTTAAATTTAAAACATCTTAATATTTCATAAATTAAAAAAAAAACGTTCATTAAAATTATCAGTTGTTTTAGAAATTCCATAATGTTTAAGATGTTGTATTTTAATATTGTCTTAAAATACAATTTTAAAGCATTTTAATACGAGGGATAGGTAAAGATACCTACAATATAATACATATTTGTAATTGAAGCAAAGATAGAGTAGATTAAAAAAAATAATCACAATAATTCAACCAGATATGCTAAATAAGTATCTACATATAGGTATTTATGTAGTGATTTTTTTAACCATTATGTTGTAATGAAATAATAAAAATAGATAATTGTGAGAATCTCATGAAGGCCGAGAAGGACAAGTCCAGCAAGTAGGTACCTAGACTTAGCTCACGAGATAACCGCCATGTGGGATGTTGACTCGACGATCATTGTTCCGATAGTCGAGTCAGTGAACCGAAGAGTCTCGACCAACACCTAGAGAGACTCTGGGTGGTTGGATCAAGGGTCAGACGCAAAGGCGGTAATTTGGACACGGCGCGTACCTATTGTACGTCGGTTCCTCACTCTGCGGCCCTGACCACCGGCAGCTTGGGCCCTGCCCCGCTGCCGGCGGCACCATGGGTTAGGTTTATTATAAAGTGTTTATATATTTTTTGTAATGTTTTGTGTGTTTTTATTGTACTTTTATTGTAAAACCCGAACCTAGGACCCAAGTAAAATAAATAAAATAGATCATTTTATTTTAACGATGTTAAATAATTACTCATTTATAATTATTTCAAAAAGATATTAAACCAAACTAGGTTCTTAAAATGAAATTATAATATGTTCTCGTGTAAATCCTCCTCCTAGTGTAAATTTCATTCGATAGCGTGATGGACGGACGGTTAAGTCGAATTTTGTATGGGATTCTGAACAGCGCGCCAAGCGGGGCGTTTTGGAAACTCAAAATCCCATTCAAAATGAGACTTAACCGTCCGTAGGATTTGTTACAGCGGCAACAGATTTACATCATCTGAGAAAATTTCAATAGTCTATTAGCTATCACGGTTCAAGACAGCCCTGTGACAGACAGACAGACGGATAGTGGAGTCTTAGTACCTAATAGGGTCCCGTTTTTACCCTTTGGGTACGGAACCCTAAAAACTAAAATTTTAACAAAATATTATAACAATGAGGCGACATTTAAACAAAAGTGTAGGTAATATACTTAGATAAAACACTTGGCAATATTCAGGACAATGAACGACATTGTAATAATACGTCGGGATCGCTCCAACAAAATACATAGTCTTTGTTCAATACTTAAATTACAAGTTACCTAAAACCAAAATATATCGTTCGTTTTAGTAAAATATGAACGAAAATATGGTGAAATTTATATGGACCGTGATTACCTTTTTTATTTACTGTTTTCGAGCTCCCGATATTTCGACGCTTACATGCATCTGGTTCATCAGTCCATATCCCGATTTTTATATAAGTCAAGTAAAACTAATCGTGAATCATTTAAATCTATTAAGTTAAGTATTGTTCAGACTAAATTCAAGTTTAGGACCAATAGGTACGTAAAAATCTAATTTCATTTCACGTTTTTTGTCCAGGTATAATATGTAGATATTTATCTCGAATATCAAAGTGACGAGGGCCTACCGAGAACGACATTCGACATGTTGCCTCTCCGTCGCACTTGTAAATTCATACGTAAGTGTGACAGGGAGGCAACAAGTCGAGCATGGTTCGCGCCCCCAGATTAGAATAGGCCCTCAGATTAGAATATGCACACGACCTTCTAATACGTAACGACCATACGGACCATAGTCTAATAAAACATGGTCTTCCATTCCCAGAGTGACACGGGCCTACGTCACAACAACATGGCCGCTATATATAGCGCTATCGCATATTATCATATAGCGCTGTCGCATGATGACGTAGGCCCGTGTCAGTTAGGTGACCTAGAAAAGACGGGAATGGAGTACCAGGCGGAGTATATATTATTATACCATGATACGGACATACATTGAGAGTTAAATGTGTAGGTGTTTAATTGTATCGATTAGTGTTGTGAATAACGCCCATTTCGAGGCTTAAAGACTCGAACCCTCAAGGCTCTCGAGGCTTAACCCCTCAAAGGCGGCAAATACGATTTCTTACATCCGTACGCGTAAAATAAATAAATAAAATTCTCAAATATAGTCGAGTCTTCAAGACTTACGAGTCTTGAGGGCTCGAGTCTTTAAGCCTAAAAATAAGCGTTATTCACAACACTGTTCGATGTTTTAAACCTTGACCGTAAGAGTATGATTTAATTAAGTATATTTTGGGTATTTCTAATTAAAGTTGTACTTACCCTAAACTGCATTTAAAATTTTGGTTTACACATAGGTATTTACATTACGCACCTTTGCTACTTGCGTTTAGTAAACACTGAGGAAGTCCCGGGTTCGAATCCCAGTAAGGGCAGTTATTTGCATGCTCATTTCGAATACTTATTCCTGAGCTATGGATGTTATTTATGTAATCTAAGCACGGGTTACACATAACCTTAACAAAATATACACCTAAGGCTTCCTCAACAATCACTCTATTGATAGGTGAAAACCGCATGAAAATCCGTTCAGTAGTTTTTGAGTTTATCGCGAACATACATACAGACAGACGCGGGGGGGGACTTTGTTTTATAAGGTGTAATGATGATACCGATGATTCCTAATAGTGAGTCATGTACATATATCGTCGCATAGTACTTACCCAGAGTAGATATAAAGGGGCCCACTGATTAACAGTCCGCCGGACGGTATCGGCCTGTCAGTTGTTCGGAACTGTCAAAATTTTGTTCTAACTGACAGGCCGATACCGTCCGGCGGACTGTTAATCAGTGGGCCCCTTAAGCTTTGCTTAGTTTGGGGCTAGGTTCATCTGTGTAAGATTGTCCCCAATTTTTTTTCAATGCGACATTATTTTCTTATATCGGTATTTACATTTACGCTGAAATTTTGTTAACGTCTACGTTAATATACAGGATAATGGCAAAAGTAATTTCGTTTTAAAAAATGGAAGCCATTAAAACAATTTGAGAAGCTCTAACTAATGGTACAGTCACCTGCGATTATATCAATTTATTCACGGCAAACAACAAAGTTAATTTTATGCGTCGAAATGGCCCAAAAACCAACAGTTTAGACTATAAATTTTTCTCGCGACCCCCCAAACCCCGTTTCTACGTTTTTCTATCTATATAGAGTCTGTGCGGAAAGAGAACAGTCGTGAAATGTATGGCATCCCATACATTCTACGGCTCTTCTCTTTCCGCACAGTCCATCAATGGTCGATATCAAAACAAAAAAAAACCGGCCAAGTGCGAGTCGGACTGGCAAAAAAATCACGTTTGTTGTATGGAAGTATTATAGACTTAAATATTTATTAAGTATATTCTGTTTTTTGTATTTGTTGTTATAGCAGCAACCGAAATACATCATCTGTGAAAATTGCAACTGTCTCGCTATCACGATTCATGAGATTCCCAGCAAGATGGAAATCATTTTAATATCTTCATTTGGTCCTAAATGCGAATAATCTGAGTTTGATCCATCCCAGGAGGTGTGGGTAAATTTTGGAACCCTTGGGAGATACATTTTACCTTGGATTGACAAAGCCACTCGAAATAGAACGAACACACCGTCAAAATTAATGTCACTACTAGCAAGGTTCTTGTAGATCAGACACTGGTAAAAATAATTCGGATTTTAACACGATTTTACCAAAAAAAAAAAAAAGCAAATTCAAAGTGGCGGCCATTTTTTATAATGTTTGACTAGGTACTAATTCATATTAAGGTACTTTTCGGATCCTCATATATCAATTTTTATCATGATTAGAGCAAATTTTCCATCGGACGTACCGTTTTTGAACTACAAGCAAAAAACTGAAAAATAGCAGCAATTTCTCCACAACTCCTGGAATGGAGCAAACTCGGATTAACTACACTACTTTAGAACCAAATGAAGGTATTAAGACAATTTCCAGCTTGCTGGGAATAAATTCCTGGAAAAAATCTAATTTGACTGGCCTAACAGATCTTAACTTATTTAACTGTTTAATAAATACAGTTTACCTATCTAATAATGTTTTGTTTTATTGATATGTACGTTAACGACCATAAAAATTTAAAGATTGGATTATTTTTAAGTAAAAAAAAATTCACAGATTTCGTGCCTCACACGACTATCGAGCACATTGGAAATGAATCTACGGAATTCGAAAAAATATTGTCGCTGAGCGACGAGAAAGTCTGGATAAGGAAAAAGTTACAAAATAAAACTACAACGTTGAATGATAATTATTTTATTCTTAGACTAACACAAGTATCCTGGACATAACGCATGTGAACAAACAAATTGCAAAATTTCCACACGCGTATCCAAGTTTGAATAATTGTCGCCGTGGCGCATAAGTATAGGTACATATTTCATTTTTCGATTAATAAGCAGGATATATTAATGTTCAAAGTACAAGAAAATTATTACACGGCAAATCCGTAGTCAACTCGAGAAGTGGTGATCGGCAGCGGCGCCAGCGGCCCATTTGCTGCAAGATATGAAATTTTCTTGACAGCAGTTTGACGCGACGAGAGATGACCATAACAGCGTTTGTCTATGTTGCACCAAACCTGAGTTCCAATAGGTACTACCAGGGTTCAGCATCAGCTATCTTGGGTAATGCTCATCATGACGAATCGGGTGTCCAATACAGCGTGTGTTGCACCAAACCTGAGTTCCGCCAGGTACAACCAGGGTTCAGCATCAGCTCTATCTTGGGTACTACTCTCCTAAGTGCTCATCGAGACGAGTCCGATGACCAAAACAGCGTGTGTTTATGTTGTATTAAACCCGAGCTCCACTAGGTACTGCCAGGGTTCAGCATCAGCTATCTGCTAGCAGTCGCCAGCAACATGCTGAGGTGCGACCATTTCGTGGCACTTTTTCTTTTTTATGTTTCTCTGTATAAGTTTTTATTTTTTTATTTTGTGTTTCTCCCTCTCCCTCTCCCTCTCCCTCTCCCTCTCCCTCTCCTCTCCCTCTCCCTCTCCCTCTCCCTCTCCTCTCCCTCTCCCTCTCCCTCTCCCTCTCCCTCTCCCTCTCCCTCTCCCTCTCCCTCTCCCTCTCCCTCTCCCTCTCCCTCTCCCTCTCCCTCTCCCTCTCCCTCTCCTCTCCCTCTCCCTCTCCCTCTCCCTCTCCCTCTCCCTCTCCCTCTCCCTCTCCCTCTCCCTCTCCCCTCCCTCTCCCTCTCCCTCTCCCTCTCCCTCTCCCTCTCCTCTCCCTCTCCCTCTCCCTCTCCCTCTCCTCTCCTCTCCCTCTCCCTCTCCCTCTCCCTCTCCCTCTCCCTCTCCCTCTCCCTCTCCCTCTCCCTCTCCCTCTCCCTCCCTCTCCCTCTCCCTCTCCCTCTCCCTCTCCCTCTCCCTCTCCCTCTCCCTCTCCCTCTCCCTCTCCCTCTCCCTCTCCCTCTCCCTCTCCCTCTCCCTCTCCCTCTCCCTCTCCCTCTCCCTCTCCCTCTCCCTCTCCCCTCTCCCTCTCCCTCTCCCTCTCCCTCTCCCTCTCCCTCTCCCTCTCCCTCTCCCTCTCCCTCTCCCTCTCCCTCTCCCTCTCCCTCTCCCTCTCCCTCTCCCTCTCCCTCTCCCTCTCCCTCTCCCTCTCCCTCTCCCTCTCCCTCTCCCTCTCCCTCTCCCTCTCCCTCTCCCTCTCCCTCTCCCTCTCCCTCTCCCTCTCCCTCTCCCTCTCCCTCTCCCTCTCCCTCTCCCTCTCCCTCTCTCCCTCTCCCTCTCCCTCTCCCTCTCCCTCTCCCTCTCCCTCTCCCTCTCCCTCTCCCTCTCCCTCTCCCTCTCCCTCTCCCTCTCCCTCTCCCTCTCCCTCTCCCTCTCCCTCTCCCTCTCCCTCTCCCTCTCCCTCTCCCTCTCCCTCTCCCTCTCCCTCTCGAATAACGAACTCTGCGAAACATGAAGTCATAAATGTCCTGTGAAAAATGTCGTTCTGACTTTTTGACTATTTTAAGGTTAGGCTACAGGGCAAACCCTTAACCCGATCGTCTTTGTTTTAGGCTCAAATTGTAGCTGACTAAATTGTCCAGAGCCGTTTTTCTCAAATTTTTGATATCATTCTTCGTTTCCAAATTATCGAGCACCAAAATCAAAAATTCGGAAAAAATTGAATTTTTTTTTCACTATTTCGACCATAACTTGTTTTGTTTTTGACTTTCTCGAATAATTATTTTTGCACCTTACAGCTCTCGTGATTATGCGTCTTTTGAGCTTATTTTTTAATATCATATCTTCACAACTTTCCGAGATATAAGGGGATCGCACTTTTTCGTGAAATCGGACCGTATACTGGAGCGAACGAAAAGACATTTCCAATGTCAAAAAATTAAAATTGCTTTCCATAAGTTTCTTTCAAAGCTGAGCTTCGCGACCCCCTTGGACAAGTGCCGCGACCCCCATGGGGGTCGCGACCCACACTTTGAAAAACGATGCCTTATAGGATCACTCGTGCGTCTGTCTGTCTGTCCGACCATCTCCCCCCCTCCCCCCCCTTAATCTCTGAAACTACTGGGTCTAAAATTATGAAAAAAATACACAAAATAGACTTTACCTATAGATGACAGGAAAACCTAATAGAAATGTGCAGTCAAGCGTGACTCGGACTTATGTACGGAACCCTTGGAACGCGAGTCCGACTCGCACTTGACCGGTTTTTCTATAAAAAGATCCGAAAATTTCAGGGCGTCCGCTTCGCGTAGGGCGTCGGGCGGGTGCACGGAGCGGGCGCATGCACGCGGGTGCCATTGTTGTAAAAATCCGGCGCACGCGACCGCGCCAGTAGATAGACGTACGGATCTGCCTGAAAGATGTATCTGACGGGCACATCCGTCAATGTGTGGCGAGAAATAGACACAAAATCAAAAATCAATCAAAATCAAAATATACTTTATTCATGTAGGCCTAGCAACAAGCTCTTATGAATCGTAATTAATCTTAATCTAATTATCAGCGCAAATTTATTGATGTTAATATTATTCCATAATAAAATTGGATTATTATACATATCAAATTTAACACTAAGAATTTCACAAAAGGATCGTCAAACATTAAAAATATTGTATAAAAAAATACTAGTCTAGAATTTCTAGAATAAAATCTAAATGTCAAAAAAAAAGCATAAGTAACAAAAGAAGTACCTAGATAGTATTACATCGGAATATCCATTTCCTCATCAATAATCAAATATAACTAATAAATAAATAATCATTTCGAAAAACAATTAATCCCACGTTGTAATATCATTCATGTAGTCTTGTGTGGTATAATAAGCTTTAGAAATAAGTTTACGCTTTACATAATTCTTAAATTTATTAATAGATAACAGATCACAGATCTGTCCGCCGGATGTCTGTCCGCTGTCCGTGCTAAAAACCAACGGTCGGGATGAGCCCGTCAGACACATCTTTCAGGCAGATCCGGCGGGCAAATCTGTACGTGTATGGCTAGCTAGTATCAACGCTCATACTACTTTTCGTTAACCCGCTCCGTGCAACCGCGCGAGCTAGCGCGGCGGACGCCCTCATGCCCCTCATGCTATTTCTAGTATTTTATAATAACCCGGCGGGCTTTCAAGGTAAGAAACTTGAATTAAACAAGATAATGTACGGGTACTTCTCGATGGCCTGAACGCACAAACGTGTTAACTTACAATCGGAATGAGCTTCGTGTTTTTACAATAACATTTTTGTTTTTGTGCAACGTTAATATATATAAAATAAAACTAGTGGCTCGTAGCCCGCGATAAGCTAAATATGTAAAAATAAAAACTTCGTTGAGACATTATCATAGCTAGCTCACAATGGTATTAATTTGCATAAATCCTACTGGCGCTTAAGTCCTTTATGCCAGTTACCGCCATTTTGAACTTTTATCTGAAAAATAAAACAGAAAAATTCTAATTCTAAAATTACCTGTACCTAAAAATGCAACGTGCAGAGAATATCCGGACATACGAAAGAATTTCTACCCAAGCTGCAACGGAGACCTTCGCTAACGCTGGGTCAATTTATTAAAAATAACACGGCCCTAGATAATTATCAAGTTTAAATTTGAATTTGAATTATAAACAGACAGACGGACCGAAACTGGCGCGTAATCTCAAACTTTGGAATGTTTCAATAACCGGAGCGATGAAAAGCACCGCCATTATGAAAAGTTCCACACATTTTAACCGGTTCTTGTTCTTGCCGGTTATTCACTCTTTATCTTCTTATCTTTTATTAACAAGATATGTAATCTTAATATTATTACGATGATTATCACTACACCTTATAATATAAAACAAACTGCCGTATTCGAAATTCAAGATATTCACAAGAGACGACACGTACTAGATCCATTATAGATACATTATAGTTTAGATATCAACTAGTTGTCTTTTGCAGCGCAATTCGGGCAACCAATGTCACTTTTACGTTAGATAGAGTAAGAATTATCTATTAGATGTGAATTGGATCTCTAAGCCATATCCTGTGGAAATCGTTCAACAGTATCTCCAGAATCGCGCAAATGTCAAATTTGACAGGTTAGATCTTAAACATATCGTTATCGTATCTTGGTGATGTCTAAAATATGTCTAATAGATGTCTATTTCAAAATCCGAATCGGGCCCAAAGTCCCCCGCCGCGTCTGTCTGTCTGTATGTATGTGTTCGCGATAATCTCAAACACTACTGAACGAATTTTCATTAAGTTTTCACTTATCAATAGGATATTCTTGAGGAAGGTTCAGGTGTGTTATTTATTAAGGTTTTGTGTAACCCGTGCGAGGTCTAGTGTTTAAAGAAAAGTGCTCTAGTGTTTAAAAAAATCATTATAAATATGCGTCCAAAAAATATTCAATTTTCCTATTCAAAATACTAATTGTGACTTGCAATAGTATTTACAGTACATATGATCCTATTTTCACTAGTGCGTAAAATAGCACTTTTCGTGCGTATGTCAAAAGTTTAAAGGGCCATATGTACTGTAAAACGTTGTACGATAACCGTGCGAAAAGGTAATTCACAGCTCGTGTCGATTTAAAACACTCCCTTCGGTTAATTGAATTTATCGCCACTCGTTTCGAATTTCCTCTTTTCCTCACTTGTATCGTAATACTATTACGATACAAGTGCGGAAAAGATAATAGTATTACTAAACTATATATTAAATCGACACGAGTTGCGAATTACCTTTTCGCACGTGTATCGTACAACGTTTTACAGTACATTATGGCCCTTTAAACTTTTGACATACGCACGAAAAGTGCTATTTTACGCACTAGTGCGGGCAAATAGGACCGTATGTACTGTAAATAACTATTCTATTACACGTCGAGTCCGATTCAGATATGACAACTTATTACAGTTTTGAACTAGTTTTGATACGATCACGCACGACGTTTACTTCTTTTGAATGTGTGTGTGTAAGGTAGGTAAACGTAGGTACTGGTGCTCGACGCGGTCCCAGTACATGTCATCTTGAAACTTAAGTCATTGTCAATAGAGGTGACAGCAAGGTGTCATCTATTGGGCATTAGCATGTCGAGCACTAGTACGTTTACCTTATGTCCTCTATTATACATTTATTATGCATGCACCAATCAGCGTGAGTCATCGTATTTCCAAAATGATGTAAGGCATTTTTGGGTAGGCATAAAACTAATTAAAAACTAAACTTAACGCTCGCGAGCGTGATGGGCACCTTTGCGTCGGGGGCAGCCCGGGACGGTCTTCAGTAGGTAATTTATTTTATACATATTAAGTTTATATTTATATTTAAGTTTATTTTTTAATTAGGTTTATGTTTAGATTATACTGTTATTTTAGTTATTGGGTTTTTTAAATTTTAAATTTAGTACTTACCTAGTTATTTTGTTACACCTTTTATTCAGCATTAATAAAACTGAAGATTTCGCGTGAAATTTCAGTTTAAGTATCTATTACTTCCCATCGTAAATAAAATTAGTGTCAAGCGCGCTTCGAGACCAACGAAGTGTATAATTTAGATGGAAGACCTACTTTAGCGAGATCTAATCCAGTATTTGTATTCACTGCAAAGTCACTTTTTGCGTCCGTTTTGCCCTATAGGGAGTAAGTTTGCCCTAGGGTGTAACTTTGCCCATTGAGATACATAGGTACCTAAATCCTTTTAAGACGCCTAACGCAAATTCGTACCTAGTTTTTTTTTTTAATTGTTTTCTCTTAGATGTTTTAAAATTAAGGGCATACTTTTTCTCCTATTAGGATCAAAAGTAAAAAAATTACCAAATGTAAAAAGTGTAGCGTATATTTTTTAATAAAATGGCCCAAAAACAGACTTTGTGGAGTTGCAGTTAAAAATAATTATTCTGAAATATTTTTTATTAATACCGAGGCTTTGTGCCACGAAATATTTTCATTGATTTACACTACGCTGAGCACAAAATCGCTCAATTATCATCACTTTGTGAATTTTTTAGGATTCCATACCTTATATTTATACAAACCGGACAAATGCCAGTGGGACTCGCCCAGTGAGGGTTCCGTACATTTTAGTATTTGTTGTTATAGTGGCAAAAGAAATACATCATCTGAGAAAATTTCAACTGTCCAGTTATCACGGTTCATGAGATACAGCCTGGTGACAGACAGACGGACAAACAGACAGACAAACAGACGGATAGTGGAGTCTTAGTAATAGGCTCCCGTTTTTACTCTTTGGGTACGGAAACCCTAAAAAATAAGCTCACACTGGATTAATATGTTTTTAACGAATTTTCATGACTAAAATATTCAATTTCTAAGCGCCAAGTGCATCATTTCAGTAACCCGGGGTTAACCGGTTAAACCTGGAGTTACCATGGTATAAATTAATATGCTAGTATTTCAAAAAATGTCTACAAATATTCCAAATGACAGCTACTCCATACAAAATAAAACTGTCGTACCATCAATTAATTCGACGCGACAGGTATACATTTCGCTAGTTGATAGGACTTTATATATGGCCTCCACTGTACCTATTTAATTAATTACAGTGGCGGACAGACGCTGATAACGCTCTATCATCGTTAGCACTAATTAACGAATTACTTATTACCAGACATCAGATCTCGTTGTCTAAAGCAGGGCTCGCGACCGGTATTGAAATAACTGTTAATATCGTTCCAAAAGTGTTACATTGATTCGTTCATTAAAACCCGGTTAATTCATGGAACGCGAACTAAAAATAATCGTTCTATCTCCTAACCGGTAAAAAGACGGAACGGGATTTTATTGATCGAGGGGAACGATATACCTAATACCGGTTACTGTCATCTCTCGGAGACTCTTGGTTACACGTTGTCATACTTGAAAGAGACAGCAATACTTACTCATTCTATCTTGCTTTGATATTTTCAATGTAACCGGTTAATTTCGTCCCTCACGAAAAGAGACCGTATTTGGCATAAACCGTTATCTCAAACACAGTAACAGTTATTTAACCGAACCGCAAGCAGAAAGAAATCCTTTTCGTTCCCAAGTGAATGAACGAAACCGGTTACAAAAATAAAACCGTTTAAAGCAAGTGTCAGACTGAGACCGACGGCGAGTAAAGGATGACTCACGATAGACCGGGCCGTGACTGGGCCGTCCAGTTCAGTTATGTCTGTACTTTTTGTACCGAGCCTGGCTGAAATAGCAAGACACGTTCGTAAATTCCCGTGAAAATACGATGGAAATGATGCACTACATCTGTACAGCCGGTCCACAACAAAATAAAACGAATGAAAGTGAAACATCAATTTATTTACAGAATGTTAATCCATCAATTTATCTACCTATAGGATGTTAATCGGACATTTTGTACGTAAACCGCGGTGGAAAGAGTATATTTGTGTTGGTCGATGTTCTAGTAGGGTGGCCAGAAAGCAATTCCTAGAGACAAATTATTTCAGTACAACATTAAGCATTAAGGCTAAGCGGACCAAGCGAACACTCTTTGCAATGCGGGCTACACACTCGAGAGACCCCGAGACAGGCCAAGAACTAGTGTGTACATTATTGTTCCCTTCTCGTCTTGCTCTTCCTCGTCTCATCTTGCGGTTTTCCGATTGGATCGGAGCGGTGCCGAGACTCGGCGAGGGGCTCTCGACGAGTGTGTACAGCCGACTTAATTTGATATGAGATGACCAGACAGCAAAGTCCCTGATTTCAGTACTTGTGTACAACATTATTAAGGCTAAGGTGGACCAAGCTATGCTCTTTGTAAGAATGCCGCGTTGAAATGAGAAGGATTAACATATGTTGTCTGAGAAACGCATTTAATAATAGTTATTAATACATATATTTATTTCAGGTAGATGGTAGATACAATAAAAAGAAAAATAAACTAACTTATCTATAAAGTAATACTAAAGTAAAGTAATACTAAATAAAATTAAATTTTGATATCTCTTTAAAAAGTGTTAGAGCATTAGGACCCTACGGGCCAAGGGTCTCAACCCCAAATGGCATAAAAAAAATACTCGGGGCCCGGAGACCCCTGTCCTTCACGAGTTTGAGGTTTTCGGCCGCTTTAGCCGCCGCACCAGCTTGGTTCCTGTGTCTACGCAGGTAGCGTCCCACACTAGCACCCTTCCCAAACCCCAGAGACATACCGTCCGGTCTCCTGCCGTCGTCTCTAGCTATGCCCGTTGGCTCCAGTAGAGCTGGCACGCTGGCTCTAGTAGTTATTTGGTACGAAATCACAAATTTCACGTGCAGGTTTAAAGTACCTACTTCCAGCTAAATTGTGTTTTATTGTTTCATGTCGAAATTCCTCCTTTGTACAAGCTTTTATTTTACTTGCAATGTACCTATGTATGTATGTAAGTAGCTACTTATGTTTGTACGGGTCAAATCTTGCAAGTTAAATTTGACCCACTTCCCGATTTCCGATTGAGATTTTTTACTTATACATAATATACGTTAAGTCGGGTGGCTAAAATGGTGTACCATTGAGCTGATCTGATGATGGAGACAGGAAGTGGACTCTGTGATGAAACAACGCAAACTGATTGTGTTTGGGGTTTTTAGTATTGTCTATGACAGCCATTCTCTAAGTGTGTTCCGCGGAATCCTAGGGTTCCGCGACACCCCTGCAGGGGTTCCGCAAGAATTTAGAACACTATGCTTTAGTCGCCTCGAAAAATTGTACTATGCCGCCACCGCCATTGTAGGGTTCCATCAAGTATTTCACTTTCCAAAAGGGTTCCGTCAAAAAAAAAGATTGAGAACCGCTGGTCTATGATATTATTGACTGACACTCGTCAGTTGCCTGTGGTAAGAAAAATACAGTCAGCTACAAAAGCGTGGACCAAAAATGAAATTTTGGCCAAAACTTATTCGTATTCCGGCCGCAGTTAAAGAATGAAATGAAAATGAAAATATCCCAGTAAAGGCTCGAAGCCTGGTTAACACCTCAGTTCACCGCAGTATAAAATGTATCGGAATACATAATAAAAGGCCTTCAGTATTCATAGTACCTATGTATTTATTTTTAATCGCGATCTGGGGGCCGATTATTGAATTTCGACCGCTCGATTTCGTGTGCATATTTCGTTCAATAATATCTCCAGTACCCGGCATTTAAATTCTACTAATAGAATTGAAAACGAGTGGTCAATACCACTCGATTCCCAATTTCTATCGCTCGTGTTTCAAAAATTAGCATTTCCCTGTTTTCCACCGATTTACGAGTGACGAAATCGAACGCTCGAAATTCAAGAATCGGCCCCCCTATTCGGGGCTTGATCAATACAACATATACCCAAGTTGTGTTGATACCAATTACCGAGCCCCGTTATCGATGTTGAAATACATTGAAAATCGGGGTGCTTAGCCAACATGCCAACGCTCCGTGGCGTAGCCTAGCCAACTCTCAGTATCACTCTTCTATATCAGTGCGACAGACACAGTTGCGTTTCGTTCGCTACGGGGCGTTAACGATTGGCATGTTGGCTACGCACCCAGGGTTCGCAAAATTATCTACCGTTGGGAGCCCTAACATTACCGTTGGTGCCTGACTTTGCCCAAGTAAAATCTTGGCATAATTATTTTACTATAGCTATTATACTACGCTGTGCAAGTAGGTATTATTTATACGTCATAATGTCACAGAAGTTTGACGTTTAAAATAACACTTGCACTGTGTGTGCTATTAAAATCGTTGCAGACTTAACTTGGTCTAACTCTATCTCCTTTAATTATTTTATTTACTCCGTAACATGTGCCTACTTTGCTTCCCCAATGGGTCATATAAAATCCTAAACTATATCCCAAACTCATTTAAGTGCTAACATAATAGTTGGTATAATTTAAAGGATGAGTCACGCTAGACCGGGCCGTGCCCGGGCCGAGGCGTCCGACATGTCATTTTCTATGACGGCTGATCGGTGATCACGTGGTGCTTTCCATAGAAAACGAAGCTCCGGAAGCTCCGGCCCGGCCCCGGCCAGGCACGACCTGGTCTAACGTGAGTCATCCTTAAATCGGCATAATATATACAGTATGTAAATTAATGAAAAACATTTACTCAAACCCGTTAATAATATGTAGGTCACACTGAGCAACCTTTACTATGGCACCAACCCCGAAATCGCGAAAAAAAATTTGGTTGTTTCATACATTTTGCTGGTCGAAATTTCCTATGGAAGAGACAATTTTTTTTTCGCGATTTCGGGGTTGGTGCCATAGTAAAAGTTGCTCAGTGTGACCCATACATTAACGGGTTTGAGTAAATGTTTTTCGTTAATTTACATACTGTATACCTGACTATATCTTCTACCTACCACAATATAATCATTATTTTATTTATTTATTTTTTGAACTGAAAACTTCTTTAGCGGCGCTGGGCACTTTTTGAGGTGGGGAAAAAATGATAAACTCGAGACAGCGTAAGGCGATCACGTGACCGTAAGGTTTAGATGGCCACTCATTTAGATGGCATTTAAATTAATAAAGAAAAACTGAAAGGTTCTAATGTTCTAATCTTGTACGGGTCGAAATACGAGGATCTCACAGTTATATTCTAACTTTATATCACTCAAATATAATTCAATGAAGCTACATCTTGATGAAATCGCTAATAAAAGTGAACTCTAGTACTGGTGAATAAAACTCAAAATATCATGACCAAATATATTTAGATGCGAGGTCTGCAAGGTAACTTTACAATTTCTATTCGAATTTTAAACAATCAACGCTACAAATTTGAATTTCGAATTAAACAAGCTCACTGACCAGCAATTTCGTAACTAAAGATTTTCAATAGAAAGGAGGATGGGTCAATTATACATAGTGCTGCAGACATTTTGGACTAGTCATTGAGTTTTCACTTTTGTCGGCACTCCCGGAGTGCAACCCGTTGTTTATTTTTTATTGGAAAAAGGTAAACATTTGACCACAATCTCACCTGATGGTAAGTGCCGATGCAGTCTAGGATGGAACATGCTTGCCTAAGAGATGTCTATTCACTCTCGATATAAAGAGATCCAAGTTATTGTGGACTGGGAATAGATTTGCAGGAAGTGAATTCCACTCCTTAAATTAAATTTTACAATTTAAATTAAATTTCGAATTTTAAAGCAAAGTATTTAGGCACATTTTATGGTAACATCTAAATCGGGCCTCTTTTGAGTCAGCAATGAATTGAATTTAGAAATAGAATCTATTGATTAGAGCCTAAAGTAGTTCCAATAGCTATAAAATATTCACGTGAGCTTGTAATAGGTTTTGACGACCGGTCTAGCCTAGTGGGTACTGTGGGTAGTGACCCTCCCTGAGAAGCCAGTAGTCCTGGGTTCGAATCCCGGTAAGGGCATTTATTTTGTGTGATGATGATGAACACAGATATTTTTTCCTGAGTCATGGGTGTTTTCTATGTATTTAAGTATTTATATATGTATGTGTATACCTCCTATATTATATATATCGTTGTCTAAGTATACACAACAAAAGCCTTATTGAGCTTACTGTGGGACTTAGTCAACTTGTGTAATAATGTCCTATAATTATTTATTTATTTATTTATTTATTCTACACCAACACATACTTCTTCTTTCCCCTGCCCTTATCCCACGTTATGTGGGGTCGGCACAACATGTTTTTCTCTTCCATTCTCCTCTGTCTTTCGTCTCCTCAGCACTCACTCCTTTCTTTCTCATATCCTCTTTCACACAATCCATCCATCGTTTTTTGGGTCTACCATACGCTCTCCGTCCATCAACATTCATCCCTAACATTCTTTTGCCTATATGGCATTCATCCCTCCTCATTACATGCCCATACCACGCTAACCTAGTACTCCTCATTTTCTCCGTTACTGGAGCTACTTTCAAACTTCCTCTTATATACTCATTCTTAATACGATCCTTTCTCGTCACTCCACACATCCATCTCAGCATTCTCATTTCCGCTGCGTGCACTCTTCTTTCATCCGCTACTTTCGACGCCCAGCATTCTGATCCATACATTACAACAGGTCTCACGATCGTTCTGTATATTTTCCCCTTAAGTTTAAGGGGCATTCGTGGATCGCAAGTTGTTCCAGAGACCTGTCGCCATTTCATCCATCCCACATTTATTCTATTTTTCACGTCTCGGTCGATGTTTCCGTCACTTTGGATCAATGACCCAAGGTACCGGAAGTCAGAGCAGACTGGTAGGGATACACCATCTAAGGCAATATGGGAAAAACTGGATAGACCACCGAAATCGCAGAACATGTGCTCCGTTTTGGTTCTGCTTATTTTGAGTCCCACACTTTCCAGCTTTTCTTGCCATTTTCCCAGCCTGCTCTGGACCTCAAGTGCATTTTCTCCGACAAGAACAATGTCGTCGGCAAACAGCATACACCAAGGTGCCTCCTCCTGTATGTTCGATGTCAGAGCATCCATAACCAGGAGGAACAAATACGGGCTTAAGGCCGACCCCTGGTGTAAACCTACCGCCACATTGAACTTGTCGGTTACTCCTGCTTCCGACCTGACGTGAGTACTGGCTCTGTCATACATCGCCTGAACAAGCCGTACATACTTCTCTGGCATTCCTTTCTCTCTCATAGACCACCACAGAACCTTACGGGGGACTCTATCGTATGCCTTTTCCAAGTCCACGAACACCATGTGCAAGTTCTTTTGCGCAAGTCTGTATTTTTCGCACAGCTGGCGAAGTGCAAATATGGCGTCCGTAGTTCCCCGGCCCGGCATAAACCCAAATTGGTTCTGTGTTACCTCACTTTCTTCTCTCATTCGTCTCGCTAGCACTTTTTCCCATATCTTCATACTATGTGACATGAGCTTTATTCCCCGATAGTTGTTGCAATCCTGTACATCACCCTTATTCTTAAAAACGGGCACCAGTGAACTGTTGCACCATTCATCAGGGATCGCCTCTTCTTGCAACAACTTATTAAAGAATAAAGTCAGCCACTTCCATCCATCCGCTTTCAGCAACTTCCATACTTCCACAGGTATACCATCTGGCCCGACCGCTTTCCCATTCTTCATACCTTGCACAGCCATCTTTACCTCTTCTACAGTGATCTCCTTCACCATACCAATGTTGCTTCTAACATTTTCTAGCACTCCACTCCAGTCGTTCTCTTCGTTCATAAGTTTATTGAAGTAGTTCTTCCAGCGTTCTTTTATGCTCTTGTCATCCGTCAAAATCTTTCCTGCTTCGTCTCTCATACATTTCATATGATTTATATCTCTTGCATTCCTCTCTCTCTCTCTTGCTATTCTGTAAAGATCTTTTTGGCCTTGTGGGCTCTCTAGGAAATCGTACAATTTATCTTGTACCTTGGCCCTTGCGATTGCAACTGCTTTCTTAGCCATCTTTTTACTTGTAAGATAAGCTGACCTCTTGATTTCTTTCTCTCTATCGTTACCCTCCTCCACACTCTTCCATTCTTTAAAAGCATTCTTCTTTTCTTTCAGAATCATTCGCACATCTTCATTCCACCACCATGTATCCCTATCAATCTTTCCTTTCCCTGTTGTTTCCCCAAAAACATCCCTCGCTACACTTCTTAAACATACTGCCATTTCATTCCAGCAATCATTCGCTCTCATCTCTGCCATATCACCCATTCCTACCATCTTATCGACTATTATTTTTCTAAATTCTTCAGATAAATCCCTGTCACTCAATCCATGCCATTTCGTTCTAGGTGGGGGCTTCGAGTTCTTTTGCAAGTGCTGTACTTTAAGATTTAAGTCTAGAATCAGTAACCTATGCTGGGAAACTAGGCTCTCACTGGGTATTACTTTGCAGTCCTTAGCCGACTGTATTTTGCTCCTTCTTAGAAGAAAGTAATCTATTTGGGTAGAGTGTTGGCCACTACGGTATGTAATAAGGTGTTGTTCTTTCTTTTGATAGTAGGTGTTCACTATGGCTAAGTCAAAGGCTAAGGCTGCTTCCAGAAGAGCTTCACCCTCTTGATTCCTGACTCCGTAACCACGGCCCCCATGCACTCTTTCATATCCGTCATTCATTCTTCCCACATGTCCATTAAAATCTCCTCCAATATATATCTCCTCACATTCTGGTATTCCCATAATTACCCCATCCAAATCCTCCCAGAATTTCTCTTTCAAACTATCATCACATCCAGTCTGCGGTGCATATACACTAATTACATTTAAAATCAAGTTTTCTATCAACAATTTCACGATAATTACTCTATCATTCACTCTCTTTACATCCATCACCTTGTTTTTCAGCTCCTTATCTAACACTACACCCACCCCATTTCTTTTCCCATCACTACCGCAATAATAAAACTTGTAACCCGCCCCAATTTCTCTAGCTTTCTGTCCCTTCCACTTCGTCTCCTGCAGACATGCTACGTTTATTCGTCTTCTTTCCAAAACATCCGCTAACTCTCTTCCTCTTCCAGTCATCGTACCTATATTCCAACTTGCAACCCTCAGTCTTATTTCCCGGACTAGCTTCTTACGCTGCCCCCGTCCCTGGTGCAGCAACCCTCGTCCATTTCTCACAGCCGCCGGGTGCTGCGCCTGCGCGTCGCCTGCGGGGTACGCCCTAGCATTATCGCATATCCTATCATCTGTCGCACTCATGTCATGTTGTAAATGATTTGGCATATATTTTTACGATCGGCCGCCTGCCTGACATCAACCCTCCTTGGGAATTCTTCGTCGATAAGGATAGATAGACTGGAGAAGGAAAATGGAAGGATAAGGGTAAGGGTTTGGGATACTAGCGTCACGGAGACAGAGGGGTGAGTGACAGCTAGAGCAGTCCGGGGCCGCGTACCCGTAGTGATTCCAACCAGTTACCGGACAGATATTCTGGTGGATCCAACACATACATATGCTAATAAGGCCTGCTCTGCCATAGCCCGGTGTAACGTGTGTACTGTGCACTACTGTGCAGTAATGTGCAAGTCACAAAACATTCTCGAAATATCTAAATAGGTAGTAAAAAGCAATGATGGCAATAATATTCTTATCCTGATCTCGATTTAAGGTTGACTCACGCTAGACCGGGCCGTGCCCGGCCCAAGACGTCCGATATGTCATTTTCTATGACGGCTGATCAGTGATGACGTGGTGCTTTCCATAGGAAACGAAGCTCCGGAAGCTCCGGCCCGGCCACGGCCCGGTCTAACGTGAGCCATACTTTAGTTGAAATATCTGGCAGACCGAGATTTGCTCGGAAAACATATAAAGACTCAAAACTGCTCGTTTTTCCAGAGGTAAGACCTAGCTAGATCGATTTTTCGCCCTCTAACACCCACATATAGCAAATTTCATCGAAATCGTTAGAGCCTTTTCCGAGATCCCCGAAATATATAAATAAATACATATACAAAAATTGCTCATTTAAAGGTATATAAGATGTAAGTTAAGTTGATGTTAATAGTTTTGGTAGTTTTTACCCAAAGGGTAAAAACGGGACCCTAATATTACTAAGACTCCACTGTCCGTTTGTCTGTCTGTCCGCCTGTCTGTCTATCACCAGGCTGTATCTCATGAACAGTGATAGCTAGATGAAGTATTTCTGTTGCCGCTATAACAACAAATATTAAAAAGTACGGAACCCTTGGTGGGCGAGTCTGACTCGCACTTTTCCGGTTTTTTTACATCCATAAGTGAATTCACTTCCCATCCACCCTTCCATCTCTTATTCCATTCTGTATGTATCTTCAGACGTTTCGCTTATGAGGAAAATGGCGACATATTGTGTTGTATCAATCCATCACAGATATGATCAATACCTAACATTTGAATAGACATCCATTAATTAGAGAAGCGTATTCACGACGTATTATTACTAGCTATAGGTAGATATGGTTTTGATTAAGCATCAATAAATCAACCAAGTCACTGGGCGCACACGCCACCACGGAAGTAATTTGAGTGTATAGATCTATATCACTACACCGTACAAGGTTTAAGTGTAACATTTGTCAAGGCTTTGTGTACCCCGTGCAAAGCCGGGGCGGGCCGCTTGTAGGTATGTATCATATTTCCGGGACTCAAAAAAACACAAAACCTTTATTACTAGCTTTTGCCCACGACTTCGTCTGCGTGGAGTTAGTAATTTGGGTAGCTTATTTTTTATTTAATCTGCTCTTTATCACTTCCCCGCACAAACTTCCACCCTCCTTTTCAACCCCTTAAAGGGTGATTTCTGGGATAAAAACTACCCTATGCCCTGCCCCGGGACTCAAACTATCTCTATACCAAATTTCAACTTCAACATGCACACTAGCGCCACTGCTAAAAAATCGTCCAAAGTTAAAACGGCCGTTTTTGTTTTGAGTTCATAGATCGACGAATCCAGCAACATAAAAAACTTTTACAAAAAAAAGAAAACCGACTTCAAAAAGGTTGAAATAAAATATTATCCGTTTTTAAGTATATGCGTTACCAACTGATATGTTTGAAGTCGGTGCCAAGCCAAATTTGAAGCATACCATGATTTTAGGGTGACTCGATAAGAATGTACCTACGTGTAAGAATGTATGTGTGTATGTACGTTGGATTACCTACCTTACACCACACGACAGCAATGATCATACTTTCTGTAGATACCTAAGACCACACCGTCAAGCCACCTTGGCGCAGTCCGTACCATGTTTGTCGGTACTAGTATAAAACCAATGCGATTGCCGATATGTTTTTTAAAGAGCAATTTTTACAATTTTTCGAACTGTGTATAGTACTCTGGTGTGGGATTGGGACTGAGTTATTTCCCGCCTCTTATCCAGAAAACTTTGATTTCAATATATAAAACAATCCAAGGACCATCTACAACAGGGCTTTAACTTTTTACCTGCATGGCAAATTTCACCAGTTTACATGGCAGTTATTTAGCCGAAAAGGTGACAAAGAGACAGACAGAATTACTTTCACCATTATAATATTAGTAAAGTTGTAATGTGAATTATAGACATAAACCTGATTATTTTTGACCCGTATTGTTACTATTTGTCGTAGCACCGACTTCAAACATATCAGTTGGTAACGCATATACTTAAAAACGGATAATATTTTATTTCATCCTTTTTGAAGTCGGTTTTCTTTTTTTGTAAAAGTTTTTATTTTTCAATTTTTAGTTTTAAGGCATTGTTAAAAGCTTATGAGTGACGTGTGACGCATGAATGAAAAGCATAATAATGCGTATCACTAAATTCGAAATTATTCCTGTCACTACACAAACACAAAATCCATCCTCCGCCGCGCCACTGACCCAATCCCTCAACCCCCCAATCCCTCAACCCCCCGATCACTCAACCCCTGATCACGGAACCCCTCGACCCTGAACCACCAACCTTTCAACCGCCATTTCCCGACTCCTCAGTAGCCTTACCATAAGTCTTGCGTCGTGCTGGCATCCTATTAGTGCGAACGAGATAGTTACGAAGACGTTAGCGAATATGTAGTAGTGTCAAACTCTTGGTAGGGCTACAGTTGTACTTCATCAAATTGGTGATTTTCGGGGGGAAATGCTTAAGTTACTATAGAAAACAACCATGTCGCCATACTCGTGCCTTTAAAAATTGAGGAGTTCCCTCATTTCCTTATGAATTCCGTCATCAGATTAGAACCAACAATGTTATGGGAACACCTTAGATGTAACTTCGTTCAAACGAAAAAAGAATTACTCAAATCGGACCACGGGTTTCGGAGTAATCTACATTTATAAAATCATCATTATTATCATCAACAATCATTATCATCAGGTCCACTCTATCAAATTAGTGATTTTCAAGAGGGAATGCTTGATTTGCTTAAGACAATACCCAAATTACCATACATGTGCCTTTAACAATTGAGGAGTTCCCTCAATTATTCATGGATCCCATCATCAGAACAGCACCAGATTAATGTGGGACCACCTTGGAAGTACCTTCTTTCGAACAAAAAAAGAATTGCTCAAATCGGACCACGGGTCTCGGAGTAATCGCTGAACGTCCTACATTTTAAGAAATCGTCATGATTATCATCAAAACAATCATCATCATCAGGTCCACTTCATCAAATTGGTGCTTTTCGAGAGAAAATGCTCGAGTTGCTTAAGAAAACACCCAAATCACCATACATATGCTTTGAAAAATTGAGGAGTTCCCTCAATTCCTCATGGATCCCATCATCAGAACAGCACCAGATTAATGTGGGACCACCTTGGAAGTACCTTCTTTCGAACAAAAAAATAATTACTCAAATCGACCCACGGGTCTCGGAGTAATCAGTGAACATACATAAAAAAAAAACATAGCCACAACCGAATACAGAACTTCTCCTTCTATGAAATTGAAGTCGGTTAAAAAACTAGTTTGATGTATTCAAAAGGTACTTAAATACAACATACAGTACGGAGCAGCTCCCTTTTTTTAAATATCTTTCTTTAAATTTAAATAATCACGATTATTTAGCAGTGGCTCTTGTGGACGTTGATGGGCTCTTAAGCGTGAACGGACAGACAGACAGGCACATTTTCGCATTTATAATATTAGTATAGAGCAAAGACATATGTAACTTCGTATAAGATGAATAAAGTCTAAGGAAAAAACGTGCCACGGAAATCAAGAAAAAGTCATTCTCGGATAGATGGCGCACACACCTTTGGCCTATGGTCGGCTAGATGGCGTGACGACACCGTTTCATATTTAACAATTTTAACACATAGATATCAGTGAATGAACATGGGTCAAAATTATATAAAAATAATATCGTCGATAGATGGCAGTAAATTTACTGTGACAACAAAACTTACTATGACAGGACCCCTCTATACTATCTATTCTCTTTGGTATAGAGATATAGACTAGAGATATACCTACTTATCTTAATCCAACTACTACCTATACCTTACAGTGAGCTCACCGCGGGACTGTCAACTGTCAATGCGTGTAGGAATGTATTTAAATATTAACTCGAGATAAAAAAATTGTATTCTTTGGCAGCCCTTCATCGGGTCTCGAAGGTATCGAAATCAATAGATTTAGCGACAATACGCAGCGTCGAATCCGCATTGCGTCAGACTGAGCACAGCCACAGAATAAATAATAGTTCCTACTAGGTATAGAAGATTCACTCTCTTACAAAACGCGTCTTTTACGACAGATGTGACCACTAGGCGCAAGCACGAGGCCGCTCCGTGGTGGTGCGCGGCAACTACTATGGCTAAGACACCAAAATTGGTGTGGGCTGCATGTAGGTACTTGTAGGTACTTGCGTGAGCCACGCCTGGTACAGCCGCTACATTCAAATCGGTGCTACATTCTCAGGGTGCGTAGCCAACGTGCAATCGTTAACGCTCCGTAGCGAACAAAACGCAACTGTCACTGGCGCACTAGTTGGAAGAGTGATAGAGAGAGATGACTACGATACGCTACGGAGCATTAACGTTTGGCATGTTGGCTACGCTGCTCTACATAATAAATAATGATAAATCATTTATTGTTCATAGCATGAGACATATTTAAACATCATACAAGATTCAAATTCCACGTATAAATAAAATTGCCAGACATTAAAATTTAAACTAGTTGAAGTGAATAATAATAGTTGAACGTTCCCTTAAACGTATTCTAATGTTAAATATAATTACGAAGGGCAATGACAAGACACCTTAAGAGTTACTGAATTGCCCCCCATGCATGTTAAATTAATTGTTTCTTTTTTGAGAAATCACCCCTTAATTAACTAGATCCACGCTTAGTGATGTGCCGTTCTCGAAAATTTCCCGAGAACAGAGAAATCTATCGGAAACGTTCTCGGAAATTTCTCGGAAATGTTCTCTGAGAGTTATACCCTTCCGTCGCAAAAGCGTTGAATTCTTTTGTTTAATCGCTTAGTGTACATAGGAGATAAGCTAAGACAAATACCATGGAAGCTTAAAAGAAAACTCTTGGCACCATTCATAGCAATATAAAAAATAATACTAATTGATAAAAAAACCAGGAGTAAAACAACACTAAATTGTCCAAACAAGTTATTTGAGACAAAAGATATATACTTAACAAAAGTAAATATGTCATTCCATTAAAAAAAATTAAGATTGTTCGTAACTTATTTATGCTAATAAGAGAACGTTCTCGAGAAAGTTGGAAATTTTCCGGAAATTTCTTCGGAAAGGAATTCTCAGAAACGAGAACGTCCTCATCGGCACATCACTATACACGCTGCGCTCTAAAACCCGCATTGCCGACTTCGAGAAAACCGCTAAGCTCACATGGGACTGGGCCGGTCACGTCCACCGCATGCATCCGGGGAGGTGGGCTAGCTTAGTCACCAAGAGGATGCCGGTAGAGGGACGAGGACGCGGCAGGCACAAACGGAGATGGCGGGATGACCTGGACAGCTTCCTGAACAACTGGCCGGAGGAAACAAGTCGGGAGTCGTGGAAATCAAGGGAGAGAGCCCTTTGAACAGCAGTGGGACACTCAGATAGGCTAGGAAAAATTAATCTTATTGTAGAAAATATAAACCATGCGTACCGTAAAATGGGGTGAGTAGGCGCAAAACTGACATTCTAACCTCGATAACATTTTAATTTAAATATGCAAACTGAATGGTGTAAATAATATAATAAGTGTTCCGGACGTTTGTATTTTAGTTTTTATTTTATTTTGGGTAGTTCCATTTCATAACTTTGACGATAAACAGGAAATCCCACCTCACCCCGTAGCCCCTCGTAATTGGGGTGAAATGGGTTTTCATACAAAGGTTATTTTGGATGATTGTGGGACTTTTTTTTTTATGATGAGTATTACTATAGCTCCATTTTAAATTGGAATACATTATTTTTGTAGCAGTAGCCTTAAAATCCCTTCTCACCCCCCTTTCAAACCTTCTCTCCCCATTCATAACCCAACTCTCCCCGGGTACCCTACTCCCCCCATTTTATGGCGAAACAATGTCGTGACATGTCGCCGGAGTTGCCCGAATGGCGTAAAATTTCGTAACATTTCGTAACTCGTACGTAACCCGCGAGCCGTGCCAAAACTGATAAGCGCTTGATTTACGGCGGCTGCAGGGTTAAGCCTGTAACACAGATCAATTATACTAGATGGAGTGTAAACTAATGCGGAATTAGTAGTAATTCTTATTCAGGTTAGATTCAACTGAAAAAGTTGACTATTTCGTCCCTCAATAATAGGTGTACCTAAATATCTTATTAGTGAAAAAATTAGAAAAATAGTTATTTGTTTTACAAGGGGGCAAAATTGTTGTTTAACCGCTCGTGCTAATATTGATACCCGAGCAAGCAAAAGATTTCAAAATTGAACCACGAGCGTAGCGAGTGGTTCGAAAAATGGAATCTTGAGCGTTGCGAGGGTTTCAAAGCACGAAGGGTTAAACAAAATTGTTCACCACACCAACCCGAAGCAAATATTAAATGTAAAATATCAAACAAAATCTAACCAAATCTAATCCAAATGAATGTTATTAAATATTTAGCATCCAAAATCATCATTTAAAAGTCAATTCTACCAGCAAACATAAAAAAAAAACAACTCAAAATTTGCATTTAATTACTTTGCCTCACATGTGAATGAAATGCAACCTTGCTATCAGTTTTTGAAGTGCAAAGTAAGCCTTCCGAGCTGTTGTGGTGAAAACGATATTTCGGTATAACGAAAAAACGGTATCCAATTTTCAGGTTATTTATACCTCTCGCGTCGAAAGATGGTGCCTATGACAGTTCATTTTTGAGTATTTACACTTTCCTTCTAAGGATGACTCACGCTATACCGGGCCAGGGCTGGGCCGGAGCTTCCGATGCTTCGTTTTCAATGGAAAGCACCACGTGATCACCGATCAGCCGTCATAGAAAATGACAAGTCGGACGCCTCGTCCCGGGCACGGCCCGGTCTAGCGTGAGTCATCCTTTATTTCTGAGAACTATAAGACGAAACAGGAGCTGAGGTTTAAATATTTTAGGTAAATATACCCGTCTCGCTAACGGAAGCGGCACCTAAAAGTAGTGCGATAAGGACAAGGCGAAAAATCCTGCGTAAAAATCTCAAAAATCGAGGTTTCGTACTCCTCTGTTTCCTCCTCCAAAACTTAACCAATCGTAACCAAATTTGAAAATCTAAATGATTATGAAATTATCTGTGTCGGACCGTTTTGCTTTTTTGGCTAATTGATATCAGTTTTGAATGCCACGCCTCTCATTGCGGCATAGTCAATTAGGCCATTTTGGCCATTTTTGAAGGGCTCTAGCGCCTTAAAAAACAAAAATATCAAAAAAATCAAAACGGTCCGACACAGATATTGACAATATTAATCTGTGTTGAAAAAATCATTGCTCTAGCTTCAAAAACCACGGAGGTAAACGAGGAGTACGTTTGTATGGAGAAATTACCACTCCCGTTGGCTCATAATATTCCCTCTCTAAAGTTCTCGGCAAGTTGGTAACACGTTGAAATGATAGGGACAGAGCGACGGAACCATTTCTTTCGTTGAGAGTTTAGATTTCCCGTGGGAATATATATCTATGCAATAACAAGAGTGTCATGGGGAAGTATAAAAACAGACGAGTGGATTTAACTTGAAAGAGAAAAAAATATTTATTTACATATATTTATCCAAAAGGATAGCAGATAGGTGATCGTAGAACTGGCAGCTTCCTCGCACACAGAATAAGTATTGCGATACAGCGAGGAAATGCTGCCAGTTTTTAGATTAGTTTTATTTATTTTTAAATTTAGTTTTTAAGTTTTGTAGGTTAGTTATTTAGTCATATTTTAGGTATGACTTATGGTATTAATATTGTTTCTAGGTATGTATCATATTAAATTTTTATGCACTAATAAATAATAATAAAAAAATCATAGGTATATACTTACAAGACATATACAGTGGTACTACTAAACGAAATTAATAACTACCTATCTTAAATCTAATAAAATAGGCCCCTGAGACATTTTACTTGAAATATAATATAATTCACGAGCTCGGTGTGTATATCGGCGGCCGATCGTAAAATCAGGCCGATGGTCAAGTTCCCGTGTAATGTTTTGACGGCAGTCACATTAAACCAATAGATAGGTAGGATAGGTTCGTTAGGTTGCTTGAAATGCCCGAAGGGCAAACGTCCAGAAATAGGACACCCGCGTAGCGAGGCTCCTCATGGAACGAGACAATGATTTTTATGATATGCCTAGGAATTTCATGATATGTCTAGGAATTTAATGATCTGCCTAGGAATTTCATGATCTGCCGGATTATCTAAACGATCGGCAGACATGTATAAAACTTGTTCTGTCCCGTCAGCCAGGTGCCAAATAGTAGCATTAGTGTGTTATAAATATTTTACCTACTACGTTCTACTAAGTTAACATGGTAAGTAGATGGCCCATTATGGAAATAAAAGTCATAATAATGTATGTTTGGTTATTTTAAATACCATCAAAAACCGGCCAAGTGCGAGTCAGACTCGCACACGAAGAATTACGTACCATTACGCAAAAACACGGCAAAAAAATCACGTTTGTGGAGTCTTAGTAATAGGGTCCCGTTTTTACCCTTTGGGTACGGAACCCTAAAAAGGGTTTTAATAGTGACAAGGGTTTAATAGTAAACAAGATTTTTTTCATGTAAATCGGCTATACATACAATGTTTCGATATTTTGATAAGATCAATAGACGTTTTATCTTTGATGATAATACTTATCTTGTTAATTTGTTTAAACACATCAGTTTTACCAATACATACGAGCCCCGATGCAAATTAGTTCGTCTAGTTCCACACAACAATTGTATTCTAATAAATTTTACACATGAACATAAAATAACCCAGTAATGGGAACCATAATAGTAATGTTTAATCTAGTTTATTTTGATCGTATAATAATGCATGAGACTTTTATTGCTGAAAAAAATCTACTTTTCAAAAACGTTGTCCAAATCATATTGTCCTCTCCTACAGCACTGCTGCGTGCATGGGCTCGGAAGAAATGTATGTCGGCGCGATTCGGGAAATTAATTAGAGATTCACTAGATATGAAGTAGTAAAGATATGTGACGTTCCGACGATAAAAACAGACGATTATTAGCTAATCGAGGTAGCTAATCGAGGTGAGTCTTCTGTACCTAGTACAATTATTTATCCTGTGGTTACGTTTCGCTACGGAGCGTAAACGAATGGCATGTTGGCTACGCCCTGTTGTTGTAATTGGGTGATTTGTGTAAAACACGATCTTATCATGTCGCCTTGTCTTTAAACATGTTAACCGAATGTAACACGATACAGCCGCGATAACGAATCGATAACGATCGATAGTGTAGGTAACATCTTAGTTTTACACGTGAATTACCTACTTACCAAATTACTCGAATGAGTTTTGGACTTGTGAGTTCGGCGTCTTAGGGCCAGTACAGACGGAGTGAAACTTGTATGGGCATTGCACGGCACGGCTGTCGGCGTGTCGGCGTGCAGTCCGTCTGTATCGACCCTTAAGGGCCCACTGATTAACAGTCCGCCGGACGGTAGCGGCCAGCGAAATGCTATAGATGGAAGTATTCTGTCCGCTCAATTATGACCCAACGCAAACTACCCCGCGATAGGCGGTACTTACAAACTGCTCGATTGGCAATCTCAGTACCACCGAGATGACAGTCAGTGACAAATGGCTAAATTGATTTATAAAAACAACGTTTTTTTGTAATTAAAAATATATCCATGTGTCGTGAAGTGGTGCAGAAGTTATTTTAGTTCATACCAAGGACAGTGGAATCACTTTTCACTTGTAGTAAACAGATAACTTCAGTAGAATTTGGAAAAAACATGACGATTTGTTTTCAATACTACCGTGCTAAGCTAAAACGTAACAACTGCATACGACTTTCATAACAACATACGACTTTTTAAATTGCGAGGTTAATAGGGATGGTGTTATGCTAAATGAAGTAGACTATTTTATTAACTTGTGTTTGGTTTAGGTATTTTCTATATAATTATAAATGTAGTAATAAATTCCTTCTTACAGATTTGTATTTTCCTTTTTTATTTCATGAGATGGAGCTATAAAAAAACTACCTAGTTATTTCAAATTAATAATCAAATTTGGTATTGTCATTTTACATTACTTTCCATTCAGATTCCCACAAGATGCTATTCGCAGAGAACTATGGAAAAAAGCTGTCCAATTAGAGAGACATGAAATTGAGTGGATGCCTGGCAAGATATCTAGAATATGTTCTATTCATGAGATATAACCCGTGAGATAATCATACCCGATCTCCTATATGTAGATACATTTTTCCTATCATGCTTTCACTGAATTAATTTAACAAATACACACATTATCTGAAAATGTTGATCATTTGAATCCACCCTCTACTGTCACATATATGTAGGTTCTCTCTCAAGCCATTTCCGTCAGTAGAAAAGAGCGGCAAACATATTAACTCACATTATAGACGGGTCTAACGCGAATTATATTCAATTACCTTGATTTACCGACGTAAATCAGTTTCGTTTCGTATAATGTGAGTAAAATATGTGTTCAAAATGCGAAAGTTTAAAATATTATAAGAGCGGCAAATTTAGAAAATGTAAGCGCGCGAACGGCTGTGGTCCTATACAAAATTGAAATTTTGCACCTTTTTCTACTGACAAACTTGCTTGACCGGCTATATACATATAAAATATTCTGAACTGAAAGTGGGGATTTATTGTGACTCCGCCTGTTCAAATATTTTTGACCCGATTCGTGTACCTATGTAAATTTTGCAGACTGTATAGCCAGTCCGATTTCTAATATCAAGTTCGCCATACATTTACTATGGCGTACTTGATCTTAGAAAAACGGACAGACTATACCTGAACGTGACTTCGCACTGCCATGCAGATTGATAATAAAATATACAAAATACTTATTATAGCGGAATACATTTATACAACAATGATATATTTACTTATGTTGAGTTAGTCTGTCATGTCATAACAACATTTTAACTAGTTATCTTTTAATCTGCATTCAATTATTATACGTGAATTATTTGACTGGTTCTTCACTGTATGGCATAAACCTATCCCTGTCCAAGTCATATTCTAATCAAATATGAACCGCGAACTCTCAGCGGCCAGTACGTACAGCAAGAAGGTTATTAGCGGATTAATGTCGCTGATTGGTAGTTATTGACATTATATGCATTTCATCTACACTTAGCTATGTACCATTAGTGTAATAAAGATCCCACCAAAAACATTCTGTAAAAAACTAGCCAAGTCTCGATGGAGCTGCTTGTTTATCTCTAAAAAGTAATGAAATCTAGACAAAGTCGTGCCAAGTCTAAGGTTCCTTACTGCGATTTCTTTATTATTATAGTTAATGTTGTGTGACTTGGCCGTTGAAGGGTACACAAGGGTACAAAACCAGGTGCTCCATGACACCATAGCACCAATCTGTCGCCAGAACCGCTATCCATTGACGATGGAAAATTGCCACTTGGAAAACGTTGATTCAATAACCAGTCAATTGTAGGCTTGATAAAGCTGCGTATTTCAATAATACTTATGTATAGGCGAGCCTGAAACAAACACTTCTTTTTGAAGCGTCAAATCGACCATCGATCTAACATAAAATAGACGTACAGACGGACTTCTATCAATAATTTCCGTCTGTACTGGAAATAATTTTTTATACTGTATGTTTGGTGTCATGGAGCACCTGGTTTTGTACCCTTGTGTACCCTTCAACGGCCAAGTCACACAACATTAACTATAATAATAAAGAAATCGCAGTAAGGAACCTTAGACTTGGCACGACTTTGTCTAGATTTCATTACTTTTTAGAGATAAACAAGGAGCTCCATCGAGACTTGGCTAGTTTTTTACAGAATGTTTTTGGTGGGATTTCACTTCTTTTTGTAGAAACGTGGGCATATTGATTTATTTTATTAGATTTTCTTATTTGACACATTTTTTTTCTTTTTAGGAGTAGTTTTTTTATAACCATATCTCTAAAGGCTCCGTCACACATGAGCGTTTTCAAAGCGCGGCGTGAGCGGGGCACGATGCGAGCGTGACGCGAGCGCGTGGCGCTCGCGATCTGCGCTTGGACGCAGCGGCCCGCCGGCGCGCTGCGCGCGCGACCCGCTTTGATCACGCCCGCGCAGTCACACACAACACAGCGCGTGTTGCGAGCGGTCACTCGATTACTGAACGTTGGACGTTGGAAAGCATGATCATGGACGTTGAATAGTTTCACGAACGTTTTGTAGCCTGCAGCAGTATATTGCGACAATACTGCCGACTGCATTACTGCAGCAAATGTCAAATACGATGATGCTGACCGAATTTTTGATATTTACCTCAGTAATTCAGTCGGCAGTAGTGCATGCTGCAATCCTGCTGCAGTATAGCTGCCGACTGCATTACTGCCAAAAATATCAAAGTTGATGTATTTTTAACCGCCTTAAAATAAAGGTTCTCAGTTTGACCCGTATGTATGTTTGTTCGCGATTATCTCGCGTTTGGCTGAACTGATTTTGATGCGGTTTTCAGAAAAGTGTTTGTTACATTCTGGTAAAGGTTTTAGTATAAGTACATAGATCTGAGCTGATGCTGAACCCTGGCTGTACCTAGTGGAACTCAGGTTTGGTACAACATAAGCCCACGCTATTTTGGTCATCTGTCACATCTTGATGAGCACTTGGGATAGCAGTACCCAAGATAGAGCTGATGCTGAACCCTGGCTGTACCTACTGGAACTCAGGTTTGGTGCAACATAGGCCCACGCTATTTTGGTCATCCGTCACATCTTGATGAGCACTTGGGAGAGCAGTACCTTAGACAGAGCTGATGCTGAACCCTGGCTGTACCTAGTGGAACTCAGGTTTGGTACAACATAAGCCCACGCTATTTTGGTCATCCGTCACATCTTGATGAGCACTTGGGAGAGCAGTACAAAAGATAGAGCTGATGCTGAACCCTGGCTGTACCTAGTGGAACTCAGGTTTGGTGCAACATAGGCACACTTTGTTTTGGTTAACCGACTTGTCGTCGTGTGCCTGTTGCAGAGTTCCACTAGGCGGTCATCAAGATGTAACGGATGACCAAAATAGCGTGGGGCTATGTTGCACCAAACCTAAGTTCCACTAGGTACAGCCAGGGTTCATCATCAGCTCTATTTCAGGTACTGCTCTCCCAAGTGCTCATCAAGATGTGATGGATGACTAAACTAGCGTTGGCCTATGTTGTACCAAACCTAAGTTCCAGTAGGTACAGCCAGGGTTCAGCATTAGCTCTATCTTGGGTACTGCTCCCCCAAGTGCTCATCAAGATGTGACGGATGACTAAAATAGCGTTGGCCTATGTTGCACCAAACCTGAGTTCCACTAGGTACAGCTAGCGTTCAGCATCAGCTCTATTTCAGGTACTGCTCTCCCAAGTGCTCATCAAGATGTGACGGATGACCAAAATAGCGTGGGCCTATGTTGCACCAAACCTGAGTTCCAGTAGGTACAGCCAGGGTTCAGCATCAGCTCTATCTTGGGTAATGCGTTCCCAAGTGCTCATCAAGATGTAACGGATGACCAAAATAGCGTGGGCCTATGTTGCACCAAACCTGAGTTCCACTAGGTACAGCCAGGGTTCAGCATCAGCCCTATCTTGGGTACTGCTCTCCCAAGTGCTCATCAAGATGTGACGGATGACCAAAATAGCGTGGGCGTATGTTGCACCAAACCTGAGTTCCACTAGGTACAGCCAGGGTTCAGCATCATCTCCATCATGGGTACTACTTTCCCAAAGGCTCATCAAGGCGTGTCGGATGACCAAAACAGTGTGTACATATGTTGCACCAAGCAAAACGCCTATGTCTGACGGAGCCTTAATACAGCTGAGACCAGCTGAGGGTTCTTCATCAGATACTTCAGACCTTCGATTTTTGACATCAAATGAAGCGGCCCACCAATTTGAATATTTTTTGTAAAGGCGGTATGTCGATCTCCAATAGTTTGGTTGGGCTCTTGTGTTTTCTAATCAGGATCACCAGGTACTCCAGATCTTCGATTATCCTAGTTTTTATAGTTTTCCCTTTATGTGGCCATTAAACCCTAACTCTGTACCAAATTTCAGCTCTCTGAGTTTATGGGAAGTACTAGTTCTATTCTGATGATCATAAGTGAGTGAGTGTGTGTCATAAATGCGAAACTTTGCTTTCGCTTAACTTCGGAACTAAATGACCTACAGACTTGAAATTTTGGATTTTAAGTATGTGATTATAGCTTACTGGATGACGAAAATTTCTGCGTTCTGGTCTTATCCAGAGGTTCTCAAATAGGGACCTGAAAATGCGGCGAAATGGTTCCAGTAAAGGATGGTACGGCAGTGTTTGCTTCGCGCTCGACTTGGCGGGGGCACTGCCGTGCCCCCCGATGACTCTTATTTTGTTTACCAGCTTTGATCACAGGCTCTGTAAACGCGTCGTCTTATTTGAATGTAGGCGTAATTGTGTATGTGTGCTAATTTGGCCCGAGAATTTGAACGGTAATGTTCCTAAAGGCGGTATCCATGGTTATATATGATCGCAGGTAGCGGCCCGTCAGTTGTTCGGAACTGTCAAAATTTTGTTCTAACTGACAGGCCGATACCGTCCGGCGGACTGTTAATCAGTGGGCCCCTTGAAGACTAGTTCGGACTACATTAGTATTTTAGTTGAGTACGAGTACTTTTGTTAAAAGCGTGTGAGAACACCAAAAGTTTTATATATATGTAATACTAGAGTAGTCGGTGATTTAGTCGAGTGGATCCATTTAATTTTATTTTTTTGGCGCCTAAGGGTCTCCCCTGATATATCGACGCGCATTCGGCAACAGCCGATAGGAAAAAGCTTTATGTCCACGCAATAAGAGCGAAAAAGTCGTCGTTCGGCTCGGCTCGCATCGGCCGGCGCCTGCCGACGCGTCGACGGCTTTTTCGCTCTTATTGCGTGGACATAAAGCTTTTTCCTATCGGCTTTTGCCGAATGCGCGTCGATATATCAGGGGAGACCCTTAGCCTGACTCGCGCTAGACCGGGCCGGGGCCGGGCCGAGCTTCCGGCCATGGAAAGCACCACGTGATCATATAACAGTGAAACCTCTCTTACTCAAACCTCGATAAGACTAAATCCTCGTTAACACGAAATAAATGCTATTTCCCTTCCCATCTGAGCCCAAAACCTCTATAACTCGAAATACCTATTTAATTTAATCTACAACTCGATAAAACAGTCGTTTTGTTTTACCACCTCTATAACTCGAAGTTATTTAATAACAAACCTCTGTAACTCGAAAAAGACAATAAGACTGTATTTTATGCGTTTCTTTAATTACATCTCTAACACGAATGCTTCATACGTTTTACTTCTGTAACTCGAAATCTCTTCAAGACGAACCAAAACCTACAAAAACCTCCTTAAGTCGATGCCCTCCATAAGATGAAACCCCGTTAGCACATAGTTTTTGGCGTTTCCCTTGAGATTCGTGTTTAGTTTCAATAATTCCGGTTTTAGATGGCGCTACATGCATCCTAAATCGTGCTATCGATGTTTCCCCGTAGATTATATAAAAACTAAATACTAACATAATAAATATTAGTTTAACTAAACAACTAATGTAAACATTTATTTTTTCAGGTACCCCACCGCAGGGGCGCGAGTCAACCATGTAACGATGATATTGACATTCTCATACTATCTCGTTCACCCTTACCAGTGATGTGATCATACTGTGCGTGTGTGTGAGTGCGTGCGACAGGGACGCAACTATACTGTGATGCGACAGAGACGCAAGTGATGCAGGGGAGAGAGAGAGAGAGGGAGCGGCGCGGGGGGAACATGTCGCTCCCTATGATGAGGAGCTTCAGCTCGGAGGGGGGGGCGGGGAAGCGGGATTGGAGGTTGCGCTTGAGCCTCCGGAGTCGTAGCGGGCATAGTGTGGTGAGTACATACATAACTGTTTAACTTACAGGCGTCTTCTGATTTAAAAAAACCGGACAAGTGCGAGTCGGAATCGCCCACCGAGGGTTCCGTACTTTTTAGTATTTGTTGTTATAGCGGCAACAGAAATACATCATCTGTGAAAATTTCAACTGTCTAGCTATCACGGTTCGTGAGATACAGCCTGGTGACAGACGGACGGACGGACGGACGGACAGCGGAGTCTTAGTAATAGGGTCCCGTTTTACCCTTTGGGTACGGAACCCTAAAAACAGAACCCCTAATGTAAATTTTATTCGATAGCGTTCGCCAATAACTGGCCACCATAAACCAAAGATGAATTCTATTCACCTTTAAACAGAATTAATTTTAGTATAAGGTGGCTATTGAAGGCTATACTTAACTAAATTCTGTTTATAGGTCAATTAAATAGAGGTTATTTTTAGTTTAGGTTGGCCAGTTATTGGCGAATAACCCTATGTCTATTTTTATATGGGATTTTTTGGAAACTCAAAAACGCGAACTTCACGTCACACTAGATATGAGCGCCGCGCCGGCGCGCCGCCGCCGCCGACAAAATTTACGCGCCGCCGCCGCCGACGCTGCGCTATCGGCGTGGCATCGGCGTGACCTTGTTAGATACTACTACTTTCAGAATCAGATAATATATATTTTATCTAGTTTAGATCTTTAACGGCGCCAGTCTGAATAGCTTATAGACATTCAAAAGGTATTTTAGGTCCATATAATTCTAAAGTATCGATGGTAAATTCAAACTTTTCTGTTTGGTGACCGCGCTACTAGTGTTAGAGCAACGAAATGACTAATTTTGCCAGCTGGCTAGCTCATCCGTCATTCACCGCGAATTCAATTATTGCAAGCATGGTTTAAATGTCTTAAAAAGGTGTAAAAGGGGGTTAATTTCAGATATTAAGCGTTTTCACGCCCAAAGGTCCGGCCGTTGGCTTTGCACGGAAGGCATCGGAAACGGAATCAGGTCTCATTTTAAGCTTGGCCATTGTTCAAATTTCAAGCTTTGCTCTCTCGCAGACCAATCTTTGGCCTCGCATCGCTCGCATAGAAGTAAGCCGCTATCTGAACCTCCAAGTTTTCGGCCCTGTTTGGAGCGTAACTTTTGGCCTCGCTTTTAAAATGCTTGGTTCTTCTCCAATCTTAGCTCCACTACAGCACGGCCTTTGGCCTCGCACGAATGCACCTACAGGAGAGCCCCAGAGGTCTTTAACACTGTGGCCACGGTCTTTATCGGCCTTCGGTCTTGCTTACACTGGACCAATTCCAAGCTCTGCCCTCTTGCAGCTTGGCCTTCGGCCTCGCACAGAAGCGCGCCGTAATCGGCACTCAGCGCATTCGGCCGTCAGCCAAGCTCACACTTGGCGTTAGCTGTATGCTTACCTGCAGCTCAGCCTCTGGCCTCGGATGGGAAGGCGTCGGAATCTGGTCTTCGGTGTTACGTGGAGCTCGGCCTTGGGCCTCACTTTTTGACATAAACTGGTTTGTTGGGTCGATATTGGTTAATAACGGAGCTTGATTTTCCTCACTGCGGCTCTTTGGACAGTCGACCAGATGTTTCCCTGATACAGTCAATCCGCTACTTTTTACTTAGCACAATAGATAAGGGCCTCGCAAAGATCTTCCGGCCAGGGCCTCGCCAAGATTAAGACCGCCTCTGATGCCGCTCGATACCGTTTATACTATATAAAACTTTTTTCGTACCTTTATTCAAAAAAATGCACTTATTTTATAACTTTCTTACAGCAAAAACGTGTAAATTCGGTAAAATTTTGGTTTGAATTCTTTTTTCATTAATCAAAGGTGTTTCAAGGCCACGCCGCCGATTCGCCGCCGCCGCCGACCGATTTTGACCGGCGCGCCGCCGCCGGCTAAATGCCTATCGGCGCTCATATCTACGTCACACTAAAGAATGCAATTTACACTTACGGGTACAGTTAAGTACAGGTCCGTTAAGATTATTGTGTCGTTCACGAGTGAGTGATTTAAATGAACTATTTTTTTGATTGATTTCACTCACAAAAGAAGACACAAGACGAAGACGAACCTAGGTCTAAAACAGAAGTATAGCCCTTCAAGTGGCGCAAGCGAAAATGCGAAAAGTAGTCAAGTGGCGCCGCGGATTTGCGCAAAAGCAGTCACGTGGCGGGGCCCCGTTGGGTGGTCAGCGCAGATTAAGAGAATTTTATAAAATTGTCGATTTAAGCATTACTATGTTGGAAAGTATTTTAAATCACATATCGTTATAATAAGCGTTAAATACGCTATTTGAATATAGCAATAAAATTATTATACTTAATGTTTATACATTTGGCCAGACCTAATCAAACTCCGGAAGAATGATAGTTTTCTATCTTCCCTGTTAAAAACAACATAAAAAACAACATCTTAAAAATCAAGACTGAACTCGGACTAGGCGGTCGCTCCCGAATGAATGGTCTTCACCAACAAATTTTAAACCAAGTGTTTTTGTGTTTCTTACGGTATGCTATCCTTGTCTAACTCGCTACCTTATTTTAGGCGCTAGAAGAGAGTAACTATACTTAAATGCGTTCAATTTCACCTCTAAATACGACAACACCTCATTAACTACTCACTGGTGGCCGACAGTTTACTGGTTTTCGCATCGACCCGTGAGTGGTGGGCCGCCAGTTTACTGCTCTTCGATCCAACCATTAACGGGTTGGCCGCCACTTGAAGGGATAGTAACAATAATTGCAAAAATATGAAAATAGCTTTTGGGAATGCGCAATATTATTTATATTTCTTACTTTTTTTTTGTAAAAAAATTCTAAAATATACACATCCATCTAGCTCACGCTTAGGTAGGTACGCTCAGTGAGAGTGAGAGACGAACACCATCTTCGGGGCCTCAAGTCTTTGCATAAGGCTTTGCATGGCTTACGTATTGTCAGTTTACAGTGTAAAAGATTGTGAAAGCGAAACCGGTATCTTACGAGGATTCAATTTAATTTCGTTCTTCCTTTGTCTCCTTGCTCGTTAATTTATATAGTTTAAGTATGTACCTGGAGACAAGGAATTAAATTTCCTTATCATTTCGTACACAGTGACAATGAATACGTAAGTATGAATGCAGTTTTTCTTATTACTAAAATTGATGACATGGTTCCTAAGTAGGGATCGTCGTATGTCTTATAGTTTCATATTTTCCCATACTGACCGATCTAAATGGGCCATCCAGGATGGCCCATTTAGACACACACCGACATTACCGGCAATATACAGGATGGCCCATCCTGTCATCATTGGCCTTTCGAGTCTATTACAGACTATACAAGCAGTGTGAGGTAGGGAGACAAACCATCGTGGGTGAAGTTTCCCATCCACAGACACTGCATCGCCTGGGACACAACACAAATCGATTTTACTACACAAATATGAAAATTTAACCTAGCTACCTACTTTCTTTTGTTAACAAAGCGTTTGTGCCGCTATAATATTATAAGAATTCTTCCTGTTATGTTCGTGTTATGAAATGTCACTATTAGTACTATGTTAGATTATCGCAAGATAGATTTAGGATACATACATATAGGTAAATTTATATGTTCTTAATGATAACTTAACTCGTCACTTAATAATTAGTGTACCTATTCAGCTTAAGATTAGTTTAGAGCGCACCGCCAACAAACTGTCTCACAGTTTGGCGAAACATTAGATTAAGGTACTAAATATTGTATTTTTTCTGTTAAATTTTCAATAAAAAAAAGAAAAAAACAAACGAAGAGACACAGGGTTGCCCAAGACCTGTGGCTCTCTCTCGGCCTCACCGACTAAATCCGAGGGAAAGACAAGTAAATACGCGCGGACTCGCGGAGTCGGATCGGCTGCAGGTGCATGACGGCTGGCACCGAGCCGGGTTTGTTTCAAGTTTTCCTTCTCTGTTGCTATCTTTTCCGTTAAACAGCAGGAGGACCACGTGCAGGCGAGATAAGCTGGGGCACAAAGATGTTATTCGTGCCCCTCCTCCCATCCTGTATATTCTCGGTAATGTCGGTATGTTCCAAAGTTTGAAAATACTCGGGAGCGCTATAAAAAGTCCCGAACGGGCACGTCGTGATACAGATTTAGATTTAGATTGGGACTAGGGTATTAACTCGAATGCAATTGTTTACGAGTCGAATCACGTTGTCGCTTACAACGGTGCTATTTGCAGCTATTCTCGAATGCACATGCACACAGAAATGCATTAACCTTCCAATTTAAGATTAACTACAGACCGATTGCCGATTAACTACATATTTGTTTTACTAAAAGACATTTGTTTTACAGCAGTCCGGAATTCAGTTAAGGGGCTGTCAACACCCAATGTCGTTGAAATTGATTTCACTTATGCAGTTTAAAAAAAAAGCAAAAGAAATATGTTAATATTCATATATTTCAAAGACCGTTTCCGTACTCGATACATGATTGAACGAAATCGGCTCGATAGAAATTAATTGCAAAGATTGATCCCACCAAAAACATTCTGTAAAAAACTAGCCAAGTCTCGATGGAGCTGCTTGTTTATCTCTAAAATGTAATGAAATCTAGACAAAGTCGTGCCAAGTCTAAGGTTCCTTACTGCGATTTCTTTATTATTATAGTTAATGTTGTGTGACTTGGCCGTTGAAGGGTACACAAGGGTACAAAACCAGGTGCTCCATGACACCAAACATACAATATAAAAAATTATTCTGTACGAGTACTGCATGCTCTCCCAAGTGCTCATCAAGATGTGACGGATGACCAAAATAGCGTGGGCGTATGTTGCACCAAACCTGAGTTCCACTAGGTACAGCCAGGGTTCAGCATCAGCTCCATCTTGGGTACTACTCTCCCAAAGGCTCATCAAGGCGTGTCGGATGACCAAAACAGTGTGTGCATATGTTGCACCAAGCCTGAGTTCCACTAGGTACTGCTAGCGTTCAGCATCAGCTCTATTTCAGGTACTGCTCTCCCAAGTGCTCATCAAGATGTGACGGATGACCAAAATAGCGTGGGCCTATGTTGCACCAAACCTGAGTTCCAGTAGGTACAGCCAGGGTTCAGCATCAGCTCTATCTTGGGTACTGCGTTCCCAAGTGCTCATCAAGATGTAACGGATGACCAAAATAGCGTGGGCCTATGTTGCACCAAACCTGAGTTCAACTAGGTACAGCCAGGGTTCAGCATCAGCTCTATCTTGCGTACTGCATGCTCTCCCAAGTGCTCATCAAGATGTTACGGATGACCAAAATAGCGTGGGCGTATGTTGCACCAAACCTGAGTTCCACTAGGTACAGCCAGGGTTCAGCATCAGCTCCATCTTGGGTACTACGCTCCCAAAGGCTCATCAAGGCGTGTCGGATGACCAAAACAGTGTGTGCATATGTTGCACCAAGCCTGAGTTCCACTAGGTACAGCCAGGGTTCAGCATCAGCTCCATCTTGGGTACTACTTTCCCAAAGGCTCATCAAGGCGTGTCGGATGACGAAAACAGTGTGTACATATGTTGCACCAAGCAAAACGCCTATGTCTGACGGAGCCTTAATACAGCTGAGACCAGCTGAGGGTTCTTCATCAGATACTTCAGACCTTCGATTTTTGACATCAAATGAAGCGGCTCACCAATTTGAATATTTTTTGTAAAGGCGGTATGTCGATCTCCAATAGTTTGGTTGGGCTCTTGTGTTTTCTAATCAGGGTCACCAGGTACTCCAGATCTTCGATTATCCTAGTTTTTATAGTTTTCCCTTTATGTGGCCATTAAACCCTAACTCTGTACCAAATTTCAGCTCTCTGAGTTTATGGGAACTACTAGTTCTATTCTGATGATCATAAGTGAGTGAGTGTGTGGCATAAATGCGAAACTTTGCTTTCGCTTAACATCGGAACTAAATGACCTACAGACTTGAAATCTTGGATTTTAAGTATGTGATTATAGCTTACTGGATGACGAAAATTTCTGCGTTCTGGTCTTATCCAGAGGTTCTCAAATAGGGACCTGAAAATGCGCCGAAATGGTTCCAGTAAAGGATGGTACGGCAGTGTTTGCTTCGCGCTCGACTTGGCGGGGGCACTGCCGTGCCCCTCGATTTTAAAATCACCATTAAATTAAACGCGAGGAAGCCGCTAGCTCTTCGGTCACCAGTTAACTCGGTTAGTTCGGTCTTCGCGATCTCTGCAAATATGATTTCTGTATGTCGGACCGTTTTGCTTTTTTGGCTAATTGATATCAGTTTTGAATACCACGCCACTCATTGCGGCATAGTCAATTAGGCCATTTTGGCCATTTTCGAAGGGCTTTAGCGCCTTGAAAATCAAAATATAAAAAAAATCAAAACGGTCCGACACAGATATTAACAATATAAATCTGTGTTGAAAAAATCATTGCTCTAGCTTCAAAAACCACGGAGGAAACAGTCGAGTACGTTTGTATGGACAAATTACCACTCCTGTTAGCTCTTAACCTCTCGTGTGCCGTGATTTTTTTTCTAATATTTTCCTCGTACGCGGATCCGTTCTCTTACGAGGACTTAATCTAGTAGGTAATAAAGTCGGTTCGTAGTAATAAAGGCAAATTAACCGTGACTGTAGAACACTTGAAAATTCATCTCATCTCAGACGAAAAATATAGTCAAATCGATCGCTACCGTAAAATGGGGTGAGTAGGGTCAAAACTGAAATTGAAACATCGATAACATTTCATTTTTACATATGAAAACTGAATGGTGTATATAATAACTAATAATAAGTGTTTCGGACGTTTGTATTTTAGTTTTTATTTTATTTTTGGCAGTTCCATTTCATAACTTTGACGATAAAGAGGAAAACCCACCTCACCCCGTAGTGCCTCGTATTTGGGATGAGAGGGGTTTTCATACAAAGGTGATTTTGGAAGATTGTTGGAGAGATTTTTTTTATTATGCGTATTACTATAGCTCCATTTTAAATTGGAATACATTATGTTTGTAGCAGTAGCCTTAAAATCCCTTCTCATCCCCCTCTCAAACCTTCTCTCCCCATTCATAACCCACCTCTCCCCGCGAAACCTACTCACCCCGTTTTACGGTACCAACTTTATTATTCGCCGAGAACCTTTATCACATGCCAATAAAGATAGGCACATCTGCTTGCGAAATTCACATTTTGATCACAATGGCTGTCACGGCGAGTAACGGAAGAATGGCACATATTATCTCCGTTCTTCTGACATTTATAACAATTTTACAGGCAGAATTATAATGGGTGACGTGTTTGACGTTTTCGTCAATGATTTTACATATCATTTGCATTGTTAAAGGGAGACTTAGGGTTGCGCCAAACCGTCTGCCACCGTTAAAGCGTTCGATAATTTTTAGGGTTCCGTACCCAAAGGGTAAAACGGGACCCTATTACTAAGACTTCGCTGTCCGTCCGTCCGTCCGTCTGTCACCAGGCTGTATCTCACGAACCGTGATAGCTAGACAGTTGAAATTTTCACAGATGATGTATTTCTGTTGCCGCTATAACAACAAATACTAAAAACAGAATAAAATAAAGATTTAAATGGGGCTCCCATACAACAAACGTGATTTTTGACCAAAGTTAAGCAACGTCGGGAGTGGTCAGTACTTGGATGGGTGACCGTTTTTTTTTTGCTTTTTTTTCGTTTTTTTTTTTTCATTATGGTACGGAACCCTTCGTGCGCGAGTCCGACTCGCACTTGCCCGGTTTTTATTGTATGGAAAGTTTCATAGAACTCTGCTGCGTGACGTTGATCAGTCTGTTAACTGTGGTTGGTGCAACTGGCCCTTAGTATATTTATTTATTTATTTATTTAAACTTATCGTACAAAAGGCGGACTTAATGCCAAAAGCATTCTCTACCAGTCAACCTTAAGGCAAAGCAGAGAGATTGTGGGCGGTGCTACTAATCACTAAAGCTAATCTGAAATTTAACATACCTACATATATATACCTACATAATATACTACATACAATTAATATAATATACTTAATACACATAATACATACAATAAATAATGTATATAAACTAATTTAACACTACTAGGAATCCTTCATTCGAACAGCAAAGAAAGACCGTACAGATTTCTTGAACGCAAATTTATTTGGGCATTTTTGATATTCAGGGGAAGTCTATCTGTGAGGTTTCAGTTATTTCGTAATAGAGATACATAATTTCAACAATTTCTTATTTTTTTAGAGCATTTAGTAACTGGAGACGCCTCGTGTGTCATTTTCTGTACAAAACAGTCTGCCGTATTGTGCGGGGGAGGGGCACGTCAAATGTATGGTTATTTGTACGGTAACGTAAAAATCGGGCAAGTGTGAGTCGGACTTGCGCACGAAAGGTTCCGTACCATAATGCAAAAAACGGCAAAAAAAACGGTCACCCATCCAAGTACTGAGCGCGCCCGACGTTGCTTAACTTCGGTCGAAAATCACGTTTGTTGTATGGGAGCCCCACTTAAATCTTTATTTTATTCTGTTTTTAGTATTTGTTGTTATAGCGGCAACAGAAATACATCATCTGTGAAAATTTCAACTGTCTAGCTATCACGGTTCGTGAGATACAGCCTAGTGACAGACGGACGGACGGACGGACAGCGGAGTCTTAGTAATAGGGTCCCGTTTTACCCTTTGGTTACGGAACCCTAAAAATAGTCATAAACGTCAGTCCATACAAAAGTAGGAAATGGTAATGAAATTAAATTCCTTGATCGTACCTACTTATTTTTCACGTAAAAACAGCGGAGTGATAGCATTTAATAAGGACCATAATGTAAATAAAAAAAAACTGCAACCATTTTATTCCTGAAGATATTTGAGCATGTTCCACAACACCATCAAAACGATATAAAATACCCAAAAAAGGAAAAATATACCCTGCGGTAGCACTTGTTTGAGCCCCAAAGCAGAATTTGCGGGTTCAGACCCTGCCATGGGCTCATATCGCTTAATAAATGTTTTTATTTGCCTTTGGGTCTGACCGCGTTTTCAAATACCCCTCTGGGCCGTGATGACATGTTATAATTATGTTCTACGTTTTAGTAAAGATGGGAGTAGAATTTATAATATTTTTGCGTACCTTTCATTATTAACCCCCGGCGCAAAAAAGAGGGGTAATACGACACCCCACATCATTAGGTAGAATAGAAAAAAAATAGCCCACTATAATTTAAGTGTACCCTTAAAATGTATTGCAAATTTTTATTTTACCACTCTCTCGGGATGATTGATTAATGATTTTATAATATATCAATGTAAAAATGGAAGCGTTAGCACTAACAAGGATAGACAGGCGGACATGGCGAAACTACAAGAGTTCCTAGTTGACTACGAAATCCTAAAAAGCGGTCAGTAATGTAAGCTTGTATCTAAAAATCTTCCTTTGACAAAATAACTTAACTATTTGCACGGACAGCCCACGCTCGAAAGAACAATTAGATTTAGGCCGCTCGCCCACGGCGACTTTTTTTGCGCATTTGAAATGCGCTACAGAAGCGATGCTAACGCGCTACTAACGCGCTACAGCATCGCTACTAACGCGCGTAGTCGCATTTGCAACGAGCTACAGAAGCGATGCCAACACGCTACTAACGCGCTACAGCATCGTGCCGCTAAGCAGGCCACTGACGAGTCTTCCAAATGGATGCCGTTACAATGGATTCATCCAAATGGACGGCATCGGCATCCTAATATTAAACATTGTACGTTTTTGAGATTCACGGACCGATTTTGGATTGCAGCCACGCTATTTGGACTGTTGGAAGGCTCGTCAGTGGCCACCTTTACTGAATCGCGTTTGCATCGCGACAGAAGCGCGACGGTATCGCGTTTGCATCGCGTCAGAAGCGCGACGGTATCGAGTTTGCGTCGCGACTGAGTTATGTGGGCAAGGGCACACAGCAAAGCGACCGCATCGCGACTGTATCTATGCGAACGCGCGACAGCATCGTTACTGCATCGCTACAAAAAGTCGCCGTGGGCGAGTGGCCTTATGAATGTTAATAAAAAGTTGAGTCCGTAAATTCATACGTATTTAACTGGACTGTAACTTTATCGAACGAGCGAGCGAAGCGAACGAAGTTCTTACATTCGACTTGGGACACGCGGCTGGCTAGGGGGCACGTCCCGGCATTTCGATGTTTTTAAGCTGAACCAGCAGAGGATAGTTTGATACTCAAGAACTTAAGTAAATTTGTTCTAATTTAAATGAAATTGGGTAAACGTGTAGCTGGGGGCATTATATTTTAGTCATTAAATTATGAGCAGGCTCGATCAAGGGGTTATTGAGCTAGAAGAGCTTAGAAAGTTAAAAAGCTTTTTGTGAGGGGTCTTGCTATTCTGGTCATCTTTTTGCAAGAAAGTATGGTCGAGTTTGGTATCAAATGAAAGTTCTCGACTTGCACTTTTATAATTTCGTTTTTAAAATTACCATTTTGAAATAATTAGCAAGATAAAAATAAACATAATACTTATAGGTATTTGACATTTGACAAGAAATATTTCGGCTTACCACAGATACAGTATCAGTTTAGGGCTCCACAGACCTTGTAATATATCCACGCGATTTTGGATCCATTTTCGCTTATAGTGGGAGATAAAATAGTAGAAATAAAATAAAATGGAACTCTATGATTTCCATACTATAGTCGGTCAAACAAGTTTGTCAGTAGAAAAGGCGCGATATTCTAATTTTCTATGGGACGATAACCCTTCGCGCCTACATTATTTAGCCGCTTTTTTCTACTGACGGAAATGGCTTGACAGACTATAAATTGTTGCCATGTGTAAGCATTTTACGTCAAAAATATGACAGCTACGTAGAAAGTGGCGCCCTCATTTATTAACCGACTTCCAAATCTCAAAAGGAGGAGATTCGATTGTGATTTTTTTTGTTTGTTACTCCATATCTCCGTCATTACTGGACCGATTTTGATAATTATTTTTTTGATTGTATGTATGCATACAGATTGGTCCCGTTTTTGTCAAAACCTAGTTCTGATGATGGGATCCATGAGGAATCGAGGGAACTCCTCAAATCTTAAAGGCATACATATAGTGATTTATGTGTTTTATCAACAAATCAAGCATATACATTAAAAAAAGTGACATTTGATGAAGTGGAACTGCTGATGATGATCAGAACGGAACTCTTCAATGAAGCATAGTTCACGTTTGGCGATTTGTCCTCTACGTTATGTTTGTTAAGCAAGTTAAGTTTTTAAGCCACATTTTTGTCAAGCTTGAGTTCTGATGATGGGATCCACGAGGAATCGAGGGAACTCCTCAAATCTTAAAGGCATGCGAATAGAGATTTTTGTATTTTCATCAGAAAATCAAGCATTTTCATTAAAAACTGTCGCATTTGATGAAGTGGAACTGTTGATGATGATCAGAACGGAACTCTTTAACGACGCATAGTTCATGTTTGGCGATTTGCCTCTTCGTTATGTTTGTTAAGCAAGTTAAGTTTTTAAGCCACATTTTTGCCAAGCTCGAGGTCTGATGATGGTATCCATGAGGGATCGAGGGAACTCCTCAAATCATAAAGGCATGCGTATAGAGATTTGTGTATTTTCATCAGAAAATCAAGAATTTACATTAAAAACTGTCGCCTTTGATGAAGTGGAACTGCTGATGATGATCAGAACAGAACTCTTCAATGACTACACGTTTGGCGATTTCGAATTTCGATTTTGACGGAGCTAGCCCTGGAGCCAGACCTGACCCGGATCCGGGCTCTTATCTAGACCTGAACCCGGACCTGGACCCGGACTTGGACCTGGACTTGGACCTGGACCAAGACCTAGACCTGGACCTCGACCTGGACCTGGTCCGGGACCCAGAACTGGACCCGGACCCGGACTCGGACCTTGACCCGGAAAACTACTGATACCTAAGCTAAATAAACCACTATGATTACCTACCATAAAATGTAGGTATAAAGTATAATGATTCCAAACTTACTAGCCCCTCCCGCTCAAACCCCCGTACACCGCACCGCACGCGCCGTTAAGTGGGTTAGGTTAGGTTTGAACTGCGATCCTCATAGAACCGAAAAAAGTGGGTTAGGTTAGGTTTGTACTGCGAGCCTTACAGAAACGAAATGCTACTAGAAAAGGGGTTTTGGTTAGGTTCGAACTGCAATCCTCACAGAACCGAACTGCTATCAGTGAAGTGGGTTCGTGTGGCTAAAACTGCGACCCTTACAGAAACGAAATGCTACCTACTAAGAAAAGTGGGTGGTTTTACCTCCTTTTCTACATAGTGCACCATCTACAATACAATAATCTTTCACCGGCCCCTATAGGAGTCAGTTTTTTTTCTTGAAAATTATTTTCTTCTATTTTATGTCGAACTATACGAGTAAGTAGGTGCAACAAAGTCAATCGCTCTATATAATTTCTGGCAAACCGCGAGTTCTCCGTTCGGGGCGAACAACTAGTACCTATATTAAAATTCGCATAAATCGTTTGTAAAAGCGATGACGCATACAAAATGGTTGAAATACTTGCAAGCAGTGGTCCGGTAAACGCTGGTTTCTCGCACTAGCGCAAAACATTTCAGAAGCGACGCAGTGCACTGAATGCCATTGTGCCGACAGGAGGCCACTCAACTAGTGATGTGCCAATATATTCCTAATGGAAATATTACCCAGGAATACTCCCCGTGGAAATATTATCCTTTACCCGGGTGTGCTCCCCAAATCTCTACTAATAAATGCTGCTACATCTTCATGCTTAAAACCGCTGAACCGATTTAGATAAAATATGGCCACCTATTTTTTACCTCTACTTGAGTTGCTGTATTCATTGTATTGTGCCACACTTTGCAATCTGCCGCCCCGACAATGCTCCAGTTGCCAATAGGGTAAGGACACCCCTGCCAATCGGTTTATTAAATAATTCGTCGCCCTCATAATTATGTCGGTACACATAATTATAAGTATATCCTAACCTGCACACACACAGAAAATGCTTTATAATATTTTAGTACTTATAAATACTACATAATCAACCACACACATAAAATACACAATGCACGCTTTCAAATACCTACTCTTTCTCTTACTTTTACTCATTTATTTGATGTTCTTGTTCAGTTCTTTATTACGTAATAATTAATGTTTAATATTTTTTCATTACTTACTTATTACTTAATGATTGTTTTTTTCTTTCTATTTACTTAATACATAATGTTGTTTTTTTTTTCTTTTTATAGGGTCCGACTGAAAACCAGCATAGTGTTGCAGTAAATTTACTGCAACACTATGCTGGGTCGAGACCCTTTTTAGCATCACGCTGTTTTTCAATGTTAATGGCAACTTGTAAGTGTAAACTGTTAAATGGTGGTGTTAAATACAGCCTGTATACCCCAAATGTAGTAGACCCCAGCCTGTAGACCCAAAATACGTCGACAAATTTTCGATGTGATGATCAAAGCTAAAAGATAATATTTTGAAGATAATATGTTTTGTTTCAGTTATAAGATTTTAGTTTCAATGTTTAATTACTTTTTGAAAAAGACGTGAAAGTAAGAAAATTTCTATTAACTGTTTTACCAATGTATTTTTTTTGTTACCCTATAAAGCGCACCAATTAAAATATTCAGTCGATCCAAGAACATTCCCAACTCATTCCCGGGAACATACCCGCAGAAATATTTCCAGAATATCACATCACTAAACTCGTACCATACGGTTTACAACGTTCTATGCAGTCTCGGTAAGGAATGCGTCGCATCGATATTAAAAAACCGGACAAGTGCGAGTCGGACTCGCCCACCGAGGGTTCCGTAGTTTTTTGCATTTGTTGTTATAGCGGCTACAGAAATACATCATCTGTGAAAATTTCAACTGCCTAGCTATCACGATTCATGAGATACTGTAGCCTGGTGATCAGACGGACGGACGGACGGACGGATGGACAGCGGAGTCTTAGTAATAGGGTCCCGTTTTACCATTTGGGTACGGAACCCTAAAAACGATGTCGATTGCTCGGGTCAAGCGAGCTTAAACGTTCAAAGGAATTATTCAGAAAGTATAAAACATCACTACACCTTATAAAAAAAAGTCCGCTGCGTCTGTATCTGTCTGCATGTTCGCGATAAACTCAAAAAATACTTAACGGATTTTCATGCGGTTTTCACTTATCAATAAAGTGATTCTTGAGGAAGGTTAAGGTGTACAATTTGTTAACCCGTGCAAAGCGCTATTAAAAGCCCTATTTAGAGCGTTTTCACATTGTCCGATCCGATATCGGATGTCGGAAGGAAGTAAAATATAAGATATATATGTGTTTCGCTGTAATTTATGCAAACGAAAATAAAAATAAAATAACGCAAAAGAGGCGAACTTAGTGCCAATGGCACTCTCCTGCAGCTGTTTTTGTCATAGGCGCCTTCCGACATCCGATATTGGAAAGGCGCTTCCGATAAATTCAGCCATAGTCTGTTTGAAATCCTGAAAACGGTGAAAAATAGAGATACTACTTCTAAAAATACGTGTGATACCTCATTAGATTCGTCATGATGCCTAGAAAAATGTATTTGAAGCGTGTATTAGCGCACAAAAAATATCAAAAGTTATAAACAAAAAAAGGGGGAAAAAATAGATATTTTTTATTTCCCCAATATCTCAAAAAGTATTATAATTCATAATTCATTCATAATTCATAATATTTTTATTCAAAATAGATTCTTACAGAACACTTTTTGAAAGTCAAAAATTGTTGAGAATAAATAAAATTATTTACATATAATAAACAAGCCTATTAAAATTAAACTTATATGCCACTCTTGACTGTAGATAAGGTATCCAACCATACGTGTTTATCAGTTAAATAATCGTCTACTCTATAATAGCCTTTCTTTATTAACCTTTCTTTTATTACAGCTTTGAACTTGTTTTCTGACATATTCACAATATGGTCGGGTATCTTATTGTAGCAACGTGTACAGAGCCCCAAAAATGATTTTCGTACTTTGCTAAGCCTAGTCCTTATATCTAATAAATTATTCCTATTCCTAGTATTAAAATTGTGAACATCACTTTTTTTTTTATACTGTGTAAGATTTTTTCTCACGTACATTATATTATCATATATAAATTGACTAGGCAATGTCATAATATTTATGGTTTTAAACAATTCTCTTAGAGACTGACGGCTTTTTAGGCCATAAATCGAACGTATTGCTCGTTTTTGTAAGATAAAAATAGTCTCAACATCAGCAGCTCTGCCCCAAAGTAATAGCCCGTAACACATTAAGCTATGAAAATAACAAAAGTAGACCATCTTTGCAGTATCTTCATCGGTTAGCTCCCTAATTTTCTTTACTGCATATACCGCTGAGCTCAATCTTTTTGATAGTGCCACAATGTGAGGACCCCATTGTAAACTAGAATCTACCGTTATTCCTAAAAAAATGTTTTTTTGCGTAATATCTAATACCTCGTTATTAACTGACAATCCTTGTACGCTTTGTTTTACGTTAGGTAGCTTAAAATGTACACATTTAGTTTTTTTTGCATTTAAAACTAAGTTATTAGCAGTAAACCATTCGTGTACTTGTTCTATAGCATGATTTATACTGGCAATGTCTTCGGAATCTCTGTTGACATGAAATATAAGTGACGTGTCATCAGCAAATAAGACAATTTTAGAAAACTGCTCTGCCATAAATGGAAGGTCATTCACATAAATGAGAAATAAAAGGGGGCCCAATATCGATCCTTGAGGGACACCGATCTTAACCTGAGACCCCTTAGACGTAATTCCATTTACGGCTACCTTCTGACTTCTATCCACCAGGTACGACTTTAATAACTCCAGAGCCTGTCCTTCAACCCCGTAATAATTTAATTTTAATAGCAGCGTCTCATGATTCACACAGTCGAACGCTTTTGTTAAGTCACAAAAAATGCCAATAGCGTCTTGTTTCGCTTCCCATGCCTCAAAGATATGTTTAATCAAACTTACGCCAGCATCCAAAGTGGATCGACCCTTAGTAAATCCGTACTGCTGTTTATGAAACAATTTATTTCTATTGAAGTGACTAAGAAGTTGTGTTAGCATAACTTTCTCGAAAATTTTGCTGAGTACAGGCAAAATAGAGACAGGTCTAAAGTTACCGGCATCCTTGACGTCACCAGTTTTGTACAAAGGTATCACTCTGCTTTCTTTCATCAAGTCAGGAAACGTGCCTTCATCTATACATTTATTAAATATTGAACTTAAATGAGATGCAATGGTAACTATAATAGCAGTGCAGGCTTTAACTGACATCCCCCACAAATCTTCTGTAGATTTAACTTTTATCTGTTTAAATGTTTTTATAATAACCTTAGGATCAATGTATTCAAATTTAAATTTATTCTTACATTCAGCTACACGAGCACTCAACATGGTGATGGCCCTACTTGAAGAGGAATTTAACGATTTAGTTGTTGCGATTGGAATATTTGTAAAGAATGTTTCAAATGCTTGAGCTACCTCTAAATTTGTACTGACTGATCCATTGGAAGTGTTGAGGACAATATCTTTATAAGGCGGTTTTATCTTTCCCGTTTCCTGTCTAATAATGTTCCAAGTTGTTTTTATTTTGTCTTGAGACACTTTAATTTTATTATGAATAAAATTAGATTTCGCCGCCCTACATACTTTTTTATATATTTTTGAGTACATTTTGACATACTCGGAGCAGCTTTCTGTTTGAAGTAAGTTCTTTAATTCATACAATTCAAACATTCTCTCCCTGCTTTTACGAATCCCTGGAGTCGCCCAATCGCTGAATTTAAACGTTTGTTTTGCTTTTATTACTTTGATTGGAAAGCTCTTTTCAAATTCAACGACTACTTTTGAGAATAATTGACCGTACATGTCATTACAACATCTATGTTCTGATACGTTTGTGGGCTGATGTACTAATTGGTGGTACACCTTCTCGTTAAATTTTTGTAAACGATGCTCCGTAATGGGACGAGTTTGGATTTCAATTTCAGCAACTAACGACCTATTATTATACGGTAACGCAACTTCTTGGCCAGTATGATCTGACTGTATAATATTTACAATTTTTTGGTCCAATATCTGACAGTTTACAAATACGTTATCCAAACAAGAAGCTGTAGAGGATGTTACCCTTGTGGGCTCTCGAAAAACATTCTCAAGATTAAATGAATTAAATAAATTTAAAAGTTTACATGTCAATGCATTGTCGTATAAAATATTTACATTAAAATCACCACATATTACTATATGTTTATTTCCCTTGCTAATTTTTGTCAATACATCTTCCATAATAGATTCAAAAGTACTAAAATTTTGGTCATTTGGTGGCCTGTACACGCTCACTATTATGAATTCATCCAGTTCCACGCAAGACAATTCTATTATTCGCTCTACCGACATTTTAACTATATCACTACGCTGCCTAAATTTAATAGTATTTCGAACTAATATAAGTGAGCCACCATGAGTAGAAGTCTGTCGGCAAAACGAACTTCCCAAAGAATAATTTTTATAATTTAATGTCAAAATTTCAAAAGGATTCTGCCAGTGCTCAGTCAAACAAACAAGATCATATTGAAATCTGTCCATACATAATTCAACTTCTAGTTTCTTATGTGAAAAGCCTTGTATGTTTTGGTGAATTAATTTATAAGTCATGTGATTTATGTTCGTCAGAGGGCTGTTCTTAATATTTCTACACTTATTATTAAAACATCTATCTTTGCTTAAGTTGGTCACGAAAGGAGCAGTTACTTCCTTCAATTACATACTTCAGGAAGCTAGAAACATCTTCGAAAATAGTTCTTATTCCATTATTATTTATGCGACCACATTTATTTTTAAACATACAGTAATCATAAGTCAAATTTTTGTTGCAGTCAAGAAGGTACGCATACTCATTTTCCTCTACATCAGTGAACAATAAATGATTAAATCTTTCTATTCTTTGGTTAAAAATGGCTGCATAGTTGTTACACTTAAAAGTTGGAGAACATAGTATAATATTTGTATGTGTACAGTCACCTGCAATGACATGTTACACAACGAAGGCCGCAAAAATATCTGACACGATCTTATTTGTAGAGCCATAAGAGCGTGTCACGTATTTATGCGGCCTTCGAAAAGTAACATATTATTGCAGGTGACTGTACATTCCTGAAGCGTATTGTTTATAAATCGAACTACGCTAGCGTAATCCTGCGAATGGAGAAAATCTTCCTCCCCAATGAAGATCACACAAAAGTCATTCATGGTGTAGTCGACCAACTTGTTTCCTAAATTTTTTAAAAGTGTTTTAACATTAGCATTGGGAGTAAGGTAGTGACATATCTGGAAATCATCGTCTAAGTAGTGGCCTGCAATTGACAGTATGTTATTGCGTTTATTCGAGCTTATCATACAAATTTTATTTTTGTTATTAGGGCATTTTTCTTGAGAGCGATCTTGATTAGTCGTATCGCTTGCATAATCTATGGATGAATGAGGAGTACTGTCTGTTTTAATAGCTTGTTCAGTCCTTTTTTTGAGTGGATGAACTGGTTCTTCATTCACAACGAAAGATCTCTTAGTTGGAGTGATATCCTCACACTCATTTTGCCTCTTTTCCATCGGTGTTCCATAAATTAGATCATTCCTTGTTATTGTAGTCTTGCTACGCAGTTTTTTCTTCTTTCTGTTACTTTCCACTTTGGTTGGCGTATCTGAGCTTAATAATTGTTTATACGCGTGTATCGTCTTTTGACTGTTCTCGACAGTTTTTTTAAGTTCCTCGACTTCGCTGTTAAGCCTGGCTATTTCGTCGTGAGCACTCAAAAGTTGTAACGCAAGAGTTTCATTTTCGCTCTTAAGGTTAATGATATCTGAATTATTCAACTCCGTTAGTTCTGGTAAACTAATGGGTTTCAGTGAATCCTTCGGGGTAGAAGAGTCCAGGTTACTACCTTCGTCATCCGATGTAAATGTGAGGTCTTCATCTGAAAGGTGGAATACCCTTTGTTTCAATCTTTTGGTTACATTATCGATAAGCGGGCTGGTCAATATGTCGGATTTCTCTCCCTCTCCATCAGTGGACGCAGTAGAGGTCGGTTCGGTACCATGATTTTGAGACGTTTGTAGTTTGCAGAACGGTGCTAATGGTGATTCTTGGGTAATATGTTCAGAATTAGAGACATGGTCAGCAGGAGCCGGATGGGAAACGTTATCAAGCTGCTGATGATGGCCAGTACTGCCGCATTGTAGGTCAGGAGTCTCACCTGGGTCATTTACATTGGAGACGTCGTCAACATCCATAGGCGAAGCCGGACAGGAGACATCGTCTTGCTGTTGATGGTGAGCGGTCACGCAGTGGAGATCAGCAGTGTCAATTGTACCGTTCTTACTGGAAATATCGTCCTTTGGGGAACCCATTAAGTTGTCAAACAAGCTTTATTAATATTTAAGAAACCAAAATTAATATTATAAAAGAGGAGGATAATTCCAATAAAACATTCTATACCTGCAGAACTGTATCTCCATTATTTATACTTTTTATTCAACGCTGAACACAGCTCTCCGCGACTCATTTTCAGTAAACGCGCGTGGCGTGAAAAAGCGATTACGTAACATTAAATATAATTTTAAAGCGATTACGTAACTTCTTCTTCTTCTTCGACCTAGCGTTTTCCCGGCCTGGTGCCAGGGTCCGCTTTCCTGCTCAGTCTTCTCCACTTTGCCCGGTCTTCGGCATCCTCGGGTGTGAGATTGTTCTCCCCCATGTCCGCTGTCACGACGTCCAGCCAGCGTTTCTTAGGCCTACCGCGTGATCTAGGGCCTTGGACAGTGAGATTGAGGCATCTATTTCCGACGTAGTCTACCGGTCTGCGGCGTATATGGCCATACCATCGGAGGCGACTTTCCTGCAGCTTATCCGCTACATCACGGATTCCGAGGCTGCCACGGATGTGTTCGTTACGTATGCGATCTAGTCGCGTAAAGCCACACATCCATCGCAACATCTTCATCTCCGTGACGTGAAGCTGCTGGACATGCCTTCCGAGGACAGGCCAGGTCTCGCTACCATATAGTAGGACTGGTCGGATGATGCTCTTGTACACAAGGCCCTTTAGCTTCACCGGTATCCTGGGGTCGCAGAGGACACCGGTTACTTCTCGCCATTTTGCCCAAGCAGCGCTAATTCGGGCTTGGACGTCGTGATCGATTTCACCCGATTCGTGCAGCACGGACCCAAGGTATTTGAATTTATTCGTTTTCACGACATAATCGTCTCCTACCTTTATGGGGTCGGGGTCCGTGCCGCCACATGCCATGTACTCGGTCTTCGCAACATTTAGTTTCAGACCGCCGTTCTCTAGCGCACCCTTCCATTGGTTCACTTTATGCTGCAGTTTCTGTTTGTCCTCATCTGTCAGTGCAATGTCGTTACGTAACATTATTACGTAACATTAAATATAATTAAATATTCATTGAAAAATTCTAAAAAAACTATGGTGTATTTAAAACAATGTCAACAAATGTACTACTTGTAGAAATTTATCTTAAAGTTATTTTTTCAACAAGTTAGGCAATTGTTAATTAACAAAATTTTCTCAAACTTCCTTCTTTATTGAAAACGAAGAAAAAATTTATAAATAACTATTGTACAACATTTTTCTAGGCATCATGACGAATCTAATGAGATATCACACGTATTTTTAGGAGTAGTAACTCGATTTTTCACCGTTTCCAGGATCTCGAACAGACTACCATGTCGGAGCCCCCCGTCAGCTGTTGGACCGATAATATTTGTTTGTGTGCGTACCTATGTGTAGGCATAATGCTTGTTGTAGTGCGCGTGACCGCTACAAATGGCGCCCGGGGGCGCCCCCGCGGCCTGGCTACGCGGATGTAGGATCCTACATCCGCGATGTAGGATCGGACAATGTGAAAACGCTCTTAACCGGTTAAAGAAATAGCGTGCGATTTTTGTTACAATGCGGTATTTGGTCGATCGACTGAATTCATTGTACTCTGTAGTTAACAATGTATCGAATAATTATGAATATGTAAGATCTTGAACCGTCTAAATAGGGCTTAAGTATTGTTTGAGTCGTTTTCTTCCTTTTTTGAAAATATTTTGCATGAGAACTGCGACGTTCAATTTGAACGTCGTTTGAACCTTCGAGCAACACGGAAGGGAGGCGGCATTCGCACTATTTCCCCTCTGCCGAGGTACAAGATTAGCGCGTCAATCTAATCTAGCGCGGGTAATAAAACTAGTTGCACTTGGATTTTTCACTAGACCGAGTCCAGACGCGCGCGTGAACACTGCTGCACAAAAATGCCTGTTTGCTCGGTTTTTTGTTATAAAAAGAGGTCGGGGACATCAAATTTACAAAAAGAAAGTGTTACATTTCACATGTAATATTCTTTTTTACATATCATACGTTTAATTACATTCAAACACAATTATTATATTTTAGTCTCATGTAATTGTTGGATTTATCGATTTTGCTCGCTCAGTACAAACTGCGGATCGGTCGAGCGACAAATCCGACTTCTCATCTCTCAGAATACAATAACATACTTCAACGAAAATGTGTTAGTGTGCGTGTTGTGACACTTGTAACTCGTCCGTACATAAAAAGAGATCGAGGTTTGCAAGATTTGTCTTTGACGTGTGTCATTTTCTATGTATTTGTGTCGTCATTACAGATTGGATTTTGTATGTAAGTGTGTGAGAAGTGCGACTGTGTGCACCTTTCCCCCCGCGAAAAATGGCAGAAAGATTTGTACGGTGAGATATCGCTTGGGCCCCTCCCTTCCGATGTGTCGGAAGCCGGTGTTGCTCGAAGGTTTGAACGGTCCATATACCCGTAATAGTCACACTTGAACAAATATAATATAGGTACTTATTCAAGTTTTGTACAAAGCGGGGTATGGCTATTAGTTACTTACAAGAACTGTGAAACTATGTAAGTATGTTTTAATAACAAAACTTCCGTGAGACTCTGACATATTACAGTACATTGTGCAACGTGAGGGGTAAGTGGAATATTGTACAAGAGTATATTATATTCACGACAGCCGTAGGCTGGAGGGAATTAAAGACTCGAGTATATTCTTATTTCTTACCCCCAGAGTTACAATGTTTTTCATCACACTTACGGAGAAAAAACTAAAGCGAAATCATTCTTAAATAGGTACGGTGACATTTCAAACATTCGTCCGCCATATTGATTTTTTTTTGCAGTGTAGGCATCGAAGGCACAGACCCATCGACATGCAGCCACAATTTAAATTTGTGTAAAAATATTTTAAATAGCTATTATTTAAATTTTTTAAACATAAACAAAAACATTAAATAAAAAAACGTCGGTACCATTTTAAAAGTAAAACTCCTTTATACTTTGACTTTAAACAAAGTATTTTACTTATATTATATACCTACATGGTTCGCATGAATTAGTGATATAATTTAAAAAAAGCTAGAACTTTCTAGGGAGTTATAGCTTTTTTTCACAATCCATAACTCCCGCGGGAACAATAGGCCTTTGTCCTTCACTACACCTGCATGAAATAAGGTATTTTTCGAGCAAGTGTGATGAAAAATATATTATACTGGGCGACTCACTAGTCACACGCGTGCTCTATGAAAATTCTCCACTTATGGAGCGAAATATGTCGAACAATTGTCGACTTTATTAAGCGTTAGTAGGGTTGCCATACGTCAGGATTTGTCCGGACATGTCAGGATTTTTGACCCCTTTGGCCGCACTTGGCAAGTGTCAGGATTTTTAGGAATGACCTCATAAAAAAAGCTCGGGGAGGGGGCTACGGGGTCGGGCGGAGGGAAAGGGAAAGGTAGATCCACGATACAGTACACTGCAGAACGCAGCGCGCCGCCGGGGCGTCGTTCAAGCTACGCCATATCTTTGTTACAAGAAATGTCAGGATTTTTAGGGTGATGTCAGGATTTTCATCAGGACATTTAATTATTCCATATGGCAACTCTAAGCGTGAGTGACCCGGTATAATATATTTGTGGCGAATCCTCTAGCTGTTGCTGCCAACGTGGTGCCATACTAATCTAACAGATGGCGTTAGGGAGCTAGAACGCAATTAGTAAGAGACCTACATCGCGCTTACGGAGTTTTAAATATCAGTTGCTATAGGTATATATGTCGCAGTCAAAAGTGTGAACTGGTCAAAAGAACTTTTAACCGACAAAAACAGGCAAAACTGCTTTTGACTGAGCATGTTGGTTAAAAGTAGTTTTACCTGAAAATCATTGGTTAATAGTAATTGTGACTGTTACTATCAGCAAAGACATATGTAACTTCGTATAAGACGAATAAAGTCTAAGGAAAAAACGTGCCTCGGAATTCAAGTAAAAGTCATTCTCGAATAGATGGCGCACACACCTTTAGCCTATCCTCGGCTAGATGGCGTGACGACAACGTTTCATATTTAACAATTTTAACACATAGATATCAGTGAATGAACATGGATCGAAATGATATAAAAATAATAATATCATTTATCCATATATATACATTTTTTGATAACTTTATACGTTTTCATTTTGAGTTTTAGTCGTGTGTCGATAGATGGCAGTAAATTTACAGTGACTACAAAATTTACAATGACAGGACCCCTCTATACTATCTATTCTTTTTGCTATCAGTCAAAAGTAATAGGTCCCAGAGATAGGTAGGTTAGGGTTATTTTTTTTTGCTACGCCCAAAAAACGAAACTGTTCCCAGAGATAGGTAGGTTAGGGTTATTTTTTTTTTTGCTACGCCCTAAAAACTTCTGCCAGAAATAGGTATGATTTTCAGGTAAAACTACTTTTGACCAACATGCTCAGTCAAAAGCAGTTTTGCCTGTTTTTGTCGGTTATAAGTTCTTTTGACCAGTTCACACTTTTGACTGCAACTTATATAACTTCCGACCAACTCTAAGTGGGATTTAGTCCCCAGGCATAACACCCGCCTGGAGAGAGTACTCTCTTTGCCTCACTACCTTCTACATATTATATGTAAGTACCTATGTTCAAAAACTATGACAAACCCTAAGTGAAATTCCCTACCGTTCAACAGGAAATGTCATTAACCCTCCAGCAACGCAATTAACTGCGGGTCGGAGCCATTCTATAACTTTGTTAGTTAGTGAGTGGGTTAGTTTCAAAGGGACATTTTTGAGCGATACGAAATTCGATTATTGTGAATCACGGTTTTGAAATGGGTCATTTTCAACCCCCGACGTAAAGAGGGGGCCATATATTTGATGCCATTGTCTGTCTGTGGCAGAGTGGCTCTCAAAATTTAAAATTCAAAAATTTATTCTGCAATAGGGGGTATTACTGCAGTGTTCCGCCGCCAGAGTCATAGAGTAACTTATAGATACTGCGCCTTAAACTGCAGTTTTTGACAAGTTTTCACAGACAATAAAATATTACATTGATGCATCAAGGCGGTTGGTTTACAAAGGGCCTACCGGGAAACGCGAAAATCGATTTAGTTATCAACCTCTTTATCGCTCGAATATGCAAGAGTGATAAAGAGGTTAGATAACGAAATTTAGATTTTCTTGTTTCGCGGTAGACCCTCAGATTGCGATGGATTGTGAATAGGTAGTGGCGCCCCCTACATTCCCTATTAGACCTCAAGTGAATACAACATTTACAGTGACACACATACTAGTAGTAGCATAAAAAGTAGGGGGAAAGAGGGGGTGGGCTACATAGTAACATTTATAAATACAACAACCAAATACTTGGCATAAACATTATTTACGTTCTGATATTTATAATGATCTTAAAAATAATAATTACTACAATAGTTATACTACAATAGAGATGTTTAGTCTATCCGAATAAAAAAAAAAAAAAAAAAAAAAAACGACGATCGTTGTACGAAATATCATTTGATATTTATCAGTCTCTTTTCGGTGAAGGAAAACATCGTGACGAAACCGGACTAACCCCATTAAGGCCAAGTTTCCCCTCTCGGTTGGAAGGTAAGATGGCAGTCGCTTTCGTAAAAACTAGTGCCTACGCCAATTCTTGGCACTAGTTGCCAAGCGGACCCCAGGCTTCCATGAGCCATGGCAAAATGCCGGGACAACGCGAGGAAGATGATGATGATGACAAATGTCCTACAGACACTGTCATACACCCTGGTTTCAGAAAGCTTCCTAAAGAACGTAGAAAAATATTCAAGATACACCGTAGTATTCCGCGTTAATAAGTTATTTTCCTACTTTAGTCCAATCAGTTACTTTTTTAGAACTGTCAAAACGATTTGCCTATATGGAATTTTATGAAACATTACATCGTGACATCACGGTCAACTCACCTACTTTTTATTATTTCTATCCGATTTATTAAATAGAACTTGTTTTTCAAAATAACTCCTATCTGTGTTTTTCTAATAATTACCTGGTGCTTTATTTCATGCATGGTGTAAAATAATTTATTTTAAACACTATAATACCCTATTATAGGTACATTCTGTCAAATAATATAGAGTGAATTCCGTGAAATTTCAATCCGTGGGTAGCTTAATTAAATCCTAATAATTCCCGCCTCAGATCACCCGGTTTATTCCTAAGGACCCAGAAAATTATCGCGTCTGGAGAACCAATATAATATTGACCCATAAGCGGAGGTAGGTACTACGGAGCTAGAGTGCGTCTCTGTCTCCAAATAAAACAAATAGTAATTATTTATTGGCTTTTTAATGTACTTTAGTTCATAAATAGCGTTCAAAGGTAAATTCTCGAGCTGTCGGAGTAACATACAGAGTGGAATCGAGAAAGATGCAAATTCCATAATTCTCTCCGGCGCTTACGTTCTACAGTTTTGTGAAGAATCAAAGGACTCCTTAATGGATGGAATGATGTTCTTTAATTAAAATATAAAATGAAAGGGAAACGCGGGGTTTCTCGGAAATTCTGTTTATTTGACGGTTCTGAGACGCGGATGACGATGGAGGGATTTTTAATTTTTTATCTTAATTTTTCAGAATAAGAAACGTGTATAAAGCTGGTGAACATCGCCTGTTTTTACATTTGTGTATTTTTTACTTTAAAATTATTTTCACGCAGCTTTATTTATTCTCGACCCAAAAAGAGGGGCGTTATTGGTTTGAAATCAATGTATGTCTGTGGCATTATAGCTCTCAAACTGATAGACCGAATTCGATGCGGTTTATACATGAAAGCGAGTTTCTTTGCGGTGGTTCTTAGCTCTGTTTGATAAAAATCGACACAACATATTAAAGACGTCTAGAATTAGAGGTAAACAACAGGTGATCTTGTCGCTTTAGAGCGATTTCTTACAGAAAATGTTTGAGTATACCGGGTGTGGCCTGTAACACGAGCAAATAATTAAAACATAGACTGTACTCCTCAAACGGTGACACTTTTGTTCAACAACTTTTAAAAATTATGAAGTATATAGACCTGCTATTTTTCATACAAAATAAATATTATCTTCAATGGACGCCATCGCCACGCTATATCATTGTGATTGACGTTGCTTGTCACGCCTTAAACATAACAAAATTGGCAATACATTGCGTCTTAGAATAAACTTTAAATTGTATTAAAAATCAAACCCCAAGTTGTTTTTAAAAGTCGCTGAACAAATGTTGGTCAGTATGAGGAGTACAGCATACTGTTTAATTTTTTGCTCATATTACAGGCCACACGCGGTATAGGGCACTTAGTTAAAAATGTGAAATAGAGATATGCAATAAAAACAATGAAAACTTACCTAATATTTAATTCACGCCCGCGGGTGCCATTGTATGTAAAATCCGTCGCACGCGTCCGCTCCAGAACACCTAGTGTAAGGGGCCCACTGATTAACAGTCCGCCGGACGGTATCGGCCTGTCAGTTAGAACAAAATTTTGACAGTTCCGAACAACTGACAGGCCGATGTCCGGCGGACTGTTAATCAGTGGGCCCTTTAAATTTCATTCGATAGCGGGACGAGCGTTTGCATTAAGTATGTCTATTTTTCTATGGGATTTGGAACAGCGCGCCAAGCGGGACGTTTTGGAAACTCAAAATCCCTAATAAAATGACACTTAACGCAAACGCGTACGTCACGTCACGTTATCGAATGATATATACACTAGGGACACATCGTTGCCTATACTATTTGGCTCGATTCGGAAAATGAATTAGATTTCTACTAGACTTCAACAAGTTACGATATGGATAATTTAAATATATTTGTAAGATAGATATGTCAAATTTGACGTTTCCGCGATTCTGGAGGATTTCGACAAGTTATGACTAAGATATCCAAGTCATATCTAGTCGATATCTAATGTAGATCTAGTTGATCTCTAAATCGTCTCTAGATCTTGTGATTATCTCGAAATCCGAATAGGTCTGTATTTTTCGTAAGCCCGCTCAACCCCTCCATGCAACCGCGAAAGCTAAACGGACGTACAAAAACATTCATCTTGGCTTAATTAACAATACAAAGAGCCACAAAACCATTATATAAGGTATACCTTTGTATCAAAAGGAAACAAACATACGTATGTAATTGTAATTTTGTTGACTCCAAACCTTTATTATCATTACACAACATAATATCACCAAAACAAACACACAGCTCACATAACCCTAAAAACCACAGGCATAAAGTCTAAAATCGTTTGATATAACATTCAACGTGAGGTTTTATTAAGAAAAACGCTTAAGGCGGATAATTTTACGTATAACGTAAGTTGTTGAAATTTAATTTGATATATCTTTGTGAAATTCATAGAAATACCTAATAACATCTGGAATTGTGGTAAAGTACATGTTACTTTGCTGTTTCTCTAAATTACGTGTTTGTTTAAAGACATACTTTTTTTACCTGTCTATATTTTCCTCAAAAAACGTAATGAAATTAACGCCAACATCGAATGATACCGTATTTTCAATATTCACTATTTAAATCAAGACAGAAATCCTATTTTCTTCTTATTTAGATTTAGTTATTATTTTTCATTTAATAAAAAAGGCCATTTTTGTAGTCAGGATGTTTCTAGATAGTCTCCCTCAGTTATGTTAGTGTTAGACGACGATATACATCACTACACCGTATACCGGGTGTGGCCTGTAATATGAGCAAAAAATTAAAATGTAAGCTGTACTCCTCATACTGACCAACATTTGTTCAGCGACTTAAAAATAACTTGTGGTTTGATTTTTAATACACTTTAAAGTTTATTCTAAGACGCAATGTATTACGAATTTTGTTATGTTTAAGGCGTGACAAGCAACGTCAATCACAATGATATGGCGTGGCGATAGCGTCCATTGAAGATAATATTTATTTTGTATGAAAAATAGGGAGTCAAAATACTTCCTAATTTTCAAAAGTTGTTGAACAAAAGTGTCACGGTTTGAGGAGTACAATCTATGTTTTCATTCTTTGCTCGTGTTACAGGCCACACCCGGTATAACAAAGTGTGTTCGCGATAAACTCAAAAATAACTGAACGGATTTTCATGCGGTTTTCACCTATCGATAGAGTGATTCTTGAGGAAGGTTTAAATGTATAATTTGCTAACCCGTGAGAAGCCGAGACAGTTCGCTAGTAATATTATATAGTTATACATGTAACAATATTTAATAATTTATAAATTATAAAGGATGACTCGCGCTAGATCGGGCCGGGCCCGGGCCGTGGCGTCCGACATGCTTTCTATGATGGCTGATCAGTGATCACGTGATGCTTTCCAAACGAAGCGCCGGAAGCTAAACTAAGCCCGACCCCTGAACCCACTAACAAATGCCCTTACCGGGATTCGAACCCGGGACCTCCTGCTAGGTCTAGCCTAGTCGGTAGTCACGCTGCTCGTAGGCAGGGTCACTACCGACTAGGCTAATATGAGCTCTGTCAAACTTTTTATGAAAATAATTTATGACATTCTTCATTCCTTTCCCACTATTCGTGTTACCAATACACGTACCACGAGTCACTGACAGTGCCAAGTTGCCAACATGTACTGATATATACACTAACGTCTACGTTTTATTTTCTATACATCTCGCTCTCACTATCACATATGCGAGTACGAGCGAGATGCATAGAAAGTAAGTATGTTACGTTCACGATAGCGTTTATGTCAGTGCCAAACTGCTGGTAACGGTAAAAAAGATTTTTATCATTTTCTTTTTGTGAAAAGTTTTTGTTAGTTTATTCCGTGGACAATCAAATATTAGGTATTTAATTAAAAAGCGAAAGGGTTAATTAAGGGTTTGTATAGGAAGGTATGAAAATTCATTAGCAGTTAATGGTTTTCCAATTAATTTTTAGAGTCTTCAGAAGGGTTTTTACTTCCTTTCCATTTTTAACCGACTTCAAAAGGAAAAGTATCTTAATTCAAAGGTTATTTAGTGAAGATATTTAAGCAGATGATCATTCAATATGACAGTGATAGTTTGAAAGTTTGTCAGAAAATTTGGCTAGTTTGAAGAGCTCCTGGAAAAAATATATGTAATTTTACATTGAGTTATGACAATACCACACGTTAACGTAACTAAGAGGGAGCTTTTTCGGACATACGGTGAATTTACGGAAAATAATGTACAGAATAGGGAACTTAATCTTTTTTTTTTTTTCTTCCTCGCGTTATCCCGGCATTTCGCCACGGCTCATGAGAGCCTGGGGTCCGCTTGACAACTAATCCCATGATTTGACGTAGGCACTAGTTTTTACGAAAGCGACTGCCAACCCAAAGGGGAAACTAGGCCTTATTGGGATTAGTCCGGTTTCCTCACGATGTTTTCCTTCACCGAAAAGCGACTGGTAAATTCAAATGATATTTCGTACATAAGTTCCGAAAAACTCATTGGTACGAGCCGGGGTTTGAACCCACGACCTCCGGATTGCAAGTCGCACGCTCTTACCGCTAGGCCACCAGCGCTTCTATAGGGAACTTAATCTATTCTCCAAATATTATCTAGAATAGATTAATAGGGAACTTAATCTATTCTCCAAATATTATCTAAATCTTACGAAAAACAAATTCAAATCAAAATCGGCTCTTTAAGGAATAATCGCCTGCTAAGCAATTGTATAGCAATTGAACAAAAATAAATATATAATTTATATACATTTAGGTTCAATTTTCCTTTGACTATATACTATGTATCAACAATTCTCAATTAAAACAATGAAAAATTCGACGGTGAATTGTAAAACATGTATCTTTTGTTTTTAAATGAAACGAAACAAAAATGGCTGACGCGAATTTCAAAGATCGAACAGCCTTTGAAATGTGCGCGTATTGTCAGTATAATAGAGGCAGGTGAAGGTATGTATAGGTAGATAGATAAGTATAGATTATAGATACACAAAGAGCTAACACCGGTCGAAGATATTCAGTTAAGAAAAAAGAAACATTTGTTACCGCCAGTTGTAACATCCCACTAACCGGAGTTAACCGGTTATACCGTTAACCTAGTGTCAAATTGTGCTGGTAACCATGGTAACTGTAGCTTTAACCGGTTAACCCCGGGTTAATAAATGGTGCTAGGCTAGTGACCCTAAGGCAAACAAAATACTATCATAGATAGAGGCTTAACTATGTCTGTTATACTGTTGTAGTTATTTATTTTAAGATTATTATAATGCAAGGTTTACCCAGATTTGGTATTTAAAAAAAAACCGGCCAAGTGCGAGGCTGACTCGCACACGAAGGGTTCCGTACCATTATCTATAAAAACGGTCACCCAAACGGTCAAGTACTGACCCCGCCCGACGTTTCTTAAATTCGGTCAAAAATCACGTTTGTTGTATGGGACCCCACTTAAATCTTTATTTTATTCTGTTTTTAGTATTTGTTTGTAGCGGCAACAGAAATACATCATCTGTGAAAATTTCAGCTGTCTAGCTATCACAGATCACGAGATACAGCCTGGTGACAGACGGACGGACGGACAGCGAAGTCTTAGTAATAGGGTCCCGTTTTACCCTTTGGGTACGGAACCCTAATTACGCTATGTATTTTCCATGCCACTGTAAATTGAGCCTTGTGAAAATGATTTTGAATATGATAAACTGAGCCATTAAATTTCAAATTTTGGAGTAAATCAGGCACATTTTACGACACCTATATCTAGCTCAGCTCTCCGTCTATCATGCACCGAGAGATACTTTCGGTACTTTCGGTTGCACCAAATAAGCCATCATTACCTTCCGTCCGGATGGTAATGAGAGATCATTACCGGGAGACTAATGCTCGAAAATCGGTTATATTATTTTGCGATTTGCATTGTGTGCACGATCAGTAGGAAGTTTTAGGTAGGTATTTAGCCAATATTGCGACTAGCGATAAACTCTCGGTAATAATGTAATAATCTTAAGTTATACCATTATACTATGGTATGGACAGTGTAGTGATTAGAACGAAATGAAATAATTTGAAAACTGGAACTTTTATTTATACAAGCCACCCCGGCTTCGCACTGGTTAACGAATTATACACCTAAACCCTCCTCAAAAATCACTCTATTGATAGGTGAAAACCGCATGAAAATCCGTTCAGTAGTTTTTGAGTTTATCGCGAACATACAAACACACAAACAGACAGACGCGGCGGGGGACTTTGTTTTATAAGGTGTAGTGATTATACGTACTGATAGTACTTATTTGGCCCATACAAAAGACTCAAGGTAGTTGAAGCGTTCACGTAACACATGCATGACACGTGACACGTAATATATCGTTTTTAATAATTAATAAACGACATATCTGTCTATCCAATAAAGGGGCCTCATTTATAGCTAGATAATTTCGGTTGTACCAACAAAAAACCATCATTACTTGTCGGGCGGATGGTAATGAGGGGTAATTACAAGTTTACATGAATACTCCAAAATTGGTTTAATTGTTTGGCATCAATTTGTTTTATTCTCAATCTGTAGTTGTGGCTAAGAAAAGGTAAAAAAAACTAAGGTAGGTAAATTTTCGATATTTCAAACAAAATAATTAACCTCTTGACCGCCCAAGACGTGAACTAATCCGGTCGATTACAGAGTAATATCATCCTTAGTGCATTCCGAAACGGGTTATCAATCTATTTATCTGATAGGGGCAGGCTCATGCACCGATAGATAATTCAGTTGCACCAAATAAACGATCATTACCTGCTAAGTGGATGGTAATGACGGTCATTACCGAGCCGCGTGGATAGCCGGAAATTGGATGAATTATTTTGCATCAATTTGATACATGGTTTAGTGCTTACTTACCAGATAATTGGCTGACTTTATAATATGCCATTGCTTTATGCCATTTGGCATTAAGTCCGCCATTTGTACATTTTTGTATATACTTTGTGCAATAAAGTTTAAATAAATAAATAATATATGTGCTAATAATGCTGTGTAAATATTGATACCTAGTTCGAGTTTTAAAGCTTTACGTGTCTCATCATCATGTACGTCAAAGTGTCATTCCGACAATACGATTCATAGACAATCTAGACACCGTAATGTCAGATGTTTTTGAGGTGATCCGTTCGTTACTGAGATTATTGATGAAAATCTTATTAGATGTGATATTTTTCAGTGGTTATTTGGTTGATTTCAATACTTTGTGAGTTTCTTTAAGTAGGTTAACAACAACATTACAAGTGATGATTATTGTGTGATTCCAGATAAACTTAGTCACACTATATCTACCTATATCCTATCATGTAAACACTTCTCTAAAACATTATATGTGATATAATGTTTTCGAGAAGTGTTTGCTTCTTCGAGCAACACGGAAGGGAGGCGGCATTCGCACTATTTCCCCTCTGCCGAGGTACAAGATTAGCGCGTCAATCTAATCTAGCGCGGGTAATAAAACTACAGTGAAACCTGGTTAATTGGCACCTGGATAAATGGAAAACCTCAATAATTGCAACCAAAAGTCCGGTCCCGATCCCTTGAGACCAAAGGGCCTCTATAATTGAAATTTTGGAACCTCTATAATTGCAATTTAGATTTTAGAGCTTTTCGTAATTTTGCCTCTGTAATTGACCACGTCGCAACTAAGACCTCTATAATTGACACTGTGCTAAAAAAAACCGTTATTTTTGCTCTCCTTTTTACCTCTATTATTGAAACGAGTCTTACTTATTACCTGTGTAATTGAAATAATGTAGTTGTAGACAGCAGAAACAATATTTTAATAGCAATGATCATTTTATTTATATCTTCATCCAGAATTCAATTTATTTATTGGGCATCTATCACAGCCTGTAGTAGGTGAAATATTTTTTATTAAATCAAAAACAAAGTATGCTTTTTACATTCCAATAAAACTTTCTTCTACAATTCAAGGGAATTTTTTAAACCCAAATGATTAATAAGAAAATAAAGTAGTAATTAATGTAGTGTAAAAGTGCAAGTATAGAAGCTATATATAGACCAGAAACCCAGAACGTAAGCGTGTAAATCTACTTTCAATGGTTATTTGCACCTCCATAAAAGAAATTTGTCAGAACGCAACCTCTATTAATGAAAACCTCTATAATTGACACAACGATTTTTTGAACCTCGTTAATTGACACGACCTGCTTAAATGAAAAACCTGGTTAATTGACAAAAAATGGCCGGTCCCTTGAGATTGCAATTATCCAGGTTCCACTGTAGTTGCACTTGGATTTTTCACTAGACCGAGTCGAGTCGCGCGCGTGAACACTGCTGCACAAAAATGCCTGTTTGCTCGGTTTTTTGTTATAAAAAGAGGTCGGGGACATCAAATTTACAAAAAGAAAGTGTTACATTTCACATGTAATATTTCTTTTACATATCATACGTTTAATTACATTCAAACACAATTATTATATTTTAGTCTCATGTAATTGTTGGATTTATCGATTTTGCTCGCTCAGTACAAATTGCGGATCGGTCGAGCGACAAATCCGACTTCTCATCTCTCAGAATACAATAACATACTTCAGCGAAAATGTGTTAGTGTGCGTGTTGTGACACTTGTCACTCGTCCGTACACAAAAAGAGATGTGTCGGAAGCCGGTGTTGCTCGAAGGTTTGCTTACATGATAGGACAAGACAAGTAAGGATGAATGAATACACTTTACAACTACATTTTTTAACACGCTTTTATTAGGTCGACCTGTATGTAACTATGTAATGGAATCTAAGGTAACTAATTTAACCATCTTCCAAGGATCGTAGCGTCATGAAAATTGGCAGCTGTATGTAGTTCTGATGACAATACAATAATATGGTACTGTCGAACTGATCTGATGATGGAGCCGGAAGATATGAACTGGAACTTCATGATGGAACATCGTATCATAGCTGTTTGGATTTGTTAGAAAAGTTTGTAATGAACTTTGACTACGATTAGGTTTCAAGGTCTGATGATGAAGCCGGAAGATAGGCACTGGCATTCCATGATGGAATATCGTATCATAGTCGTGTTTGCACTTGTGAGAAAGGTCACGTAATTGAACTTTTTGACTTTGAACACGATCAGGTTTCAAGGTTATAACAAACTTATTATATATTGACTTGTAAATAGTGTAAATATTGGCATAGGTGCCTGTATACTTTTTGGTTTTTACGTGCATTTATAAAAGCGTGTTTTTTAAACTATTAATGTATTACAACAGGAGGCGCTCCGCGGTCGCCGCTGCGCGTCCTTGCGCGGCGCGCCCCGTGACGACTCCGGTCGCTCGACGCCGGCGCTTGCGCACCGCTCGTCCCCCTCCCCCGCGGGCACGCCCGCCCCCAAGAAATCCAACTGGGAAGTGATCGAACACTTCTCGAAGACCAAGAAGAGTCCTACTGCGGTAAGTAAATTCAACCTTATATATAAGTAAATTCCGTAGGGAGTTATAGCTTTTTTTTCCCAATCCATAACTCCATCCATCCATAACTGCATGGAATAAGATCTATTTCGAGCAAGTGTGATGAAAATAATAGTGATTACAGGGTTGCTCTTTTAATAAAAGTTGCTCACAGTACTTAGTGAGTAGGTACAGTCGTGAATTTATATATTGTATCACCTAAAACATTACACCCCGTATTTCTAATAAGGCACCCTTATTGAGAATTAGGGTTTGCTCCCGGGAAATACCGGAACCGAAATTACCGGGAATTCCCGGGATTTAGAGCCAAGCAAAGAACCGGGATTTCAAAATTAAATTCCCGGTACTTTCGGGATTTTCGGGACTAATATTTCCGGTACAATATTTGACTGTTTTCTGTTATTTATCATGAAATATCATGTTTTTTAAAGAAATATATTGTATCAATCCAAGGCTGACGCTAATAATTTTACGGCTGACCACATATTAAAGCAAAACAAAAATAGTCAATAGGTTTGTCAATGCCAATAATATAAAATTACGTATTTTGAAACAATACGAGTGTTTCTAAATAAATAATTTTATAGGAATAATTAGTTATTTGTATACGAGCAAAAACTAGAGAGAATTGTGTAATTAATCAAATATTCCTTTTAATTCGAATACGATATAAGAAACTCTCATTGATAATGAGAATGACATTTTAAATTGAATTAAAATATTACAGTGGCATGCCCTCTCCTTGCTAAATTCTTAATTCTGGCTGCAACAACTTCTTGATTATTATATGTATGTAGGTAATACATCCCTACCACAGCCCATTTTGAACGAAAATGATTAATATTTTTTTTAATACTTTTTCACGAAACGGCTTACACATTTCAAATAAATGATTATATTACCTGAGTCACAATTCAGATTTTGCCGATGTTTTTCAACAAAGATAGTAAAAATATCAAATGTAATTTAGGATTAAACCAAATTATATTATTTAGTAGTATAGTAAGCAGAGGCAGCCCATATCACAGTTAATGTAGGCGATGATTGTTTGGCTAGGAGACACATATTATCGTAAAAAGAAGTGTGTGCACCTTCACTATGGTACTTTTTATACTGTACTAATGTTTAGAGAAAGATTCAATATCGTTTTAGGTTTTTTTTAACGAAAATTGAAATAAAAACTGATTTTTCAAGGCAGTCCCGAAAGTACCGACAATACCGGGAAATCCCGGTTCGATTTTTGCCTGGTACCGAAAATCCCGGTTCTTTAAAAAAAACCGGTTCTGCAATCCCTATTGAGAATAGTGTCAAATATCACTTCCCGCCCAAGACATATATAGGCCCTCTATTTTCACGATAAATTGCCCGAGAATCTGTTATCTCTCAAATTCTGATATTGGCATGGATTACATAACACACAGTCACACACACACGAACCCGCTCCAAAATGCCGCTCTCATACATTTAAAATGATATATGCTACATTACATGGATCTTGGCAAGAACATTGGAGTAACATAAATTATCCATATCTATGTCAGATACTAAAAATTGATATTTATACAGAGAAAATAAAATAAATATAAATATGTGTGCTGTTTTCCATGTGTTGTACTATAGTTAATGTGCTAAAACCACCACACTGGCGCAACTGTCGCAGAACCGGTTTAATAAATATAAACCGGTTTAATTCCACAATCGACAAGACGGCCGGCCGGCCGGCGGTGTGCCGCGTCAACATAAACACCGTAGGAATAAACCGGTTTTATAATTGTTTCAAGATTAACCTGATCTGAAAAACCCTTCATGAAAACCCCTAAAAAACCGTATTAAAAACAACGGTTTCACTAACGAAAACCGGAATGAAAAGGTTTTACGCCAAATGCATGAATCCAAACCTTTAGAAATTTAACCGGTTTCCGAGCCTTGTTAGCACACACAGTCCACATGGTAGTGATTAATACCGGTTCCGAAGGGTCAATATGTCATCCTCTACTGCTAAGATAAATCGCCTAAGTGTCTTTTGTCCCTCGAGCTAGGGGCGATGTCCCAGATTAAGTAAAAATAAAGAAAAACTCGCGTGCCTTAAGATGTTGATGCCAACTTTGGCCAATCTTCTCCGAAACCGCGGGGATAACACCGTCCTCGAAACGTCGGAGGTAAATTTTAAACTTAATTTTACGCAATTAAGTCCCGTCGTTGTAAATAATAATGAAGAAAGATTTTATCTGGACTTCGCTTCGTTGCGGATTATCAGTGGTACTAATTTATTTTACTTGCAAGGAGACGCCTTGATAACAGACGTTGAAAGTCATCGAATGTCACTGATGTAAACCAGAAGAATTGATTTCGCAAATAGCAAAAATGGCAAAACAAGATTTTACCGCAAAAATGCCAAATAAAATCATAGATGCTAGAAAAAATATTTTGAATGCAATAAAACATTTACATCGATAATATAACGAAGGATTGCATAGTATTTTAATTAAACAATGTTTTGAAATGAGTCGTTGACATGACCGGAACGTAATGACATTTTATTTGACTATGTACTTATAGGTACATGACGTACGCACGTTATTGCCTTATTGTAAGCTGCTTATAACGACAATATCTCAAGGCCAAATGGAATCTTGTCAGGTTTTACTTCAGTAGGTAGATATATGGGCATTTTCACTTAATTGAACACCTTTAACGGCCGGTTAGCAATAGCAATCGTTACAAAACTGACGCAGGGTGGCCACTTTCTGGAAAACCGGGAAAACCGGGAAAAGTCAGGGAATTTCGCTAGTCATGGAAAAGTCAGGGAATTGTCAGGGAAATTTAATGGAGGTCGGGGAATAAAAATTGTCTCTGTATGTACATAATAAAATAAAAATAAATATATTAATTTTACCATCTGCAAACATTATATCTTCTTCTTCCTGGCGTTATCCCGGCATTTTGCCACGGCTCATGGGAGCCTGGGCACAGAATAAGTAATAGGCGTGGGGTCCGCTTGACAAATAATCCCATGATTTGACGTAGGCACTAGTTTTTACGAAAGCGACTGCCATCTGACCTTCCAACCCAGAGGGGAAACTAGGCCTTGATGGGATTAGTCCGGTTTCCTCACGATGTTTTCCTTCACCGAAAAGCAACTGGTAAATATCAAATGATATTTCGTAGGTACATAAGTTCCGAAAAACTCATTGGTACGAGCCGGGGGTTTGAACCCGCGACCTCCGGATTGAAAGTCGCACACTCTTACCGCTAGGCCACCATCGCTTCATTATATATCTATAATCTATGTATAATCTGCAAACATTATATATCTACTGTAATTAGTCTAACGCATTCACTGCCAGGGGGCGTGGCCTAGGAACAAACTTGTATGACGGTGGACGCACATTTGCGTCGGGGGCAGTGAATGTGCTAACCTGTTCACTTTAAAAACCGCAAACGATGTACAGATTAGCCGTTTGGCACACGCATACTAGAGGTCAAAACAAAATTATTGAGCCGCAGTTCCTAAAAATATTTCCCGTAGGAGGGGAGTGCTGAGTCATTGTTTTTTTTGTATGGGAAAGATTTTTTTTTTTTCAGAAAAGCTTTTTGAGGCGATTCTAAAACTATACCACATCATTACATTTCAGCCATTTTTTTTTAATTAAAACAAAAATAATTTTCAAAACATACCAAGTTTGGGCTTCTCCAGATACGATATGGCTGATTTTTTTTTGTACAATATACCTCAAATGATACGTGATATCCTCATATCTGACCCTAATAAAGCAATTTTGAAAATAATTTCATTTAGTATTTTTTTTTTAAACATCAAACATCAACATTTATCAAACATCAAACATCAACATTTATTCTGCAAATAGGCCACAAGGGCACTTTTACACGTCATCATTAAATTTACATACAAGGAAAAATAATACATCAACAATTTTATAAAATAAAACTAACAATTCAATCTAACGTATTACAATTACTAAGAGATGTATATGGTCTCTTAATGTCGAATTACATAAAAAATACAGATACAAAACACAAAAAAAAAATCTATAATATTTAGAGGTGTAAATGTCTCTAGGTGTCAGAACTATAAGATTATATAGTTTATCAAGTTATCCTTAGAGATGTATAGGGTCTCCAAGAGTCAATATCCTGTATAATTAATACATTCATTAAGAGAAAAGAAACATACGAGAGCAGAATGAGGCGTCTCACTGTAATTAATTAATAAAAATAAAGTTACTAAGTATAATAGCTTGTGTTAGCTTAAACAGACCAGTCTCCACAAACAGCACCCGTTCACGAGTATGACGCGTATCTCAGCCATCGCCTCCCTCAACCTTCATTCGGGAAAGTGGCGACCCGATCAATGACGCCACCGTAAGCAAAGACTTTTAAGCGAGCATGACATGTTCAAGCTACCGGCCTATAATAATATTAAAATAGTAATAACATGTAGCTGTAAGACACGGCATTTTGTGCTCGTATGTTACATAAAAAGTCAGTATAGCTTCACATAATTACTAGCCTAAGTTGACTTAGAGATGTAAAGGTCTCTAAGTGTCAGAAACATTAAAAATATAGGTATGTACAATCAAAAATAAAATAAAATATATAAATAAATACTTAGAGATGTATAAGGTCTCCAAGTGTCCAAAACTAAAATTAAATTAAACAATTTAATCAAGCGAGAACATCATTGTCTCATGTGTCAATTCTACTGGACACTAGCATATTTAATTCACAATGTAAAAAAAAAACAATATTTATTTATTTATTATACTAATGAAATCAAGCTACCTGCTTAAAGGCATCTCTATCGTTTATAAAATTATTTACAGTGTAGTACGCCTTACTTAACAAGGAGCGCTTAATGTGCGACTTAAATTTGTGAAGTGGTAAATTCACTACATCAGTGGGGACTTTGTTATAAAAACGTGTACAGTTCCCGACGAAAGACGTACTAACCTTACGGAGGCGGTGGGCGGGCACAGCAAGCTTATGTTTGTTTCTAGTGTTATAGTTATGGATATCACTGTTAACCTTGAATTCGTGGATGTTTTTCCGAACATACATAATATTCTCTAGTATGTATTGAGATGCAACGGTAAGAATGTTAACTTCTTTGAATTTCTCTCTTAGGGATACTCGAGCGCCCAGTCCATAGATGGAACGTACAGCTCGTTTTTGCAGCACAAATATTGTCTGAATATCTGCCGCTTTTCCCCACAACAGAATTCCATAAGACATAACACTATGGAAGTAACTAAAGTATACCAGCCTGGCCGTCTCTACGTTTGTTAGCTGTTTGATTCTCCTCACTGCATAGGCTGCTGAACTAAGTTTTCCGGCTAGAGTGCCTATATGTGCATGCCATTGCAGTTTGGAGTCTAGAGTGACTCCCAGGAAAACAGTTCGATCCTCAAATTCCAGCGTATCACCTTTTATTTTAATCTTGCTGTTATTTACCTGCTTGACGTTAGGTAGCGTAAACTTGATGCATTTGGTTTTCTTGGCGTTCAAAAGCAAATTGTTTGCCGTAAACCAGTTTACTATGGTAGATAGCGCGTCATTAATGCTCTCGAAGCTATTTTCCTTTCTGTCCACTTTAAATATAAGGGAAGTGTCATCTGCAAATAACACTATATCATGTCTATCTTGCACAACTTTTGGTAAGTCATTAATGTATACCAAAAACAGGAAGGGACCAAGAATTGAACCTTGAGGCACTCGTAGGGCTACCGGGGACCCCGCCGATTGAGTTCCATTAATAACTACTCATTTAATTTTTCAATAATACTAAGTGATACAGTTCTACTTCAGTATCTATTCTACGAGACTTAATTTATTTATTTATTTTATTTATTTATTTATTTGAAAACATAATATACAGCATTACAGTCGAGACCAAATCACTGTACACATCAGATTACAGAATACATAATGTATTTACACAATTTAGGAAAATCAGATCACAAATATCACAATCAACTTTCGTCCATCATCTCACAGTACCGCAGACACATCTGACACACAACCATCCATCGACTTGCAAACATATCACATTCTGGTGCCCATGACAGAAGCGAGTTCAACAGCCTTAGAGCCCGCACAGCTGGTGAGTTTTTATGAGCTACAGTGCGTGTAGTTGGTACTGCCAAAAGGTTGTGAATTCGCGGTCTAAGGAGATTTTTGGGCACAAATGGAACAGCGAGTCTAACAACTCTTCCTATCAGCTCAGGACAGTCTGTATCGCCACGTAAAATTCCGCATGCTGTCACTAGGAGATTGTTATTCCGCCTTACTGCTAAGGAGTTAAAACCTAGGGATCCTAATAAGCACTTGGTCGGATATAAAAATGGATAATAAGTGTACAACTTTTTATATAAGAACCTAAGGAATGTTTTTTGTACTTTTTCTACGAGAAGGGCGTATGTGCTTTCAGCTGGGTTCCAAACAATACTTGCCGCTTCAAGCTTACTTCTCACAAGAGCCGTGTAGAGCCGTTAATGGAACTGTACTGCAGATACGGTGCCTATTAATCATAAAATGATACGTAATATCCATATATCCAACGGGGTATACCTCTTTAACCCTACCATACACGATTGGTTTCTAAAAATTTTTTTTTCTCACAAAAAAAACAATGACTCAGCACTCCCCTCCTATGGAAATTTTTTTAGGAACTGCGGGTCAAAAATTTTATTTTGATCTCTAGTATAATAAATAAATAATCGATTTGCGGTTTTCTATGAAATTGGGGTCGTACGTCTGCCGCTAAATAGGTTAATAATAGGTAACGCTATATCGTACCACGGTATATACAAAATAAATATTGAAAAAAAATGATCCACGCGGCTCGTAAAGTGAGCATTACGAGCCGCGTGGATCATTTTTTTTTTGTACACGGAGGAGCTACACAAAAAGATAGAAAATTTAAGTCCAGGGGGCCGATTTTTGAAATTCGACCACTCGATTTCGTGTATTTCGTTAAATGATATCTCCACTACTAGGCGTTTAAATTCTACTAATAGAATTGAAATCGAGTGGTCAATACCACTAGATTCCCAATTTCTATCGCTCGCATCTCGTAGATGATGAAAATATTTTGAATTAGTCGCTTTTTTCAAATTTAATTTCCAAAATATCGATCCTAGAAGAAAAATTGTGAGGACCAAATTTGTAGAGAATCAAATTTCCTACAATTTTTGTCCTCACGGTTTTACTGTAAAATCAAAAATGGCCGAGTTATTCAAGAAAAACCGTTTTTCGAATATACACAGGAGCCTGATTCAGTCTACTTTTTGAATTTACACTCCCAGTGACCACCCCGAGGGACCTACGAAAAAAAAATCCAAGAACTGATTATTCACGGATAGGGTCGGTTTTTTGGATATAATGACTGGACTAATTCAGATTCTGCAAAAACTCAAAAATATATTCCAATTACATATTTTATATTTATTACATTTAAGATTATGGTCAGGGAAAAACTTGAAAAAACGCCTGGAAAACCGGGAAAAGTCAGGGAATTTTGGTTATAGTAAAGAGTGGTCACCCTGCTGACGGTCAATGTCAAATCACATACAGGAATGTAACGGTTAGACGTTACTGAAACACGGCTTAAGTCGCGCTTTAAAGTACAAAATAAATGAAAATGCCCATATACTTATTAAAATTTGACTGTCACGAATAACAGATGATAGATATTACATGAAGTAATAAGGAAGTATATATATGAAGTGTCATCGTGACAGTTGGTGATTTTTTCTTTTATCTGGCGGCTCTAAATTCGCGTATATTTGACCAAGCGAGCGAGATGTACTACACTGTTAAATTATCCAGGACTAAATACGAATATAATAAAATAGACAACCATTACTATTTATTATTAAATCCTGTTTAGTTATACGTTTACTTTTCATGAACCATTTTGACAGTAAGAAAGCAATAGGACTAGATAATCGACTTGATAGCCCGATCAGCCAATTCCTATTGTTGCATAAGAGTGGCATATCTGTCTCTATTATTATGTAATCTTTGTTCAAGGGTCTATTATCCGTTGTAAAGCGTGTGTCAATAAGGCATCGTATTCGAGTGATATATCACTTTGAACTGATAACTAGAGGAGCTACCTCTACTAACCAATAGCAAAGACATATGTAACTTCGTATAAGACGAATAAAGTCTAAGGAAAAAACGTGCCTCGGAATTCAAGTAAAAGTCATTCTCGAATAGATGCCGCACACACCTTTAGCCTATCCTCGGCTAGATGGCGTGACGACACCGTTTCATATTTTACAATTTTAACACATAGATATCAGTGAATGAACATGGATCAAAATGATATAAAAATAATAAAATCATTTATCCATATAGTGACGTCCCACGGTCAAAGGTACCTTATGGCGGGTATGGAGTTATGCATACCCCAGTAATCTACAATAAATAAGCTATCGATAACACAAAAGATCAACCTTCTAGGTTGCGTAGTTACAGAGATATGATTTTTTGAAAATAATGTTGTGAAATGAGCAACTTTACGATAGAGAAGTTTTAAGTTTAGCCGCCTAAAAAACTATGTTCCTGAAGTAAGTTACATAGTTGACTACAAATAATAATGCCTTATATATCTGAGATTAAAAAAATATTGCGACTTGTTCTGTAATGCAAATAGAAACTTTTGATATCGACTGATTTATGTGTATACTAACCAATCTCTTGAAAATAAAGTTTTATTTCATTTTCACGATTGATTGCAATGAGCTCTCAAGATTTAAATTTTATCTATTAGAAAACGACACTGACAGACAGTTTAAGCAAAAAACAATACCGATTTAGAGGTGAAAATGTATTTTCTGACTTTTTCATATAAAATCACAAAATTGAATATTTTTACTTTTAATGTGACACACAATCAATTTTTCTGAGCACATATGAAAGAAATTCTGTCATTCAAATGAAATAAATCCTAAAACCCCAACTAAATACTATATTTAACCCCTTATGCCACTTTAAACTTACATAACAATAACAGTATTTGCTCCATACATTTACGAAAAGGTACCTTATGGAAATAAATCTAATAATACATCACTACAAAATATCAATCATATTATAGTTTATCTTTTATGAATAGAAAATATTAATTTACATTAAACTGCCCCCAATTTAATTAGTTCTTCGTCATAATAATCTTAAAAAAGACCAATAATTTGTATGTAATGAAAAGGTACCTTGTGGTCAAGTTACATGATGAGGCATGATGATGATGGACCAGTTAGGATAAACTAATAATATTTTGGGGTTAAGATGGTATAAATCGTCTATTTCTTATCAATAATATATTTCGGTTGCTATTGAAGATAAGCGGCATTGAGGTTCAATGACCTCAGATATTCCTTAAGGTAATGCGTCGGGTATTGGCATTTTTCAGCAAACCAATGGCTGATTTACTGCATGCGACCAAACCAAATGAAGATTATTCTAGTTAAGAAAGACTTGACGAGAGTAACTTTGGTATAATAGCAGTCTACTTGGATTTGTGATGTCGGTCTATGTACGGTTATAATATTTGCGAGGCGCCCCAACCAGAACTGAAATTATCAAATTAGTTTTGCAGAATGCTAATACAGTTCTCTACCAAACTTCTTTTCCCGTATTGACTAGTTTTTTTGGGAATTTTCAATCTTTTTTCCATAAGGTACCTTTTCTACTAAACTCTGAGACGACATTACTAGGCTTATAACTAACTTATAACAAAAATAAAAACAGGTAAACAAACGTTAGGCATTAAGGTTTCAGATCACACAATAAAAAAAAATTGAGCATTTTTTCACCTCTTTACAAAACATTTAATATCTCCGAAACTAGAAACCCTCATAAGGTACCTTTTCCCGTGGAACGTCACATATGTACATTTTTTGATAACTTTATACGTTTTCATTTTGAGTTTTAGTCGTGTGTCGATAGATGGCAGTAAATTTACAGTGACTACAAAATTTACAATGACAGGACCCCTCTATACTATCTATTCTTTTTGCCAATAGTGAACCTTTAAACGAGCAAGTCTTGTATATGTATTTATATATTTCGGGGATCTCGGAAACGGCTCTAACAACTTCGATGAAATTAGGTATATATGGGAGTTTCCGGAGGCGAAAAATTGATCTAGCTTGGTCTTATCCCTAGGGAAACGCGCATTTATGAGTTTTTATGTTTTCCGAGCAAAGCTCGGTCTCCCAGATATTATACATTCAATATAATAGAAGCCAATCAAATTAGATTTCGTTCGAAGGATTAATTCCGACCAAGCTGGAAATCGTTTTAATATCTTCATTTGGTCCTAAATGCGTGTAATCCGAGTTTGCTTCATCCCAGGAAGTGTGCATACATTTTTGCTCTTTTTTAGTTTTTTGCTTTTAGATAAAAAACGGTAAGGTCAATAGAAAATTAGTTCTAATCATGATGAAAATTGATATCTGAGAATCCGTAACGTACTTTAATATATACTGGGTCAAGCAGATCTTGTCAGTAGAAAAAGGCGCGAAATTCAAATTTTCTATGGGACAATATCCTTTCGCGCCTACATTTTTCAAATTTGCCGCCTTTTTCTACTGACAAGATCTGCTTGACCCAGTATATTATGAATTCGTAGTCTACTCGTAAATTGTAAAAAAAATGGCAGCCACTTTTTTTTTTTAATTCATGTTATGCATCTTACAACGCCTTTTTACCAGAGTCTGATCTACCAAACTTTACTGGTAGGCCATTGTAATTGACGGTGGGTTCCTTCTACATCGAGTGGTTTGGCAACCCAAGGAAAAAAAATCATTTAATTTCATTTATTCGTTGTAAAATCATGTAGGGGAGAAGTGGCATGAAAGAGCCAGGTTTTGAAAGAGCCATTTGCATTATTTCGGTAGTTTTAGAACAGATTTGGTTGGCAATATTATTTTTAGGTGGCAACACTGATTTAATGTCACCCACAAACATTTGACAGTTCGCTGAAACCAACAGACGCCGGTACATCGAGTCAAAGATTTTGGCACTCAAAAGTAAGTTTTTTGCTTCATTTAAGTCGTTTTTTGGTATTTTTTTGTTAACAATTATAGGCAAATGGATTATAGATTCAGTTTGTGCATATATTTGGCCTTATAGCTTCATAAAAACTAAGCTGCAAAAGGTTTGATATTGTTGTTATTTTGAAGGTTATATTTTTTTCTGGAATCAGTAGTGAAAGAGCCGAATGAATGGGCCATGAAAAAGCCGGCTCTTTCATAACTGGCTCTTTCATAACCTTGAAATTATTTTTTTAAATTAAATAAAATAATACTATATACCCATATTTTTAATTTGTTATTAAATTATTTGATTCAGATATTGCATTATGGAGAACGCTGGTCGAAAAAAACGAAAAAGACCCGAAAAATCGGTAATTGAAGAGGCAGTCGCTGAAGTTTTAGAAAATTGTCAGTCTATAAATAAAACTGCACTTATCTTCAATATATCGAGGGCTTATTTAGCAAAAATTGTTAAAAAAGCAAAGAAAACTCCAAAACAAAAACAAACAGTGATGATTGCACAGTTTGTAGCAAATCATATGAAAATAGTGGTCAAGATTGGTTTCAGTGCAAAGTTTGTTTTGGTTGGGCTCATGAGTCTTGTGGCATTATGGGGCAATTGAATTTTTTTTGTAAGATAATGTTTCTAATTATGAGAAAAATATGTTACATATTCCATGTTGCTAACAGTCTGATTTTTATAATTAATGAATAGAGAGATATTTAAGCTCAAAGTTAAAATATTACTTTTGAAGTTCCTGAAGGTTTATTGATGTTGGTTTTGATAGAAGGTTTATATTTTATTTATTTTAGAGACTGTTATTAATAAAAAGCCGCCTATATGCTAGGTTATATAGTAGGTATAAGTACATATGACTGATTAATTATGTTAAGATTAAAGCGTTACAAACGATTACTTAAAATGACTGATAGAATTAAAATTTTCTTAAAAATGTTAGTAACTACTTAAAGAAATGTGTTATAATTTATTAAGAGTTTTTTTTCATGTCGCATTCATTATTATTTTTGATATTATTTTCTTAATTAAGCGTTGTAATACGAACCGGCTCTTTCAAAACTTGTAGCAGCTCTTTCAATACTGAATTGTTTTGAAAGAGCCAAATGACACATTTTTTTGAAATGCATATTTCGTTGATTTTTATATATTGTTTAAGATTTGTTTGTACGAAATTACATGCTGAAATAAATAAAGAATAATTTACATACAAAATATAAACATTTTTTTAATTGTAAGTAGTCTTTTTTCCTCCGTAAAGAAAACTGGCTCTTTCATGCCACTTCTCCCCCTACCTACATAAAATCAAAAGGATGCTGTTAAGTAACTAAATAACGTCAGTCCATAACGCCCTGCTAGAGCATACAACATACTTAAAACAAATTTAAAATTAGTAAATTTATCTCCTTGAGCTCCCAAAATTTATGCACACCTCCTGTACGGTTACCATCAGTTTGTCACTGACATAAACGCCGTCGAGAACGTAATTTACTTTCTATACGTCCCGTTTGCGTTTAATATGCGAGTGCCAGCGAGATGTATAGAAAGTAAATTACGTTCTCGACGGCGTTTATGTCAGTGACAAACTGATGGTAACCGTACTGGAAATCGTTTTAATACTTTCATTTGGTTCTAAATGCGCGTAAAGGATGACTCACGTTAGACCGGGCCGTGTCCGGGCCGGAGCTTCCGGCGCTTACTTTTCTGTGACATGACAGGCGATCACGTGATGCTTTCCGTAGAAAACGATGCGCCGGAAGCTCCGGCCCGGACACAGCCCGGTCTAACGTGACGTGACTGACGTGAGTCATCCTTTACGCGCATTTAGAACCAAATGAAAGTATTAAAACGATTTCCAGCTTGCTGGGAATTAATTCCTCAAAACGCTATTTTTGGATCTGATTTGATTGGCCTTGTATTGGATTATGCCTCCCTATATCGATGAGGGGGAGGGTAGAGTTACACACTTGAGATTCTCAGGGATAGATAGATCATAGGGGATCACGGAGACAGTTGGTGTAGTGTTGTTTGTAATAGTAAGTTATGTCGCAGCCTTTAAAATCTTTGGTGATGCGCGTTTCGCAATATATTTCTCCCTTGTGACATTAGTCAGATTACTGTCTTAACTTCTAGGAGCGCTGGTGGCCTAGAGGAGCGCTGTTGGCCTAGCGTTAAGAGCGTGCGACTTTCAATCTGGAGGTCGTGGGTTCAAACCCCGGCTCGAACCAATAAGTTTTTCGGAACTTATGTACGAAATATTATTTCATATTTGCCAGTCGCTTTTCGGTGAAGGAAAACATCATGAGGAGACCGGACTAATCCCAATAAGGCCTAGTGTCCCCTCTGGATTGGAAGGTCAGATGGCAGTCGCTTTCGTAAAAACTAGTGCCTACGTCAAATCATGGGATTAGTTGTCAAGCGGACCCCAGGCTCTCATGAGCCGTGGCAAAATGCCGGGATAACGCGAGGAGAAGAAGACAGTCTTAAGTTCTAGCGTGCAAGCTCACAAATCGCGAGCTAAAGATGCTTTGGGTAGCTCGAGACTAGTCCTATTCCTCGCACAACCAAATAACCAACAGGCACATCTAGCTACCTACATACACGTCCGGAAACGTCCAGGGGCCGGTTTCTCAAAAGCTTGTAACTTGTAATACATAAGTGGAAGTCCCTTTCTAACAAATCCTGCCAAAAAGTGACATCCGCTTGTATTACAAGTCACAAGCTTTTGAGAAATGGGCCCCAGGTCCATTCAGCCGGAAAGCTCCAATGAGCGCTTCATAAACCTTTTGATACCTGACCCTTTGTCAGTACTAACAACTTCAAGAATGGCTGACGCAAAATGCAAGTTTTTATATTGAATTATTTAACGTTTTAAGATACTTTGGTCAGTACCTACCACTAGACCCTCTAGTGTAAATTCATGTAAATTTCGATCGATTGCGTGACGTGACATACGTAAAGTACGCGTTTCCGTTCAGTGTCATTTTGTATGGGATTTTAAGTTTCAAAAAGGTCCCGCTTGGCGATCAGAATCTGTTCAAAATCCAAACAAAAATTGAGATAACGCATACGCGAACTCGTCACGCTATCCGCCCACTACACCGTATCATACCATGACCGTAGTAGGAACGTTTCAGGCAAAAAAATATTCTTTGTATTAAAAAGTATGAGACTATGCCCACTAGCCCGTTCCGTCCGACCATACCCGTCGCGTGCCATGCACGGACCGTCAAAAATTGTCGGCGAGGATATTTTGCCGGTGCCGAAACGCTCCATGCACGGCACGCAACGTTGCCCGAACGGTGCGTGCAGGCGGCGAAACGGTGAGCATACGGGTTAAAACCGCGTATGGTGACCGTTCTAAGCCCGTTATAAACGCGTTGCCGTATTTCTTGCTCGCTCTTGCTAGTCTGATAACTATTCGGTCGCTCTTTCTGACGAGTCTTGCTCTCGCGAATAAAACGCGGGTACTAAGGGGATGAAACGCGGATAGTACGGGGATTATAGGCGGATGCTATGGGGATGATTCGCGGTTACGACGGGCACTAAACCCGTTATGCACGGATATGAAACGATGTGGACACGTTCTAGTGGGCATAGTAGTCCGATTCGCATTACATTCCGTGCCCGATACGTTCATAGTACGGTCATGGTAAGATACGGTGTAGTGGGCAGAGACCTTTACACTAGAGGTTCAGCTCCAGACTAGTCTGGCCTCACACAATCAATGACAGCTACACACACGGCCGGAACCGACCGGGTCCATTTAGCCGAATAGCTCCAATGAACGTCCCGAAACCTTTTGATACCTGACGCTTTGTCAGTACTAACATTGATCGCCCATAGGCCTTAAGGCTTTGGAATAGGGTTCACATACGTGAGTTAACCGTTAGAAGGGGTCGTCATTTCATTTGTCCTTTGGCTTGTTTGGTACGTGTCTGAGTTAGGACGTACAGTCAGCATCTCACGTAACGTATCAGACTACGCGTCAAAAGTATCTAGGGTTAGACCAAGAAAGGTTTGCAGCGATTTTTATAGCCCACGCAGTGCAAGTGTCATTTTAAACGTCAAACTTCTATGAAACTTAACGTATAAATCATAGATATAATATACTTAAAGATTACGTCTAAGCGAGCTGTCACTGTTACCACTTTTGTTTAGTGTACGATTAACAATCCACCTTGCTGTAGCCATGTCGATAAAGTCATATCGATAAACTATCGACATTTCTTGCAATTTTAATTTTACTTCAAAGATTTAACGATACCTAAAATGAACAAAAACGCTTTTATTCTTTACCTATTGTTGTTATCAGATCACAATTTTATCGTCACGCCCCAGCAGGGAAAGAAGGGAAAGTTCAGATATTTAATTAAAATACATAAATACCTAATAAAATACGTGTTCCGCAATAATTGAACTATTTTATTATATTCTAATATATTCATTATCCATTAGCATTTCAATTATGTTTATTTTTAACGAAGATATTGAAGCTTCAATGAATAGCTATTTCGTTCCGCTGTGTAGCGTTTATCGATATATAACATGATTAAAATCGACTTTTCACGTCCCTCAAAGAGCACACACACGTTTTTACGCACACATACACAGCCTGGATGCACCAAAAAAGGCAACACTTTGATTTGAAGTTCATCTTGTCAACAGTATGGTTGTCCTTTTTTGACAAATGGCATTTTTAAAAGAGCGAGGAGAGAGAAGTGATACTAGTTGCTGCGCCGTCAAAGTGAACAGACAACGTTGGGGCCTTGGTATAAATAAAACTTGCCCTGCGTGGGCTATCAAAATCGCTGCAGACTTTTCTTGGTCTAACTCTATCATTCTTAATAGTAATAGCATATCAAAAAGAGATATATATCTCATATATATATATCCCTCGAGCAACACCGGGAAGGGAGTCGGCATTCGCATATTTCCCCTCTACCGAAGCACATGCCCAACTGCATGCACACAACTAGCGGTGCGTGTTGTGGCTCATCCGTACACAAAAAGAGATCGAGGTATGCAGGATTTGTCTTTGACGTGTGTCATTTTCCATGTATTTGTTTCGTCATTACAGATTGGATTTTGGATGTCGTGAGAAGTGCGACTGTGTGCACGTTTCCCCCCGAAAAATATTTAGTGGCAGATAGTTTTGGCGTGATGCTTCATCCACCACCATTGTTGCTGACTGTACTAGCCGACGGGACCTATTATTAGGCTGCCGTTTGTCTGTCTCGTAGTGTTATCGGATGAAGCGAAATAGATTAGAGATGTGTAGTTCACGAGTGAGTGATTGAAATGAACTGTATCTTTTGATTTGACTCGCTCACTCTTCAACTCACTGATGATTTAACCCGCTCAGTAACTCATCTCTCTCTGTGTTCCTTCCTCGCTCTTTCACACTCATGATCCGAATGAGCCCGCCGATGTGACGAGTGAGTGAGTGAGTAACGATGCGAATAGGTTTCGGAGCGGTTCGGAAAAATTCGGAGGGTGTCGTGAAAACATGGCGGGATCGTATCGCATGATTCTCCATCTTGGTCGCACTTATGGCTGTGTTGTATCTGATTGATTGACATCTCTCTCCACTCACTCGTGAACAATATTTATAGTCAACAGATCCACTGAGCGAAATGAGTGATATAATATAATTATAACACTGCGAGCGAAATATATTAATCAATCTTTTCAACTCAGTGAAGCCCTTTGCGCATCTCTAAATTAGATAGTTGAATATTTTACGCATGAGTTTCTATTATGATTCAAAGTTTAAATAAAAGGTACAATAAAAAAGGAAAAATATATTAACATTTAAGTTAAAAATGAGGATGAAAATTGTCTGAAAAGTTACGTAGCTGCTGCTGTTGGTACACTAGATAAGAAGATTGAAAAGTATTGTTAAATAGGTACCGGAAAGATACGAGTTTCCGGCACCCCTAGTGTAATCAAATAAAATAATAAATAAAATAGCCTTTATTGCTGTTTCTTTCCTTACAATTAATATATGCCTACTTACTAATAAAACTAACTCTTTTAATAGGAAGTTCGTTACCCGTAGATTCAAGTTTCACTTGTGCTGTGCTCGCTGTATATACGTTTTTTATTATTCGTATGTATTTTTCTTGCACCCCTTGTCTTTTTAGAGCGTCCCATATATACTCATGTTCCAATGTATCGAACGCTTTGTTAAAGTCAACAAACCCTATGTAAAATGTTTTATTATATTCTCTATATTTCTGCAGAATTTGCCTTAGAGTGTGTATTATGATCTATAGTTGACAATTTGCTTCGGAAACCAGCTTGTTCCTTAGGTTGGTTTTCGTCTAGTGTATTGGTAATTCTGTTTAGTATGATTTTTGAAAATATTTTATAAATATTGGACATTCAAACTGGTCGGTCTGTAGTTTCCTATATCACCCTTGTCTCCCTTCTCATGCAGCAATATGATTGTCGATTTAGTCCAGTCTTCCGGAATGGTTTCCGTTTCGAGGATTTCATTGAACAAATCTGTAAGTCTTGGTACTATCACTGGTAACGTAGTTTTTAGTAGTTCATTTGTGACCAAATCGGATCCAGGTGCCTTATCTAGTTTTTGTGTTACCCAGTGTAAACGCGCTGTTAAAAAAAAACCGGCCAAGTGCGAGACGGGCTCGCGTTCCAAGGGTTCCGTACTTTACCCAATTTTTAACAATGTATTTTTTGTATTTGAAACGCGAGTGAATTGCCTTTAAAAACCCGTAAAGAACTATGTATATTTCTTTCAAAATTTTGACCCAGTAGTTTCGGAGATAAAGGGGAGGGGTTAATGGTAAATTTTTGGTTATTTTCTTAAATAACTTCTAAACTATTTACTTTAAAATTAAAAAAATATATTGGAGATTATTAAAATGAGCTCTTTCATTTGATATGTAACACGATATAGTTTAAAAAACATTATTTTTTAATTTTCTCATTTACCCCCCAAAAGTGGCCTCCATGTTTAAAATTCATTTGTTCACGTAAGATGTCCGTCTTTGGGTCACGAATTTACATATGTGTATCAAATTTCAACTTAATTAGTCCAGTACTTTTGGAGAAAATGGGCTGTGACAGACGGACAGACAGACGCACGAGTGATCCTATAAGGGTTCCGTTTTTTCCTTTTGAGGTACGGAACCCTAAAAATCATATTTTAATATCTGTCATTAACCATAAAGGAGTTTGCAACATCCTCCCACCTTTTAAGCAAGAGGCCCAAAACTCGACCTGGGGGCCGATTTTTGAATTTCGATCGCTCGAATTCGTCACTCGAAAATTGGTGGAAAACGGCAAAATGCTAATTTTTGAAATACGGGCTATAGAAATTTGGAATCGAGTGGTATTTACCACTCGCTTTCAATTCTATTAGTAGAATTCCTCAAGAATCACTCCGATTCCGCATGAAAATCCATTCCGTTGTTTTTGAGTTTATCGCGAACATACATACACACAAACAGACAGACGCGGCGGGGGGCTTTGTTTTAAGTGAAATATACTGGCCAGTGCTCGCAAAAGAATAATCAATGAATACGTTCAGTGACAAGAATGATGGACGAGACATTTTTCCGACCGGTGTAGAATAAATATACCTATACCGGGTGTGGCCTGTAATATAAGCAAAAAAATTAACTGTAGGCTGTACTCTTCATACTGACCAACATTTGTTCAGCGACTTTGAAAAATAACTTGTGGTTTGATTTTTAAAACACTTTAAAGTTTATTGTAAGACGCAATGTATTGCGAATTTTGTTATGTTTAAGGCGTGACAAGCAATGTCAATCACAATGATATGGCGTGGCGATGGCGTCCATTGAAGATAATATTTATTTTGTATGAAAAATAGGGACTCTACATACTTCATAATTTTTAAAAGTTGCAGAACAAAAGTGTCACCGTTTGAAGAGTACAATCTATGTTTTAATTTTTTGCTCGTGTTACAGGCCACACCCGGTATATGCCTAATTGATGGATCGTGACATAAAGACAGGAATTTAATATCACTGCAATGTGTATATTACTCACCATTAGTGTGAAAATAGGCTCATTCCTGCTGATGTTCCGTCGGAAACTTAAGAAATTGCGAAATTTCTACATTGGAAAATTTCATGGCGCTTGGGTAGGGTAATAGGTATATTAGGTTAGATAATATTAGTATAAAATGGGTGTATTTCATTCGACAACAAACTGTTTAGCAGTTTGGCGAAGTTATGTAATAACTTATGAATGTTTTTAGAGTTCCGTACCCAAAGGGTAAAAACGGGACGCTATTACTATGACTCCACTGCCCATCTGTCTGTCACCAGGCTGTATCTCGTGGACCGTGATAACTAGGCAATTAAAATCTTCACAGACAAAAATTAACAGTGTGGGCGATGGTACAGTCGCCATCAGATATATCGGGGCGGCCGAGGTGCTCAAAAATATCTGAACTCGCACTTAACGCCTTGACAATAGAAGCGTGTTCAGATATTTATGAGCACCTTGGTCGCGCCGATATATCTGATGGCGACTGTTTCAAAATAGGACTCATCGTAAAGCGCTAAAGCGATTCTGACGGATTCCAGCTAACCCCACGTTCGTAGCGCGGGAGGCGGCTATAAAATTAATAGGTAAATAATAATAAACAAATATTCTGGGACATCTTACACAAATCACCGTAGCCCTAAACTAAGCAAAGCTTGTACCAAATGTGTAACGAAATCTGATGGTAATAAAAAAAGGATAACGTTATAAAAGGGTTTCTTTTACACATCTACATACATAAATTTATACATATTTTGACGACCGGTCTGGCCTAGTGGGTAGTGACCCTGCCTATGAAGCCAATGGTCCCGGGTTCGAATCCTAGTAAGCGCATTTATTTGTATGATGATACAGATATTTGTTCCTGAGTCATGGTTGTTTTCTATGTATTTAAGTATTTATATATTATATATATCGTTGTCTGAGTACCCACAACACAAGCTTTCTTGAGCTTACCGTGGGGCTTAGTCAATTTGCGTAAAAATAGTCCTATAAAAAAAAGGAATGTTTCTTAGAAACTTTCTGGGACATTTTGGGAAATATGGTGGAAGTTGTTCAGCTTCATGTAAAGTACCAACATACCAATTTTTATAGAAATCTAAGATGTGATCGAAATGTACAAACTTTTTGATATTTGCTCAATTAATACATACATATAGCTCAGTAAAAAAAAACAACGGGTTGCACTCCGGGAGTGCCGACAGAAGTGAAAACTCAATGACTACTAGTCCAAAATGTCTACAGCACTATGCATAATTGACCCATCCTCCTTTCTATTGAAAAACTTTAGTTCCGAAATTGCTGGGCAGTGAGCGTGTTTAAAATTCGAAATTTAAATTTGTAGCGTTAATTGTTTAAAATTCGAATTGAAATTGTAAAGTTACCTTGCAGACCCCGCATCTAAATATATTTGGCCATGATATTTTGAGTTTTATTCACCAGTACTAGAGTTCACTTTTATTAGCGATTTCATCAAGATGTAGCTTTATTGAATTATATTTGAGTGATATAAAGTTAGAATGTAACTGTGAGATCCTCGTATTTCAACCCGTACAAGATTAGAACCTTTTTCATGTAAAGTCATTGAGTTTTTCTTTATTGATTTAAATGCCATCTAAATGAGTGGCCATCTAAACGTTACGGTCACGTGACACGTGGTACACATGACGTCAGTGCGTTACGCGTTACGCTGTCTCGAGTTTATCATTTTTTTCCCACCTCAAAAATTGCCCAGCGCCGCACACCAAAAAAGAATCATACATAACCTAGTGAGCAATGCAAAAGGTTCCATCGATCTGCACGGTGTTTCAGTATGCTGTTTGGGCACCGCAACCTCTTCACTAGGGATGCCACTCTTTCGCGCAGAATAGCGGTAAAGCTGTCCGTGTGTGCATCGGCAAACATCTGCGATGCAGTACAAAATCGCGGAACGGTTACGGAAAATTTTACAAAGTCGATTTAAGTTTACCGAATAAGGTGTTAGTTTTGGCATGGGCTCCCGTGCTATAATGCCATTAAATGGCTATAGGTGAGGTTAGCCTTGTGAAAAGGGCGCGCGGCTTCGCACTATTAGGTACAGTCGAGTGCATATACGTTTCTTCACCTTAACCCATTTATAACTCATTTCGTTGTTTTATCACAGAATTCCTATCGCCACCTCCTGTCTCCATCATCAGATCAGCTCGATGGTACCATAATATTGCATTGTCACCAGACTTACCTACATAATGTATGCAAATTTTCAGCTTCATCGGAAACCGGGAAGTGGGACAAATTTAACTTACAAGATTTGACCCGTACCATGTACAAACATATTTACATAATACAATACCTACTTACATAGGTAGGCTGTTACGGTTCATGAGACATGAGACCTGGTGACAGACAGACGGACAAACAGACAGATGGACAGCGATATTTTAATAATAGGGTCCAGTTTTTACTCTTTGGATACGGAACCCTAAATAATGACCAGATAATCCACCTCACGCCAATTCTCGCGTCAAGTAAAGTTGTCAAGCAGATCCCAGGCTCCTCTATAAATACGAGTATGCGTTTAGTAAGTACTAGTTTACTTAATGACTTGCAGTCGACGTCAAAGATATGTTTACACCTTTACACCTTACTCCTTTGTAATAGGGCGAAAAATGTAAACATATCTTTACACTCCGCTGGCTCAACGACCCAAAATAAGACTTGCGGCGCGATTCGGGAAATGAATTAGACATTTACTAGATATAATATAGTAACGATAAGTGACGTTCCACGACAAAAGGTACCCTATGGCGGTTGGCGCTTACGCTGTTATTAACGCCGCTCCAATATTATTGCGGCCATAAGGGACCTTTTGCCGTGTAACGTCACATATCGTTACTATTTCATATCTAGTGAATGCCTAATTCATTTCCCGAATCGCGCCGTTGGTCTCCGACACAAGACAGCGCCAATTTTCTCGGTCCTGTGGGACCTCCACCTCTCGCCAATTATTGTTGACTCAAAGTTCGCGCAAATTTATAAAAGCCTTACAACAACAGCTTAAAATGCTTAGGTACAATTTAGTGACAGTACAACACGTATAAACAATACCCAACATTGTCTATTATCTCTCGGACGCTTTGTCGCGCTTAAAACCGTGTTTTTCGTGTATCATCGATTAAGCTCACACCAATACGCCGCACACTAAAATAAACACAAAACACTTGTAAATAAAACACAAAATCGAACGGCAAAACACATGTAATTTTATATCCAAAAAGTTTCTAGTGTAGGTGTAGCTTCCATTTTGGACTGTATGCTAATTGTGTTATGGTTTAAATTCGAATGAGACTGGGCTCTGAAAGGGGCTTCAATTTGTTAGTGAATTCTCTTTTACAGCAAATGCCGTAGTGAAGTAATGGAAGTAGGGTAAGTACATAATTAAATTTTATTTTAAATGTAGGTACTTGTTGGTCCAGCAACGTAACGTCAACAATTGTCAACGTCTATTGAAATAGGTTTTGTTTTACACGGGGTCAAAGTTGTTATTTAAAACCTCGTGCTAATGTTGAGCAAGCGAAAGATTCTAAAATTTAACCACGTGCTTAGCGACTGGTTCGAAAAGTCCCGATAGTTTCAAAGCACGAGGGTTAAACAAACTGTAAAACCAAATCAAATCTAAATGTATTAAATATTTATCATTCAAAACTATTACTTAAAAGTCAAACACCAGCCAACATGAGGAATCAACTCAATAATTCTGGATAATTATAATGCAACTTTCTCATTAGTTTTGGTGGAGGAGCATATAAGAGCATGTGCGGTGAAAAAATATTACGTCTTCACACTCTGCCTTTTGCCTGGTCCCTAACACTGAAAGAAGAATGTCAGCAGCTCCTGGCAGCGGAGACGAAAGTTTATCGCAAGATCCTGGGACCTTATTATATAAAGGGAGATGACTGGTTCGGTCACATACTCAGAATGGGAGAGGATCGGACTGTCAAGAGGGCGTTCTTAGGACGACCGACTGGTGGCCGTCCGGTGGGTCAGCCCATGTATCGCTGGGAAGACAGTGTGTCGGCGGATCTGCTTCAGCTTCGCGTCAGTAACTGGCAGGAAGTTGCGCAGGATCGCGACAGGTGGCACGCTCTCATTTCGGAGGATTCTCTTTGGATCGCTTAGCCAAAATAAATAAATACACTACTCCTTTAATTTCACTATGTATAATTGAATTTGTCGAATAATTAACAAAACCCAGAGTGCACCGGGTAGGACTGTGTATAATTTAATCAATTACGAACGTATAGATGGCGCTGTAATGTATACTCGTTTGAGTCACAGGGCGGATGCGCCATACTACGGAAATCATTTAAGGCTCCGTGGGTACAGGTCCTTCTCTCACTTTCACTAAGCGTACGAGCTGTTTCTCACTGACGTCCAGTTTTTTGCGGAAACGGTTTTTTGCAGGATCCAGTTTTCTGTAGTAGGTACCTATGACTGCAGGATCCCGCAAACAGAATCCTCGTGTGAAAGTTACCACGAGTTTGACACTATCATGTTCGCTAGTGACGGCGTAAACTAAATCACAATGCATCTCCCTTGTACTGAGGACTGACATTAGTGCAAGCGGTATGCACTGCGTTTGAGTTGACGTAGTCGCTAGCGTTTGAGGCCGCGTAAAACTCACGGTAAAGGTATATAGTCCTTCATCAGTTTCGATGACGGCGACCTCAGAAATTACGGATTAAGGTGCAGGGGGGCAATTTAGACTGCGGGGTAATTTGAATTAATCGAAATATCATCCATGTTTTACATTATTACTGCACCTTACGCCTAATAATGTGGCTGGCCACTCTGGCCAGGCCGAACTTGGTCTTAAAGACTCTTTTTTAGGCGCTACAATACTCAAGCGTCAAAACCAGCGAGCCGGTTTTGATAAATGAAGTGTCATCCGTTTTTGTGTTCCGGATGACGTGGGCTACGTTTTAATCCACTACCAAAAAGGTATACCGTATAGAAATATAGGAGAAAAAACCTCGCAAGGTTTTTAAACATTTTAATAGGTATAGAAATTTGCTTTGAAAAAAAAGCCGTGGCGTCCTAGCGGTAAGAGCGTGCGACTTGCAATCCGGACGTCGCGAGTTCATAACCCGGCTCGTACCATTGAGTTTTTCGGAACATATGTACGAAATACAGTGAAACCTGGATAAGTGAGACTTCAAGGGACGAGCAGATTTGTCTCACTTAAAGAGGTATTCCACTTACCCAGGCTCTCAGTTAGCCAGGTACAAATAAATTTCTGTCTCATTTACAGAGGGTTCCATTAATAGAGGTGAGAATAGAGTATATTTCAGTTATAGAGGTGGTTAATAAGGTATTTTGTAATTAATTATCTTTAAAAATAAATAAGGTAAAATAATCCTTGTCCCTAAATATTTTTTAAGTCTGTTTAAATATTTCTTTGAATTTATTTTGAATGATTCTCCAAAGGATAGATATTTTAACATAATATTAAATTTGATACGGACTTCATTGCGTCTTAGAAATTTATTAAATTAAAATTTGTTTATTCGTGTTACTTATCAAGATTTCAGCTTTCGTTTCGATAGTCAACTACATAAAGTAACTAAATCAAACTTGAAGTCGTTTAGACACAATTAAGCAAATGCAGAATTTGTGGATAGACTAAGAGTTAGTAAGAATACGGAAATTGATCAATAAAGTCCAAGTTAGAGAGGTCATATATTGACGTTATCTTAGATACAGAGGTCAATTCCTATAAAATTCTAAAAAACAATTATGAAAATGTAATCTCATAAATATAGTCTCAGTAAAAGAGGTAAAATACACTCTCTGTCTCAATTATAGAGGTAAATGTGACTATAAAATCACAACAACTAATCCCAGTTATAGAGGTTCGTTTTATCTCACTAACAGAGGTAATTCAGTGCTAAAGTGTCGGGACCGCACCATGAGTCCCAGCTATAGAGGTTTCTCACTTATCCAGGTCCCACTTAACCAGGTTTCACTGTATCATTTGATATTTACTAGTCGCTTTTTGGTGAAGGAAAATCGTGAGGAAACCGGACAATGAGGCCTAGTTTACCCTCTCTGGAAGGTCAGATGGCAGTCGCTTTCGTAAAAACTAGGCCCTACTCCAATTCCTGGGATTAGTTGCCAAGCGGACCCCACAGGCTCCCATGGCCGCCGCCATACAAACTTACGCTCGATACGATATTACGCTCTCATTTTAAAACGACATTCTGGACAATCTTCAATTCTTATTTTTATTTAACTAACTAACTATTTTGGCTCAGCGATCCAAAGAGAATCTTGGCCTCCGAAACGAGAGCGTGCCACCTGTCCCGATCCTGCGCAGCTTCCTTGGTAGCCGTCAGGTGGGTCGGCCCAGGTATCGCTAGGAAGACAGTGCGGCGGCGGATCTGCTTCAGCTGCGCGTCAGCAACTGGCAGGAAGTTATTTTTATTTATTAGAGATAAATCACAATTATATAATATTTTGATCCAAAAGCATCGTTAAACCGGAATGGTTTATCTCGATACTCCATTCCGCAGTACTTAAATAATTAAATAATGTCTGGGAGATCAAGCTTTGCTCGGAAAACATAAAAACTCAAAAATGGGCGTTTTCCCAGAGATAAGACTTAGCTAGATCGATTTATTTCCCCCAAAAACCCCCATATAGCAAATTTCATCGAAATCGTTATAGCCGTTTCCGAGTTACCCGAAATATATTCCTATAAATAAACAAGAATTGCTTACAATAATAGGCACTTAATACACATCTAATTCGTAAACAGCATAATGATTGTAAAATTTACAAACTGAGGGCATCTGTTATCTGTTATCACATAAATAAATAAATAGACATTCTTACACAAATTGACTGCAGCGAAGTCTGCAGCGAAAAGTTGGCAGCGATATTTTGATAGCCAACGCAGTGCAAGTGTCATTTTAAACGTCAAATTTCTATGAAATGATGACGTATTAAATAACACTTGCACTGCGTGGGCTATCAAAATCGCTGCAGACTTTTCTTGGTCTAACTCTAGTAACATTATCAAACTATTCCAATTTCAGGATTAATTTACTATCGAAATCAAATTATCGCTCCACTGGCAGATATGCATATATGACATGAATCGAAAATTCATGACTGACAATTTAATTCATTTTACACAGATAAATTTTAATATTCATTTTCGATTTTATTTGAAAAGCATAATGATTTAGGTACCTACCTTACTTTTTAGAGTTCCATACTCAAAGGGTAAAAACGGGACTATCTATTATGTCTATTACTCCACTCCACTCCACTGTCCGTCTGTCTGTCTGTCCGTCTGTTTATCTGTCACCAGGCTCTCAAGAACCGTGATCTAGACATTGAAATTTTCACAGATGATTCTGTTGCCGCTATAACAACAAATATGTACTAAAAAGAACGGAACCCTCGGTGGGCGAGTCCGACTCCCATTGTCCGGTTTTTTGTTCTAGTAAAACGTGGAACATTTAAAATTTGGTCCAATGTAAATAAAATGAAATCACGATTCTGAATTGTAAACATCACAACAAATTTATTAAACTTTTTCAACGATTTCTTTCAAAGTAAAAAGGCTTCCTTTGCAGGAGTGTAAAATAAGGGCTATATTTTACATTCTTTCCAAGTTCTTGAGTAGGTACTTTTGGAAGTTGTCGGTTTACAGGGTTCCGTACCCGAAGGGCAAAAACGGGACCCTATTACTAAAACTCCTCTGTCCGTCTGTCTGTCACCAGGCTGTATCTCATGAACCGTGATAGCTAGACAGTTGAAATTTTCACAGATGATGTATTTCTGTTGCCACTACAACAACAAATACTATTAAAAACATAGTAAAATAAGTATTTAAGTCTGGCTCCCATATAACAAACGTGATTTTTCTGCCGTTTTTTGCGTACCTACGGAACCCTTCGTGCGTGAGTTCGACTCGCACTTGGCCGGTTTGATTGATTTCTGTTTTTGAAATGTAGCATACTTCTTTAGTCTACCGATAATGTACAGAAATCAATACAATAGCGGCCTAGTCGGTAGTGCGACCCTGCCTACGAAGCAGGAAGTATCGGTTCGAATCCTGGTAAAGCATTTATTTATATGTTTATCACATAAATTTCTTCCTCAGTTATGGATGTTTTCTTATAAGTACTTATATATTTATACACTAGCGACCCGCCCCGGCTTCGCACGGGTTAACAAATTATACATCTAAACCTTCCTCAAGAATCACTTTCTTTATAGGAGAAAACCGCATGAAAATACATACAAACATACAAACAAATAGACAGACGCGGCGGGGGACTTTGTTTTATAAGGTGTAGTGATAACTATTATTATATCTAATCTATCTAATACCTTTAAACGAGCAATTCTTGTTTATTTATATATATTTATATTTCGGGGATCCCGGAAACGGCTCTAAGGATTTCGATGAAATTTGGTATATAGGGGTTACCGGGAACGATTAATCGATCTAGCTCTACCATGAATGTGTTATGTGGTATACTATTAAACGAAATAAATGCTTTTTGAGTTTTTTTGATTTTTTGATTTGAGCTAGGTCTTATCTCTGGGAAAACGCGCATTTTTGAGTTTTTGTATGTTTTCTGAGTATGCTCGGTTTCCCATATATTATTATTAAACCGTCGTCTAGTACCACCAAGCTTCATTTAGCTTACTGTCGGGCTGTGACGAATTGGGTAAAATTGTGTTATAATATTTATTTATTAATTACAATGTGACCGGATTTCATTGCTCTAGAGTGTACTCACACAACAAAATCACGAACATAATACCTAGTATACTTACAATACTTGAGTGGAATCCTCTATTCCGGTCGAATAAAGCTTTAATAGCCATGACGACAAAATGGTGGAAAAACAGAAATACGAGTATTCACAGATAATACTTGTTAATAACAGGTAAAAAATGCTTGTTGGTAACAGGGAATACTTGGTGGAAACAGGGAAATTACATGGATGGAACAGGGATAAATACTTGGACGGAACGGGGAAAAATACTGAAAATACTGAAAGTATTTCATATCTGTTACGCCCGAGTATTTTTTCTGTTACGAAAATTTGAAGCGTAACATAATACCTACAATACTGGAGTGGAGTCCTCTATTATAGTCGAATAAAGCTTGAATAGCCGTGACGACATAATGGTTGATAAAATGGAAATATTCACAGATAATACGTGTTGTAGGTAAAAATATTGGTCGGTAACGGGGAATACTTGGTAGAAACAGGGAAAATACATGGATGGAACAGGAATAAATAATTGGACGGAACGGGGGGAAATACTGAAAGTATTTTATATCTGTTACGCCCCAATATTTTTTCAGTTACGAAAATTCGAAGCGTAACATAATACCTAACAATACTGGAGTACAGTCCTTTATTCCGGTCAAATAAAGCTTTATGAATAGCCGTGACGACAAAATTTAAAGATGGCGGATAAAGGTAGGGTTCACAGATCACTTCGATAAAAATTATAGTCGTTATAATATAATATTATTATTATCACAGAAATGAAACCTCCTTTTCCGCAACGGTTTTTTTTTGCCGTCAGATATATCGGAGCGGCCAATGTAATCAAAAGTATGTGAGCAAATCGCATTACCGTCTTGATAAATGAAGCTTTGTTCAGATATTTGTGAACACCTTGGTCGCTCCAATATAAATCTGATGGCGATTGTACCTAATTCGTTATCGGAGCTGCAGCAAACCTGTAATGTGTTATCACTGCCTTTAACTCTTAAGTAATATCGATGTCAAAATAACTATTTGTTTTAAGTTAATATAAACACAAAACGACTAAAATCTAATGCACATAAAAAGGCAAATATTCAAAAGTGAATTCCACCCCTGACGGCCCTGATATATCAGTACAACTGCCACCTGCCAACCCTGGAAAGGAAGCATTGGCACGGACCACTGCGCCCACTTAGTAGCCGGATGTGTAGCGACTTTCGATAATACTCGTACTCGCCACCAGGGATGTTGCGGATGCAGATTTTTTGACATCCGCGGATGCGGATGCGGATATTTAAAGGCTCACATCCGCGGATGCGGATGCGGATGTCAAGATTTGGTACTAAAAAAAAAACGGGTTGCACTCCGGGAGTGCCGACAGAAGTGAACACTCAATGACTAGTCCATAATGTCTGCAGCACTATGTATAATTGACCCATCCTCCTTTCTATTGAAAAACTTCAGTTCCGAAATTGCTGGTCAGTGAGCTTGTTTAAAATTCGAAATTCAAATTTGTAGCCTTAATTGTTTAAAATTCGAATAGAAATTGTAAAGTTAGTATTTGGTCATGATATTTTGAGTTTTATTCACCAGTACTAGAGTTCACTTTTATTAGCGATTTCATCAAGATGTAGCTTTATTGAATTATATTTGAGTGATATAAAGTTAGAATGTAACTGTGAGATCCTCGTATTTCAACCCGTACAAGATTAGAACCGTTTTCTACTCGTCGACTGTAATTCTTGAATTAAGATTTCTTATACCAAACTGCAATTAGGTATTTTTAATGTATGGGCTCCCAACTCAACTATAATATTCATATCGATACAGTTTAGTCAACTATAATGAAATTGACCAATCACAGCTCGCCGCGATCAAGAGGACGAAACAAAACCATAGCCCAAAATAATTATTCATTTTAGGTTGTATAGTAGAAACAATTGCTTCATAAGTCAGAAATGCGCATGTGACACCCTTAATATAGCAACATCCATAGACTACGAAAACCACTTAGCGTTGCTTGTTAGTCTCCATAGGCTACGGTGGCCGAAATCGAGAAAACAACTGTCAAAAATTGAATTTAGCGCGGAGCAAGTACCAGGGCCTCATGAGCTACGAGAAGGTGTCGTTGACCAGCCCGTCGGGCCGAGCCGGCCGGGGCGCGTACCAGTATGAAGGTATCGCGGCTGTTCGCGTAAATCGCGTATCTTAGCTTTTGGTTTGGTTTGTTTGTATGATTCTACTAGTTTAAAGTATTATTTTTGTTGACGCGTAGAAAAAGTATTGTATACAATAGTGATATAATCAAGCTTTTCAATCTCGTACCTTACTTAGACAACTCAGCAAGCTTCGTTGTCTAAACACGGTACTCGACTGAAAAGCTCTCTATTATATCACGATTGTATAAAATACTATTTTCATGTCATTGAGTTTTTCTTTATTGATTTAAATGCCATCTAAATGAGTAGCCATCTAAACCTTACGGTCACGTGATCGCGTTACGCTGTCCCGAGTTTATAATTTTTCCCCACCTCAAAAAGTGCCCAGCGCCGCTAAAGAAGTTTTCACTTCAAAAACGTCAAATATTACATTTTAGTAATTTTTGTTTTAAAAAAACGAAACATATAGTATTTGAGTAAGTTTATAGGGCGTTATATTTATGTAATAAATAGTAACTTTTGGGCGACTTTTCTGGATCTAGACGATTTCGTTATAGGTAGGTAATGATGAAATTACCTAGCACTTACGCCGCCGCTAAAACGTTCCTGTACCCACTTGTTCGACAATTTTATGCGGATGCGGATTTTGAAAATAATAAATGCGGAAGTTCCGCGGTTGCGGATGCGGATGCGGATATTCGCAACATCCCTGAGTCGCCACCGTGCAACGGTAGGGACTAGGGAGAGAACGAAGAAAAATACTTGGTCGTAACAGGGGAAATACTTTGTAGTAGGTGACGGGGAAAATTTTTGGATGGTACAATTACTTTAAAAAGTAGTAAAAGCCCACTAACCCGGGGTGACGCTAACCGGTTAAACCGGCCCCTAGTTTACCACGGTGACAGGTGCGACAATTATAAAACATCACTGTTGCTGATGTCACACTGTCACAGTCATCCATGGGCTACGGTTACCGCTTACCATCGGGCGGGCCGTATTCCTGTTTGCCATGGTTGCTAGTACAATTTGACACTGGGTTAGCGGTTTAACCGGTTAACACCGGGTTAGTTGGATGGTGCAAGTGGCGCTAAGTAATTAAGTAATGTAAGGACTAATGTCCAAATGAAATAGTAAAAATACTATAGACTATGGAAAAAATTGCCAAAGAAAAGCCACGTCCCAAAACAACGAAATGGGCTCTTACAAATAAGATTTGTATGAAAAATGTATTTCCTTACCTCAAAGTCAACAAAATGAGTGTAAGTAAATCTTTGGTGACAACTAGATTTGAGAGACGCTAGAGTTGCTATAATAGTCAACGCTAAAACGTAACAGGTGCCTTAATGCTTCATATATACTTATGCCTTTACGCTTTTGAATAGTTTTGAAGTGGAAAACGTTGTAACTGCATTGTCGGCGCCGCAAAAATGAACTTTAATTCGATTCCCATAAGACAGAAATTCTATTGTCCTAATTTTGGTAATACAAAGAGTTCAAAAGGGGAAAAATTGCTGTTTTGTGACAGAATTAGGTTAAAATCCGTCTGTTTTGCGTCGGAATGGCTTTTGTATTGGATTTCGGCTTTTGACGGCCCGGGGGCTCCTAACGTGGAAGTTGGAACAACATTATGGCATACAGAGTAGATTAGTGGAAAAAATGCGAAACGATGCATTGTTTTTTGACATTGGAAATGTCTTTTCGTTCGCTCCAGTATACGGTCCGATTTCACGAAAAAGTGCGATCCCCTTATATCTCGGAAAGTTGTGAAGATATGATATTAAAAAATAGGCTCAAAAGACGCATAATCACGAGAGCTGTAAGGTGCAGAAATAATTATTCGAGAAAGTCAAAAACAAAAAAAGTTATGGTCGAAAGAGTGAAAATAAAATTCAATTTTTTCCGAATTTTTGATTTTGGTGCTCGATAATTTGGAAACGAAGAATGATATCAAAAATTTGAGAAAAACGGCTCTGGACAATTTAGTCAGCTACAATTTGAGCCTAAAACAAAGACGATCGGGTTAAGGGTTTGCCCTGTAGCCTAACCTTAAAATAGTCAAAAAGTAAGAACGACATTTTTCACAGGACATTTATGACTTCATGTTTCGCAGAGTTCGTTATCGGTGTTTGTTGTAAATTATCGGGATTATGACGGCAGAATAACACTTGCACTGCGTGGGCTTTCAAAATCGCTGCAGATTTTTCTTGGTCTAACTCTATCTATCCTGTTTGAGACGGGCGTAGATAACGCACTATTCGACAATCTATGCATTCTTGTGGTGGTGGAAATAGAAATAGAGATAGAGGCAGGGAGGAGGAGGAGAGGGAGAGGGAGAGGGAGAGGGAGAGGAGAGGAGAGGGAGAGGGAGAGGGAGAGGGAGAGGGAGAGGGAGAGGGAGAGGGAGAGGGAGGGAGAGGGAGAGGGAGAGAGGGAGAGGGAGAGGGAGAGGGAGGAGGGAGAGGGAGAGGGAGAGGGAGAGGGAGAGGGAGAGGAGAGGAGAGGGAGAGGGAGAGGGAGAGGGAGAGGGAGAGGGAGAGGGAGAGGGAGAGGGAGAGGGAGAGGGAGAGGGAGAGGGAGAGGGAGAGGGAGAGGAGAGGGAGAGGGAGAGGGAGAGGGAGAGGGAGAGGGAGAGGGAGAGGGAGAGGGAGAGGGAGAGGGAGAGGGAGAGGGAGAGGAGAGGGAGAGGGAGAGGGAGAGGGAGAGGGAGAGGGAGAGGGAGAGGGAGAGGGAGAGGGAGGAGAGGAGAGGGAGAGGGAGAGGGAGAGGGAGAGGGAGAGGGAGAGGGAGAGGGAGAGGGAGAGGGAGAGGGAGAGGGAGAGGAGGGAGAGGGAGAGGGAGAGGGAGAGGGAGAGGGAGAGGGAGAGGGAGAGGGAGAGGGAGAGGGAGAGGGAGAGGGAGAGGGAGAGGGAGAGGGAGAGGGAGAGGGAGAGGGAGAGGGGAGAGGGAGAGGGAGAGGGAGAGGGAGAGGGAGAGGGAGAGGGAGAGGGAGAGGGAGAGGGAGAGGGAGAGGGAGAGGGAGAGGGAGAGGGAGAGGGAGAGGGAGAGGGAGAGGGAGAGGGAGAGGGAGAGGGAGAGGGAGAGGGAGAGGGAGAGGGAGAGGGAGAGGGAGAGAGGGAGAGGGAGAGGGAGAGGGAGAGGGAGAGGGAGAGGGAGAGGGAGAGGAGAGGGAGAGGGAGAGGGAGAGGGAGAGGGAGAGGGAGAGGGAGAGGGAGAGGGAGAGGGAGAGGGAGAGGAGAGGGAGAGGGAGAGGGAGAGGGAGAGGGCCGAGGGC